>NC_090391.1:18309054-18666554 GCF_036365525.1 Heterodontus francisci
GTGATGATGATCAGATCTGTTTTTGTGATGTTGATTGAATGGTAAATCTTGACCAGGGAACTGGGGATAATTCCCCTCTGCTTCTTCGAAATAATCTAATGGGATCTTTAACTTCCACCTGAGAGTGCTTTTGCTTTTATTTTAGTGCAGGTGGGGCGTTGGCTTAACTTTTTGTTCAAAAGACGGCACCTCTGGCAGTGAAACACTCACTCAGTACTGCACTGCAGTGTCAGCCTTGATCCTTGTGATCAAGTCCTGCAGTGACACTTGATCCTCGAATCTGAAAGGGGAGAGAGATACAAACTGAGCCACGGCTGACATTGGTCCTTTAATCCCATGTGTTTCTAATTCGGTAACACGGTTGTTATGTGGTACTTTATCAAACACCTGTTGAAAGGACAGGAAAATTGTGAAAGTCCAGGTGGGAACCATCACAGAATGCTAGAATAGCACAACCTGAATGATGTCATTCTGCCCATCAAGTCTATGCTGGCCCTTTCAAAGAGCAATCCAGTTACTCCCACTCCCTGACTCTTTCACTATATCCTAACATTTTTTCTGCATCAGATATTTATCCAATTCCCTTTTGGGATCTACTATTGAATCTGTATCCATCAGCCTATCAGACAGTTCATCCCAAATCCAAACCATTCAGAAGCAAAATCCTCATGTCTGCTTCTTTTCCCAATCGCCTTAAATCTGTGTCTCTGATTACCAGTCCCTTGGACACTGGAAACAGTTTCTCTTTATTTAATTTATATAAACCCTTCCTAATGTTAAACACCTCAATCAATTCTCCTCTGAAAGTTCTCTGCTCTAAGCAGAACAACCCCAGCTACATAACTGTAATCCCTCATGCCTGGACAAATTCTAGTAAAACTGTTCTGTCCCCTCTCCGAAGACTTCATTTCCTTCCTAAAGTGTGGTTCCCAGTATTCGACACAAGACTCCAGGTGCAGCTGAACTAGTATTTTATGTGTTTCACATAATGTCCTTGCTTGTGTTCTTTTTCCCTCTATTTATAGAACCTAGGATCCCATATATTTATTAACTATTTAGTTAAAATTTCCTGCCACCTTCAACGATTTGTGTACAACCATCCCAGGTGTCTGTTCTTTCACCACCTTTATCGTTGCACCATTTAACTTGCATTGTCTCTCGTCATTTATCCTTCGAAATTGTATTGCATCTCACAACTGCAATGCCAATTAAATATTGAGAAGACCAAAGTCATTGTTTTCTGTCTCTATTCCTAAGATTTCCTACCTACACCCTACATCCCTCTCCTTTGTAAATGTTTGAGACGAAGCCAAACTGTTCACACGCTTGGTTACATAGTTAACCTTGCGATGTCCTACCAAATATTCACACCATCAGTAAAACAGCCTATTTCCACCCCCGGTGGAGTTGCCTTGCTGGTTAAAGAGGAAATTAACGCAATAGTGAGGAAAGATATTAGCTCTGACAATGCTGAATCTGTATAGGAAGAGCTGAGAATCACTAAGGGGCAACAAACGTTAGTGGGGGTTGTATATGTTTTTTTTATTCATTCATGGGATGTAGACGTCACTGACCAGGCCTGCATTTATCGCCCATCCCTAATTGCCCTTGAGAAGAGCTGCCTTCTTGAACCGCTGTAGACCATGTGGGGTAAGAACACCCACTGTGCTGTTAGGAAGGGTGGTTTCCATTCCTTTTTATTGACTTCGTAGCAGTTAGATACAACTGAGTGGCTTGCTAGGCCATTTCAGAGGGCATGTAAGAGTCAACCACATTGCTGTTAGTCTGGAGTCACATGTCGGCCAGACGAGGTAGGACAGCAGATTTCCTTCCCTAAAGGACATTAGTGAAACAGATGGGTTTTTACAGCAATCAGCAATGGTTTCATGGCCATCATTAGACGAGCTTTTTAATTCCAGAATTTTATTAATTGCATTCAAATTCCACCTTCTGCTGTAGTGGGATTTGAACTCATGCCCCCCAGAGCAATAACCTGGTTCTGTGGGTTACGAGTCCAGTGACAATATCAATGCACCACCGCCTCCCAAACCGCAGTGGTGATCTTGGAAATGGCATTAAACAGGAAATTAGAGATGCATGCGATAAAGGAACATCTGTAATTATGGGTTATTTTAATCTGCATATAGATTGGGTAAATCAAATTGGCCACAATACCGTAGAGGAGGAATTCATGGAGTGTATACGGGATGGTTTTCTGGACCAATACATTGAGGAACCAACTAGAGAACAGGCCATCCTAGACTAGGTATTGTGTGATGAGAAAGGAATAATTGACAATCTAGTTGTGCGACATCCGTTGGGGATGAGCGACCATAATATGATAGAATTCTTCATCAAACTGGAGAGTGACCTAGTTGATTCTGAGACGAGGGTCCTGAATCTTAACAAAGGAAACTGCGAACTTATGAGGCGCGAGTTGGATATGATGGATTGGGAAACGTTATTTAAAGAGATGACGGTGGATAGGCAATGGCAAACATTCAAAGTGTGCGTGGATGAACACAATAATTGTTTGCTCTCTTCTGGCACATAAGTAAAACGCGAAAGGTAGCCAATCCACGGCTTACAAGGAAAATTAGAGATAGTATTACATCCAAGGAAGAGGCATCCAAATTCGCCAGAAAAAACAACAGACCTGAGGATTGGGAGCAGTTTAGAATTCAGCAAAGGAAGGCCAAGGAATTTATTAAAAAGGGGGAAATAAAGTCTGAGAGCAAGCTTGCAGTGAACATAAAAACTGACTATAAAGTTTTCTATAGGTATGTGAAGAGGAAAGGATTGTTTAAGACAAATGTAGGCCCCTTACAGTCAGAAACAGGGGAATTTATTATGGGGAACAAAGAAATGGCTGACCAACTAAATGCATACTCTGGTTCTGTCTTCACAAAGGAGAACACAAATATCATACCAGAAATGTTGGGGAACACAGGGCTTAGTGAGAGAGAGGAACTGAATGAAATCATTATTGATAGATAAATTGTGTTGGGGAATTTGATGGGATTGAAGGCGGATAAATCCCCAGGGCCTGATAATCTACATCCCAGAGTACATAAGGAAGTGGCTCAAGAAATAGTGGATGCATTGGTGGTCATCTTTCAAGATTCTATAGATTCTGGAACAGTTCCTACAGATTGAAGGGGAGGTAACGTAACCCCACTATTTAAAAAGGGATGTATAGAGAAAGCAGGGAATTATAGACAAGTCAGCCTGACGTCGGAAGTGGGGATAATTCCAGAGTCCTTTATCAAAGATTTTATAGCAGAGCACTTGGAGAACAGTGGTAGAATCCGACAGAGTCATCATGGATTTACGAAAGGAAAATCATGCTTGATAAATCTACTGGAATTCTTCGAGGATGCAACCAGTAAAGTTGATGACGGGGAGCCAGTGGATGTGTTTATTTGGACTTTCAGAAGGCTCTGAACAAAGTCCCACATAAGAGATTAGGGTGTAAAATTAAAGAGCATGGGATTGGGGGTAATTTAGTGTGATGAATAGAAAATTGCTTGGCAGACAGGAAACAAAGTGTAGGAGTAAACAGGTCTTTTTCTGAATGGCAGGCAGTGACTCGTGGGGTACCACAGGGATCAGTGTTAGGACCCCAGCTATTCACAATATATATTAATGATTTAGAGGAGGGAACTTATTGTAATATCTCCAAATTTTCAGATGCCACAAAACTGGGTGGGAGGGTGAGTTTTGAGGAGGATGCAGAGAGGCTTCAGGGTGATAGGGACAGGTTGAGTGAGAGGGCAAATGCATGGCAGATGCAGTACAATGTGGATAAATGTGAGGTTATCTACTTTGGTAGCAAAAACAGGAAGGCAAATTAATATCTGAACTGCTATAAACTGAGAGAGGGGACTATGCAATGAGACCTGGGTGTTCTCGTACATAAGTCGCTGAAAGTTAGAATGCAGGTGCAACAGGCAGTAAAAAAGGCAAATGGTATGTTGGCCTTCATAGCGAGAGGATTCGAGTACAGGAGCAGGGATGTCTTGCTGCAATTATGCAGGGCCTTGGTGAGGCCACAGCGGCAATATTGTGTGCAGTTTTGGTCTCCTTATCTGAGGAAGGATGTTCTTGCTATTGAGGGAGTGCAGCGAAGGTTTATCAGACTGATTCCTGTGATGGCGGGACTGACGCATGAGGAGAGATTGAGTCAGTTCGGATTAAAGTCGCTGGAGTTCAGAAGAGTGAGGAGGGATCTCATGGAAATCTATAAAATTCTAACAGGGCTTGACAGGACAAATGAAGGAAGGATGGTCCCGATGGTGGGGGAGTCCAGATCCAGGGGTGATAGTCTAAGGATAAAACTTTCAGGACTGAGATGAGGAGAAACGTTTTCACCCAGAGAGTGGTGAGCCTGTGGAATTCTGTCATCACGCCTCTATCTAAGGGGGATTGGAAGATTCTGGCCAATGCCTCTGCTATTACCACCAATCCTTCCCACAGCAACCATCATTCTTCCCATCCAGACCGGGTAAATGGTCGGGTTTATTGTGGATTGAAAAGGGTTAACTGAATCTGTTTGTTCAGTGACTGTAATTAATGTCAGTCTCCATGGACCCTAATTGTGTCACTGGAAGTTTTCCATCTTCTATTAATAAGGGGTTTCTTTCAATGTGTTATATCATTGTGTCAGCGGGAAAATTAGCACTAACAGAGATCAGCAGCTTCAAAGAGAGAGAGAGAGAGAGAGAGACAGGATAGATTCGAATCTGAGGAGAATAGATCAGAATGTTAAAACAATGGATCAGAATCTGAGAGCAGTAGATTGGAATGTTACAACAATTAGACAGGAGTTTATCCTCGGAGCTTTACTATCTTTCTACAAATTATGATCGGTACTCATTAAACAATCGTATCTATCGTGCACTGATGATTATTCAATACATTTATTATCCCATCCTGGCTGCTATTGGTGTCCCTGGTAAGACCCTCTATCAAGCTATTAATTCGATAAGCCATGTTTAAGTGCATTACTGCTCCTGTAATTTACTCTGCCCTTCTTGCTGCCGTTGTATTCCTGGTGAATATCTCCAGCTATGAGCTCGATAAACCATTTCTCACTGTATTACAGTTCTTGTCATTTACTCTCTCATCTTTGCGGCTGTTGCTGTCTCTATTTCAGGCTAGGAGATCTGTAAACCCTATTTCACTGAAATGTTGTTCTGCAATGCAAATTTTGGGAAGACTGAAGCCAATGTAATTGGTCTCCATCACGAAGTCCATCTCCTATCAGTCAACAGCATACCCCACCCTGCCCAATATCTGAGGCAAACCAGACTGATTACATCATCTGTTATATTTAAACCTGAGCTGAGTTCATCTCCGTATTCTCTCCATCACCAACCCTACCTACTACCACCTTTGTAATATTACCCATCACCACCTCTGCCTCAGCCCATTTGCTGCATAAACCCTCATCCCTGTCATTGTTAAATCCACACTTGACTATTCCAATTCTATCCTGGTCACCCTCCCAGTTATAAATATATGTAAACCAAAGCCCATCCAGAACTCCGCTGCCTGTATTCTAACTCACACCAAATCCCGATCACCAATCATCCCTGTGCTCACTGATCTAAATTGGCTCCAGGTCTGGCAGTACCTTAATTTTAATATTCTCATTCTTGTGTTTGAACTCCCTCCATGGCCTCACCCCTCCATTAGTCCAATTCCCCTGTACATTGCCATATTCTAGAAAAACCTTTGCCTTCAAATCTGTTTCCATGTCCCCCTTTAAAGTGAATTTCCTTCCCTCTCTATCGCTCCCTGGTGGTGCCCCGTGCTGGGCAGGGACCTTGCCTGGGTATACCATGCATGTGCTGTTAGTGTGAGGAAGGGTTTGCATTGACGTAGATCAGCCATTCCGACAGCTTTGATGTACTTCTTTGAAACGTGGTCTGTGCATGTTCACTGACCACCTGTGTTAGTCACTCTCAGCTGAGCATACATCTAGCAGCACGAGGAACCCCCTCTAGTGTTATTTAAAAGGACCAGGCATCCAACTTACACATGAGGGACTTTTAACTTACTTCTGCTATTGTAATGTTGGTGGCGGATCTGCGGATGGTTTTCTGGAGATTGTGTTGTGAGCTGCTGCAGACATGCAGGGAGGACAGAGGATTTGGTGATGCAGCTCTTGAAAAGCAATGGGGACTGTAGTTACAGTGTCTCTGGGTCTGTAACATGAACAACAAATGGAGCAGAGGCTGCAGAGAGGGGAAGCTCTATAAAGAGGGAGGAGTAGGGGGCTCTGCCCAACTCACCCCTGGTTTTCCAAGAGCACTTTGCCTACCTACACCTGACCCAGGAGCAATGTGTGAGGTGACTCTGATTCAATAAGGAGGTGGTCACAGAGCTGTGTCACCTCCAGTAACACGATCTGGAGCCTCACACCAGGGTGAGGACGGAGCTGTCAGTGGCTGTTAAGGTCACAGTTTCATTGAACTTCTATGTATCTGGATCTTTCCAGACAGGAACAGGAGACATATCCAACATAGAGTCACAGAGAGTGATAGAGATATTTACGACACAGAAGGTGGCCAGTCGGCCCCTCCATGCCAGCTCTCTCTGGAACGATCCAGTCAGTCCCAATCCCCCACTCAATCCCCGTATCCCTGCAAGTTCATTTCCTTCAGGTGTCCATCCAGATTCCTTTTGAAATCATTGATTGTCTCGGCCACCCTCATGGGCAGTGGGTTCCAGCTCATTATCATCCACTGTGCAAATAAGTTCTTCCTCATATTCCCCCTGCATCTCTTACCCAAAGCCTTCCATCTCTGTCCCCTAGTCTGTGTTTCATCAGTTAATGGGAACAGTTTTTCCTTGTCAATCGTATCTAAGCCTACCATAATCTTGTACACCTCTATCAAGTCTCTCTCAGTCTCCTTTACTCCAGGGAGACCAACTCCATCTTCTCCAAACTAACCTTGTAACTAAAACCCCGCCATCCCTGGAACCATTCTGTTAAATCTCCTCTGCACCCTCTCAGGGACCTTCACGTCCTTCGTAACGTGTGGTGACCAGAACTGGACAAAGTGCTCCTGTTGGGGCCTAACCAAAGCTTTATAACGTTTCAGCATAACTTCCCTGCTTTTGTATCTTTGCCTCTAATGATGAAGCCCAATATCTGATATGCTTTGCTAAACACCCTCCTGATATTTCCTGGTACCTTCAAAGACGAATGCATATGGAGGCCCAGGTCCCTCTATTCCTGCACAACCTTCAGAACTGTGCCATTGAGTCTATATTGCCTTCCTATTCCTTCTGACGAAATACATCACCTCACACTCCTCTGTATTAAATTCCACCTGCCACTTCTCTGTCCATTCTACTAGCCTATCGACGTCCTGTTGCAGAAGGTTTGTATCATCCTCCCTGTTTACCACACCTACAAGGTTGGTATCATCGGAAAATTTTGAAACTCTACTCTGCATTCCAAGGTACAAGTCATTTATTTATAACAAGGAAAAAAAGATCAGCGTTCCGAGCACTGATCCTTGGGGAACATCACTGTCTACCATCCTCCAGTCTGAAAAACAACCATTTCACACATTTCTCTTTTTGCTGTCCTTTGGACAATTTTTGATCCAATTGGATGCTATTCCATGAGCTTCAATTTTGTTAATCAAGCTTTTGTTTGGTTCTTCATCAAATAATTTCATAAAATACAGGTAGACGGCATCCATCACATTCCCATCATCAACCTTCTCTGATGATCGAAATAAATTCCATTAGTTCATCAAGCATAATCTGCCTTTTGGAAATCCGTGTTGACAATCCTTAATTAACTCAAACCTCTCCAAGTGTGTGTTGTCCTTTTTCCCTGATTATTATTTCTAAAACCTTACCTACCACTGATGTTACACGAACTGACCAGTAGTTACTAGGCCTGTCTGTTGTCCATTGATAATTCTGGGAGGTGAGGGTGACCATCGATGTAATCATTTACTCCCTCAGCAGGGAGAAGCAGAATGAGATATCCCGTGGCTTTGTCAGGATAGCGGGATTCCTGATGGTGTAGGTGGCTCTGCGGGGCCCCCATGTCAACGGGTTGAGGTACAGGAACTGGAAGAAGTCTCACTCCATTAATGTACAGTTGGTGTGTGAGCATGCCCAATACATCATGTTGGTGAATGTCCACTATCCTGTCAGCAGCCATCAGAACTTCGTTCTGAAGCAGTCAGCCGGTCCCAACACTTCGGGGCTCCATGAAAAACAATAATGTGGCTAATCGCAACAAAGACAATCCCCCTCTAGACACCGCTCATGTTTCTACACCCCCAAACCACCTCCGACCGTCAACCAACCTCACACAATTAACTTGTGTATAACGTGAGCAATGGAGTCACCAGGAACATGGTGGAACAGACCATCGGTGTGATGAAGCAATGTTTCTGATGTCGGAACCGCTCGGGCATAGCCCTCCAGTACACACTGGAGCAGGTGTCCAAGTTCATGGTGTTCTGCTGCACCCTTCATATCAACAGCATCATGAGGACACAGGCATTGGCACCAGAAATCCGGAGGCTACCTCAGGAGGAGGAGGAGGCAGGGAGGATATTTCCTGGATGCCTTCCACCCGGATAGGCTGTCGGAGAGTCCTTGCTAAGATATTGGTTCCCATAGGACGACTTCCCTTTCACACCATGGATCCCCCATTCTCCACCATTGCACCCATCTGAGACACCCCATCACAGCGTCCCCGTGGGCATCATCCTGCAATAAAACAATCTGAATTATTACAGCAAAGAGGAGCTATTCAGCCCTTCGCGTCTGCTGTGGCTCTCCGAATGAGCAATTCACCTAATCCCATCCTCTGCCTTTTTCCCATAACCCTCCATATTCTTCCTTCTCATATACCAGTTTGTTCAGCTTCAGCATGGTTATAGATGTGGTCACCCCACAGCTTTAGAGTATGCAGGGAGAGAGGGAATGGGTGATCAGCAGGCAGTAAAAAAGAACCAGTCAGGTAGTGTAGGAGACGCCTGAGTACATCTCACTCTCTAACAGGTATTCAGTTCCGAATGCTGAGGAAAGTGATGCTTCACCTCGAGAGTACAGCTAGAGCCAAGTCCATGGCGCCACGGGTGGTTGAGCTGCAGAGTGGGATACAGGGATGAATGGAAGAGCCATAGTGATAGGTGAGTCAATAGCCAGGGGAACAGACAGGCGTTTCTGTGGCTACAGACGTGAAAACAGGATGGTGTGCTGCCTCCCTGGTACCAGGGTCAAGGACCTCAGTCAGCAACGGCAGAACATCTTGAAGCAGGAGGGGAACAGCCAGACGTCGTGGACCACATGGGAACCAATGACATAGGTAGAAAGAGGGATGTGATCTTGCAGTCAAAGTTTAGGGAGGTGGGGAAGAAATTAGCAAGCAGGACCTCAAACATAGTCAAAAAGTGGAATTCTCCAGATTACTTGCAGTGCCAGGTGCAACTTAGTATAGAAATAGAAAGATAAGACAGATGAATACCTGGCTGGAAAGTTGCTGCAGGAGGGAGGGATTCATATTCCTGGGACACTGGGACCTGCTCTGGGGGAGATGGGACTTTTACAGGACGAACCGGTTGCACGTGAACAGAGTCAGGACTGGATTTCTTGCGGAACGTTTTGGAAAATAGAACAGAGAACAGTGCAGCACAGGATAGGCTCTTCGGCCCTCGATGTTGTGCCGAAACTTTAACCTACTCTAAGATCAAACTAACTACCCACCCTTCAATCTACTATCATCCATGTACCTATCCAAGAGTCGCTTAAATGTCCCTAATGTATCTGCTTCCACTACCACCGCTGGCAACGCATAACACGCACCCACCACTCTCTGTGTAAAGAACCTACCTCTGACATCTCCCCGAAACCTTCCTCCAATCACCTTAAACTTATGCCCCCTGGTGATAGCCCTTTCCACCCTAGGATAAACTCTCTGGCTATCCACTCTATCTATGCCTCTCATCATCTTGTACCCCTCTATCAAGTCACCTCTCATCTTTCTTCGCTCCAATGAGAAAAACCCTAGCTCCCTCAATCTATCTTCGTAAGACATACCCTCCAGTCCAGGCAGCATCCTGGTAAATCTCCTCTGCACCCTCTCTCAAGCTTCCACATCCTTCCTATAATGAGGCGACCAGAACTGAACACAATATTCCAAGTGTGGTCGAACCAGGGCCTTATAGAGCTGCAGCATAACCTCGCAGCTCTTAAATTCAATCCCCCTGTTAATGAAAGCCAAGACACCATGCGCCTTCATAATAAACCTATCAACTTGGGTGGCAACTTTGAGCAATCTATGGACATGGACCCCAAGATCCCTCTGTTCCTCCACACTACCAAGAATCCTGTCTTTAAGCCTGTATTCTGCATTCAAATTCGGCCTTCCAAAATGAATCACTTCACACTTTTCCAGGTTGAAGTCCATCTGCCACTTCTCAGCCCAACTCTGCATCCTGTCAATGGCCCGTTGCAACCTACAACAACCTTCCACATTATCCACAACTCCAGCAACCTTCGAGTCATCGGCAAACCTGCTAACCCAGCCTTCCACTTCTTCATCCAAGTCATTTATAAAAATCACAAATGGCAGAGTTCCCAGAACAGATCCCTGCGGAAGAACACTGGTCACCGAGCTCCATGCTGAATACTTTCCATCTACTACCACCCTCTGTCATCTATGGGCCAGCCCATTTTGTATCCAGACAGCCAACTTCCCCTGTTTCCCATGCCTCCTCACTTTCTGAATGAGCCTACCATGGGGAAACTTATCAAACGCCTTGCTAAAATCCATATACACCACATCCACTGCTCCTCCTTCATCAATGTGTCTTGTCACATCTTCAAAGAATTCAATAAGGCTTGTGAGGCATGATCTGACCCTCACAAAGCCATGCTGACTGTCTCCAATCAAACCATGCTTTTCCAAATAATCATAAATCCTGTCTCTCAGAATCCTCTCCAATAATTTGTCCACTTCCGACGTAAGACTGACTGGTCTATAATTCCCAGGGTTATCCTTATTCCCTTTCTTGAACAAAGGAACAACAGTTGCCACCCTCCAATCATCCGGTTCTACTCCAGTGGACACTGAGGACGCAAAGATCATCGCCAAAGGCACGCAATCTCTTCCCTCGCTTCCCGTAATATCCTTGGGTATATCCCGTCTGGCCCCGGGGACTTATCTGTCCTCATATCATTCAGAATTTCCAGTACATCCTCCCTCTTAACCTCAACCTTTTCTAGCATATCAACCTGTTACACGCTGTCCTCACAAACGACCAGGTCCCTCTCACTAGTGAATACTGAAGCAAAGTATTCATTTAGGACCTCCCCTACCTCCTCCGACTCCAGGCACAAGTTTCCTCCACTATCCCTGATCGGCCCTACCCTCACTCTCGCCATCCTCTTGTTCCTCACATAAGTGTAGAACGCCTTGGGTGTTTCCACAATCCTACCCACCAAGACATTTTCATGTCCCCTTCTAGCTCTCCTAAGTCCATTCTTCAGTCCCTTCCTGGCTACCTTGCAACCCTCTCGAGTCCTGTCTGATCCTTGCTTCCTCAACCTTAAGTACGCTTCCTTCTTTCGCCTGACTAGCTGTTCCACATCTCTTGTCATCCATGGTTTCTTCACTCTACCATCTCTTCCCTGCCTCATCGGGACAAACCTATCCAGCAGTCGCAGCAAGTGCTCCCTGAACAACCTCCACATTTCTGTTGTGCATTTGCCTGAAAACATCTTTTCCCAGTTTATGTTCCCCAGTTCCTGCCTAATAGCCTTGTAATTTCCCTTCCCCCAATTATATATTTTCCCATCCCGTCTGCTCCTGTCCCTCTCCATGACTATAGTCAGGGAGTTGTGATCACTTTCACTGAAATGCTCTCCCACCGAGAGATCTGCCACCTGGCCTGGTTCATTGCCAAGCACCAAGTCCAGCATAGTCTCCCCTCTAGTCGGCCTGTCTACATATTGAGTCAGGAAACCTTCCTGGACACACCTGACAAAAACTGCTCCATCCAAACTATTTGCACTAAGGAGGTTCCAATCAACATTAGGGAAGTTGAAGTCACCCATGACAACAACCCTGTTACTTCTGCACCTTTCCAAAATCTGCCTCCCAATCTGTTCCTCAGTGTCTCTGTTGCTACTGGGGGGTCTACAGAAAACTCCCAACAAAGTGACTGCTCTTTTCCTGTTTCTGGATTCCAACCATAATGACTCAGTAGACACACCCTCCTCGACGACCTCCCTTTCTGCAACTGTGATACTATCCCTGATTAGCAATGCCACTCCCCCACCTCTTTTACCTCCCTCCCTATTCCTTTTCAAACATCTAAACACCGTGACATCCAACATCCATTCCTGCCCCTGTGATATCCACGTCTCTGTAATGGCCACACTGCTACTACTGTTGGAAGGGTTTAAAGTAGTTTACCAGTGGGGATGAGGACCTGAGGATAGACTGAGCTGGGACAAAATCAGAAATGAAAATGGAAGGTGGAAAATTAATGGATGAGTCTGGAAGACAGAGGAAATGAGGGTGAGAAAATAAAAAAAAGGTTTGGCAGTGCTCAGGGGTATCTATTTCAATGTAAGGAGTGCAGCAAATAAAGCAGATGAGCTGAGGGCAAAGATAGACATGTGGCAGTATGATATCATAGTTATTACAGAAAAATGGTTTAAGGAGGGACAGGAATGGTAGCTCAACGTTCCTGGTTACAGGGTTTTCAGATGCAATCGGGAGACGGTTAAGAAATGAGGGGAATGGCAATTTTGGTCAAGGAATCTATTGCAGCTGTGAGGAGGGATGATATGTTGGAAGGTTCATCAAGTGAGGCCATATGGATTGTTGCTAAGGAAACGAAAAGGGGCAATCTCACTGCTGGGAGTGTGATCTCGACAGCCAAATTGTCAGAGGGAGATAGAAGAGCAGATATGTAGGCAAGTCTCTGAGAAGTGCAAGAACAGTAGGGCAGTAATAGTGTGGGATTTTAATCACCCCGATGTTAACGAGGATAGTTTTAGTATGAAAAGAATTGAGGGAGCAGAATTTTTGAGGTGCATTCGGGACAACGTTTTTGTCCAGTATGTAGAAAGTCCAACAAGAGAGGGTGCAGTTTTCGACTTTGTTTTAGGAAATGACGATGGGCAGGTGGAAGGAGTGGCAGGGGAGAGCATTTTGGTGGGAGTGATCATAATTCAGTCAGTTTTAACATAATTATGGAAACGTACAGACATCGAACAGGAGTTAGAGTTCTCAATTGGGGCAAGGCCAATTTTACCAAACTGAAGAACAAAAGTGGACTGGAAAGAGCGACTTGAAGGCAAATCAGTCTCAGAGCACTGGGAGGCATTCAAAGTAGACATTCAAGGGGTTCAAGGTAAACATGTTACCACAAAGAAAAAGGGGGAGGCGGCCAAATCTCTAGCCCCATGGATGTCAAGGAGCCTACAGGGTAAGATAAGACAGAAAAGGGAAGCATACATCCGACACTGAGAACTCAATGCTGCAGAAAGTTGCGAGGAGTTTAGAAAGTGGAAGGATCAAATCAAAAAGGAAATTCGGACAGCAAAGAGAGAACATGAAAGAATATTGTCAAGCAAAGTCAAGGTGAACCCAAAGATGTTTTCTCAATGCATTAAGAGTAAGAGGCTAACTAAGGGGAGAGTAGGGCCAATAATCGACCAAAATGGTAACATATGCATCGGGGTGGAAGATATTGGTATGGTTTTATTGAATTCATTTAGTGTCTTCAGAAAAGAGGGGGGATGCAGATATTGTAGTTAAGGAGGAAGAGTGTGAATTATTGGATGTGATGAACATACTGAGAGAGGAAGTGTTAATGGGAATAGTATCCTTGAAAGTTGATTAATCACCTGATCCAAATGAAATGTGCCCCAGTTTGCTAAAAGAAGCAACAGAGGAAATAGCAAAGAGTCTGACCATCATTTTCCAGTCCTCACTGCATACAGTTGTGGTGCCGGAGTATTGGAGAATTGCTAACGTTGGACCTCTGTTTAAAAAGGGAGTGAAGGATAGTCTGAATAATTACAGGCCAGTCAGTCTAACCTCAGTCGTGGGCAAATTATTGGAATCTATTCTGAGAGACGGGGTAAACTGTCACTGAGACAGGCACAGGTTAATAAAGGATAGTCAGCATGGATTTGTTAAGGGAAGAGCTTGTTTGACCAACTTGATCGAATTTTTTGAAGATGTAGCAAGGAATATAGATGAAGGTGGTGCAGTTGATGTGGTCTGCATGGATTTTAGCAAGGCTTTTGACAAGGTCCCACATGACAGACTGGTTCAAAAATAAAATTCCATGGGATCCAGGGAAATGCAGCGAGGTGGATAAAAAATTGGTTCAGTGGCAGGAAACAACGGGTAATTGTTGATGGGCGTTTTTGCAACTGGAGTGCTGTTGCCATTGGTATTCCACAGGGCTGAGTACTGAGTCTCCCGCTTTTTGTGGTGTATATTAACGATTTCGACGTAAATGTAGGGGGCATGACCAAGAAATTTACGGATGACACAAAGATTTTCCGTGTGGTAGATAGCGAGAAGGATATCTGTAGACTGCAGTAAGATATTGGCGGTCTGGTCAGATGGGCAGAAAAGTGGCAAATGGAATTCAACTTGGGGAAGTGTGAGGTGATGCAATTGGGGAGCTGAAACAAGGTAAAGGAATACACACTTATTGGGAAAATACTGAGAAGTGTGGAGGAAGTAAGGGACCTTGGAGTCAATGTCCACAGATCCCTGAAAATAGCAGGACAGGTCAATAAGGTGGTGAAGAAGGCATATGGAATCCTTTCCCTTATTAGCCAAGGTACAGAATCTAAGAGCAGGGAGGTTATGCTGGAACTGTATAAATCATTGGTTAGACCACTACTTGAGTACTGTGTTCAGTTCTGGTAACCACATTACAGAAAGGATGTAATTGTACGAGAGAGGGTACAGAGTAGATTTACGAGGATGTTGCCAGAACTGAAATAATGCAGCTATGAGGAAAGCGTGGATAAGCTGGGGTTGTTCTCCTTGGATCAGAGAAGGCTGAGGGGAGATCTAATTGAAATGTACAAAATTGTGAGTGGCCTGGATAGAGTGGGGGTGAAGGGTCTATTCACCTGAGCAGAGAGGTCAGTGATTGGTAGAAAGATCAGAGGTGAGATGAGGAAAAACTTGTACAACCAAAATACAAAATTGGCTCAGTGGTAGGAAACAAAGGGTAATTGTTGTCGGGCATTTTAGTGACTGGAGCACTGTTTCCAGAGGTGTTCTACAGTGCTCAGTACTGGGTCCCCTGCTTTTAGTGACATTCTGGAACACACTGCCTCAAAGGATGTTTGAGACAGAAACCCTCTACTCAGTCAAAAGATGTCTGAATGGGCACCTCAACTGTTCTAATCTGTAGCGCTATGGATCAAATGCTGGAAGGTGGGATTAGAATAGGTGGATCATTTTTCGGCTGGTGCAGACACGATGGGCCAAGTGGCCTCTTTCTGTCCCTTAAGGTTTCTACGAGTCTATGATTCTATAACATGAAACACGCTATCCTCATTAACACTCATAGATATATCAACAAACCCTATCAAGATTATCAGAAATGATTTTCCATTAACCTATCCGTGCTGCTTGTCATTTATTATCCCATGATTTTACAAGCAAGATATATTTTTATGTCAGGCTACTGCTTGACTAGTCCGTGGGGCAGCTCTCCCAACTTTGGCACAAGCCCCCAGATGTAAGTAAGGACTTTGCAGTGTCGACAGGGCTGTGTTTGCCGGTGTCGTTTCCGGTGCTTAGGTCGATGCAGGGTAGTCCATCCGGTTTTATTCCTTTTTATTGACTTCGTAGTGGTTTGATGCAACTGAGTGGCTTGCTAGCCCATTTCCGAAGGCATGTAAAAGCCAACCACATTGAGTTGGTCTGGAGTCACATGTAGACCACCAGGTAAGGGCAGCAGATTTCCTTCCAAAAAGAACATTCGTGAACCTTTTGTGTCACTGGAGAGTTTCCAACTTCGATCACTCCCATATCCAAGGATGCCTGAAAGATTCTGGCCAGTGCCTCTGCTTTTTCCACCATAGCTTCCCTCAACAGCCCTCATGCATCCATTCCAGACCATGTAAATGTTCAACTTTGCTATTGTACAAAAAGTATTGAATTGAAAGGGGTTAACAAAACCTGTTTGTTCAGTGACTGTAATTAATGTCAGTCTTCATGGACCCGAATTATGTCACTGGAGTGTTTCCAACTTCTATAAATAAGGGGCTCCTTTCAATGTGTTATTCCATGGTATCAGCGGGAGCATCACCTTACGGCACTAACAGAGATCAGCGGCTTCAGACAGAGGGAGAGGATAGATCCGAATCTGAGAATAATAGATTGGAATGTTACAACAATGGATCAGAATCCGAGAACAATAGATTGGAATGTTACAACATTGGATCAGAATCCGAGAACAATAGATTGGAATGTTACAACAATGGATCAGAATCCGAGAACAATAGATTGGAATGTTACAACAATGGGCAGCAGGAGTTTATCCTCCTTGTTTGGCCTGGTTACTGCAGATTATTATTGGATGACATTAGAATTACGGAACTATTATGCTCTGAGGATGATTCAATTTATTTACTATCCCATACTCGCTATTATTGGTGTCCTCTGTATCCAACTATTAGATTCATAAACCATATTTCACTGATTTACTGTTCTTTCCATTTAAATCCTGACAAGACAGAAGCCATTTGCTTCAGTTTCTGTCACAAACTCTATTCCCTATCCAGCATCTACATCCCCCTCGCTGGCCGTTGCCTGAGACTGAACCAGGAAGTTTACAATCTCTGATATCTATTTATTGCTGAGCTGAGTTCATTCCAATATTCTCTACATCCCCAGCCCTGCCTGTTGTCACGGCCAGGTAGGGAGGGGTAACATTCGCTCCTCTTGTCCTTCCTCTTATTTGACCACAACACTGTTTGTTCTTTTTAATCAGTGAATGTGATAACCATCTCAGTGAGTATTTTACCTTTTACTTTTGGTGTGATGGTGAAGGATCTGATAGGTCAGGTTCTCTTGAATTTAAACACGAAAGAGATGAGTTTATTATACTTAACAATATAATCCCGATCTGAATAAAATCATAAAAAATACACCACACATTAACGCACACACTCACACAAGAATCATACACAAATAGATTACAGAGTGAGAAGTAAATTTTTGTGTAGATTGGATTCCAGAATAAATATAAAAATAAAATACTCATTCTGTGAGGTTGGACGATTCGGAGGTCGTCTGGTCGATGTTGTGTTCTTGAAGTCTTTGGCTGTTGGAAGTGTCCTTTGTGGCTGGCCCACATGGCTCAGGGATTTCTGGGAGGAAGACTTGGAGCTGCCTTCCTTTCCCTGATGTCTCTGCTTGTATCAATCTGTAGGCTTGGAGGGCCCACAGTCGCATGTGGTCTTCTAACTTGTGATGTTATCTGCAGAGAGAGACGGAGAGAGGGAAATGGAGACACAGCCCTTCAGCTTCTGCACAGTTTGAATCACTGACTTGTCTGTCTTTGTCCAGGGGAAGCTCCCAGCTTTCACAGAGATGGGCAGAGTGTCTCATGACTGCCTCACTGTATTCTCTGGACCCTATAATGAGATTCAAGGTTAGAACCTTCTATCTCCCCAGGGTTCAGGAAACCAGTATTCACACTTGGAGGTGTTTGCTCTTTCAAAGTCAACGTGTCAGGAGGGCCCTGTATGCCGTGTTAATGAATGTAATGTTCGGTAATTCACTCACTGGAGCAAGCCAGTGATTTGAGTCCAGGCTCATCAGACATGTTGGAGGCCTTGGAATGTGAAAAGGTGCTTCAGATCCCAATTGTTGGCTGCCAGTTTTTTCAAGATTAACTGTAGGATTTGTTTCCACTAAACGTTAAGTGTAAGTTTCTAATCGATGAATTAAATTCCTCATTTGACATATTGTGTTATCTTGACACCGGTGCAGCACTCGGGAAAGACATGTGATAATAGGAACATTTCATTACAGAATTGTGGGAAGAAATAGAAGGAAATACACATTCATTCTCAATAATCTCTTCTCAAATTCACTCAATAACCGTAGAATTACTGCAGCTGACATTGTCTGTTACAGTTATACTGATTTAATGTTTTGGAGTTTTGTCTGGGATGATTATGTGTCGGGTTCGACACTGGATATTGCATCAGCGATTGAATTGTTTTTTTTTCCCTCTCCTGCAATGAAGCTTTAGCTATTCAGGTTCCTGCACCTTGATAATCTTTCTCCCTAAACCGACAGTGTGTAATAAATTGTTTCTTTAATGCCTGTGAGGTGTCTGGGATTTCCTCTGGGCCTTTGTTCTTGCTGAGTTCTGCTTTGAAATCGTTGGGTTTGATTAGCTTTGGGTTTGGGACCTGATCATTGTGTTCTTCAGTGGGTAGATCCACATTGACCTTACTTTTAGCTTTCTGGTGAGGTACACAAGTGCTGTTTACTTTAGGGTACGTTCCCTTCACTTTTCTCTTTACTATGAGGAGGATATTTTCCCTAATCTGGACTATGTCCTGTGGGACATTATTGCTCGCAATTGTCTGTCCAGCTTTGACTGCACTCTCCTGCGGCACTTCGACGAGGTGAGGCATCTTCCTCAACATTGGCATGCATTTGTGGGAACTGTCCTTGGCCTTTCAGCTTTCTGTAAATGCTATTAGCAGCCTTTTTAGGGTGCCTCTTTGACCTGCATTTAAGGAGGAGGGCGTGTGATCTAATTTATCAAACATTTCAGGGTTGGCTATTCGGAGAGTAGGGGATTCTAGTTGGGAATCCTCCTGGCCCTCCTCTAACCTGTCCTCACTGTCCTTTACAATCCTCCCATTCTGACTGTCTGACAGATCTGTACTTGTCTGTAACCTCCCCAGCCCAACCCCCCGCCCCAACCTTTACTTTTTTCCTTTGGTCTGGATATCAATTAAACAATTTACCCGCTATTCCTATTGCCACTCGATGTGGACCACTGAACCGGACTTTCATGGGTTCACCCTGCATTGGGAGTAGTAACAACACGTGTCTCTGTCCTGAAATGATCTAACCTTGGCATTTTTGCCTGATTACATTTTCATATCTGCCTGGGAGGTCTTTAGGTGTTCCTGAACCATTGCGCACACTCTCGTGAGCCGATCCCCGAGCATGGAAATGTGGTCCAACATGGAAGACACATCTCTGTGTCTCAAAAACCGCTCCTTGATTAGTTTAAGAGGAACTCTCACCCCATGTCCATGAACTAATTCAAAGAGACTAAAGCCAGTGGAATCATTGGATCAGTCCCTGGTAACCACCAGGAGAAATCCCATCCTTTTGTCCCAGTCATGGAGTTACTCACAGCAGTATGGCCTGATCATTGTCTTGAGGGCCTGGTGATACCGCTACAAAGCCGCTTGTGACTGTGGGTGGTAGGCTGATGACTTTAGCTGGGTTATGTCCAGATTACCCATGACCTTTTCAAAAATACTAGACATAAAATGTGTGCCCTGGTCCATCTTGATCTCAGCAGACAGCCCATATCGGGTAAAGAATTGGGTTAGCCCGTCCACAACTACCTTGGAAGAGATAGTTCTTCGTGAGAATGGCCTCTGGGAATCGGGTCACCGCATCCATAATGGTGAGAAGATACTTGTTTTCACTTGTTTTTCACTTGTTTTCAGCAGGTGTCCCACACAATCCACCAGCACTATGCTGAAGGGTTCCCAAAGAGCTGCTATGGGAATTAGGGTGCAGGTTTTATTGCAGGTTGGGGCTTCCCCACAACCTGGCACATGTGACCAGTTTTACAGAACTCCACCACATCTTTGTGGAGTTGTGCCCAGTCAAAATGCTGCTTTTTGCGGGCTTCGATTTTTCATACACTGACATGTCGATTCATTGGAATCTCGTGGGGCATTCTTAATAGTTCTTTAAGGGACCTCAGCAGTCCAACTATCTGATGAACCACTGTCCACTTTTCATCAGCAGGTCTGTGAGGAGGTCTGCACTTCCTCATCAGCACCTCATTCTTTCAATAGTAGCACTCTGCAACTCACTCTGCTTCAGTTTTGGTTTGGACAGACTGTGCTATATTGTTAATACTGGGTCAGGTTGTTGAGTCTCAACTAATGAAGATCTGTTTAATAAATCCTTTTGGTCCTCTAACTTCCCAAAGAAGGTTTTATGCAACCAGACAGTCGGATCATCTGTCTCCCATACCTATTGTGGTCTCTCTGGCACGACTAGGGAAGCTGACACCTTGTCCCCTGTCACATCATTACCCAGGAGCAGGTCGACCCATCAACTGATAAACTAGGTGCAATCCCCATTCATGTGATGTTGGGTCGCTGACCAGGCCAACATTTATTGCCCATCCCTAATTGCTCTTGGGACGGTGGTGGTGAGCTGCCTTCTTGAACCACTCCAGCCCATGTGGCGTAGGTACACATCCAGTGCTGTTAGGAAGGATCTTCCAGGATTTTGACCCAGCGACAGTGAAGGAACGGCAATATAGTTCCAAGTCAGGATGGTGTGTGACTTGGAGAGGAACTTGCAGGTGGTGATGTTCCCATGTATTTGCTGCCCTTGTCCTTCTAGTTGGTAGAGGTCGCGGGTTTGGAAGGTGCTGTCTAAGGAGCCTTGGTGCATTGCTGCATTGCACCTTGTAGATGGTACACACTGCCGCCGCTTTGCGTTGGTGGTGAATGGAGTGAATGTTTGTGGATGACGTGCCAGTCAAGCGGGCTGCTTTGTTCTGGATGGTGTCGAGCTTCATGCGTATTGTTGGAGCTGCACCCATCCAGGCAAGTGGAGAGTATTCCATCACACTTCTGACTTGTGCCTTGTAGATGGTGGACTGGAATTGGGGAGTCAGGAGGTGAGTTACTCGCCTCGGGATTCCGAGCCTTTGACCTGCTCTTGTAGCCACGGTATTTATATGGCTACTCCAGTTCAATTTCTGGTCAATGGCAGCCCCTAGGATGTTGATAGTGGGGGATTCAGCGATGGTAATGCCGTTGAATGTCAAGGGGAGATGGTTAGATTCTCTCTTGTTGGAGATAGTCATTGCCTGGCACTTGTGTGGCGCGAATTTGACTTGCCCTTATCAGCCCAAGCCTGGATATTGTCCAGGTCTTGCTGCATATCTACACAGACTGCTTCAGTATCTGAGGAGTCACGATTGGTGCTGAACATTATACAACCATCAGCGAACATCCCCACTTCAGACCTGATGATTGAAGGAAGGTCATTGATGAAGCAGCTGAAGATGGTTGGGCCTAGGACATTACACTGAGGAACTCCTGCAGTGATGTCCTGGAGCTCAGATGATTGACCTCCAACAACCACAACCATCTTCCTTTGCGCTAGGTATGACTCCAGCCAGCGGTGGGTTTTCCCCTGGATTCCCATTGACCTCAGTTTTGTGAGGGCTCCTTGATGCCATACTCGGCCAAATGCTGCCCTGGTGTCAAGGGCAGTCACTCGCACCTCACCTCTTGAGTTCTACTCTTTTGTCCATGTTTGAACCAAAGCTGTAATGAGGTCAGGAGCTGAGTGGCCCTGGTGGAACCCAAACTGAGCGTCACTGAGTAAGTTGTTGCTAAGCAAGTGCTGCTTGATGGCACTGTTGATGACACCTTCCATCACTTTACTGATGTTTGAGAGGAGGCTGATGGGGCGGTAATTGGCCGGGTTGGATTTGTCATGCCTTTTGTGCACAGGACATACCTGGGCAATTTTCCACATGGCTGGGTAGATGCCAGTGTTGTAGCTGTACTGGAACAGCTTGGCTAGGGGCGTGGAAAGTTCTGGAGCACAGGCCTTCAGTACTATTGCCGGAATATGTTCAGGTCTCATAGTTTTTGCAGTATCCAGTGCCTTCAGTCGCTTCTTGATATCATGCAGTGTGAATCGAATTGGCTGAAGTCTGGCATCTGTGATGCTGGGGAGTTCAGAAGGAGGCCAAGATTGATCATCAACTCGGCACTTCTGGCTGAATATTGTTGCAAATGCTTCAGCCTTATCTTTCACACTGATGTGCTGGGATTCCCCCATCATTGAGGATGGGGATATTTGTGGAGCCACCTCCTCCAGTTAGTTGTTTAATTGTCCACCACCATTCTCGACTGGCTGTGGCAGGACTGCAGAGCTTCGATCTGATCCGTTGATTATGAGATCGCTTTGCTCTGTCTATCTCATGCTGCTTATGCATTTTGGCATGCTAGTAGTCCTGTGTTGTAGCTTCACCAGGTTGACACCTCATTTTGAGGTATGTGTGGTGCTGCTCCTGGCATGCCCTCCTGCAATCTTCACTGAACCAAGGTTGGTCTCCTGGCTTGACGGTAATGGTAGAGTGGGGGATATGCCGGGCCATGAGGTTACATATTGTGTTTGAGTGCAATTCTGCTGCTGCTGATGGCCCACAGCGCCTCATGTATGCCCAGTTTTGCATTGCTAGATCTGTTCGAAATCTATCCCATTCAGCACGGTGATAGTGCCACACAACACGATGACGGTATCCTCAATGTGAAGGCGGGACTTTGTCTCCACAAGGACTGTGAGGTGGTCACTCCTACCAATACTGTCATGGACAGATGCATCTGCGGCAGGCAGATTGGTGAGGACGAGGTCAACTATGTTCTTCCCTTGTGTTGGTTCCCCCACCACCTGCCGCAGACCCAGTCTAGCAGCTATGTCCCTTAGGACTCGGAGAGCTCGGTACGTAGTGGTGCTGCCGAGCCACTCTTGGTGATGGACATTGAAGTCCCCCACCCAGAGTACATTTTGTGCCCTTGCCACCCTCAGAGTTTCCTCCAAGTGGTGTTCAACAGGCAGGAATACTGACTCATCAGCTGAGGGAGGGCGGTAGGTGATAATCAGTAGGAGGTTACCTTGCCCATGTTTGACCTGATGCCATGAGACTTCATGGAGTCTGGAGTCGAATTTGCGGACTTCCAGGGCAACTCCGTCCCTACTGTATACCACTGTGCCACCACCTCTGCTGGGTTTGTCCTGCCGGTGGGACAGGACGTACCCGGGGATGGTGATGGCTGTGTCTGGGACATTGTCTGTAAGGTATGATTCCATGAGAATGACTCTGTCAGGCTGTTGCTTGACTAGTCTATAAGACAGCTCTCCCAACTTTGGCACAAGCCCCCAGATGTTAGTAAGGAGGACTTTGCAGGATCGACAGGGCTGGGTTAGCCATTGTCGTTTCCGGTGCCTAGATTGATGCCGGGTGGTCCGTCTGGTTTCATTCCTTTGCATAGACTTTGTAGCGGTTAGGGACAACGGAATGGCTTGCCAGGCCATTTCAGAGGGCATCTCTTATTTTGAAATTGAGTCTGCTTGTTCTGTACTCTCCAACCAGGGGATACATGTTAGCTGCATCTACCCTGTCTATCTCTTTAAGTATTTTGTAGGATTCAATGAGATCACCTCTCATTCTTCCAAAACCGAGAGAATACATGCCCAGTTTCCACAATCTCTCTTCATAGGACAGTCCCACCATCTCGGGAACAAGTCTGGTGACCCTTCTTTGCACTCCCACTGTGGTCATAATATCCTGCCTCAGGTAATGGGACCTTACTGCACACAGTACTCCAAGTGCAGTCTAACCAATGTTCTATACAATTGCAGCAAGACTTCACTACTCCTGCACACAAATGGTCTTGTGATAAATGCTAACATACCATTGCCCTTCCTAAGTGCGTGCTGCACCTTCATGTTTGCTTTCAGCGACCTATTGATGAGGACACCCAGGTCACTTTGTGCATCTACACTTTCTAATCTCTTACCATTTAAAAAAAATACTCTGCACATCTATTCATTCTATCAAAGTGGCTAACCTCACATTATTCCACATTATATTCCATCTGCCACATTCTTGCCCACTAAGTCTGTCCAAATGCCTTGAAGCCGCTTTGCATGTTCCTCACAACACACATTCCCACCCAGTTTTGTGTCTTCTGCAAAGTTGAAAATATTACGTTGGTCCCCATACCCAAATCATTGATATATATTGTGAACATCTGGGGCCCAAGTACTCATCCCTGCGGTACTCCAGTTTTCACAGCCTGCCAATGCAAGAATATCCCGTTTATTCCTATTCTCTGTTTCCTGCCTGTTAACCAATCCTTATTGCATGTCAGTACATTACCTTCTATCCCATGTTCTTTAATTTTGCTTACCAACCTCCTGTAGGGCACTTTATCAAAAGCCTTCTGAAAGTCCACCGGCTCCCCTTTCCTATACTGATAGGAACATCCTAAAAAAACTCCAACAGGTTCATCAAGCATGATTTCCCATTCATAAATCCATATAGCCTATCCCCAATCAGATCCATTTATCGCATACTTTAAAATAGATTCTCGCATTTTCCCTCGTACTGAGGTAAGGCTAACAGGTCTGTAGTTCCCAATTTTCTCTTTCCCTCACTTCGTAAATAGTGGGATGACATTTGCTACCTTCCAATCTGCAGGAAGCGTTCCAGAATTGATAGAATTTTTAAGGATGATCACCAATGCATGAACAATCTCCATTGCTATTTCCGTCAACACTCTGGGATATAAACTATCTTTCTTTTTTCTTTTGGGCCTCCTTATCTCGAGAGACAATGGATACGCGCCTGGAGGTGGTCAGTGGTTTGTGAAGCAGCGCCTGGAGTGGCTATAAAGGCCAATTCTGGAGTGACAGGCTCTTCCACAGGTGCTGCAGAGAAATTTGTTTGTCGGGGCTGTTACACAGTTGGCTCTCCCCTTGCGCCTCTGTCTTTTTTCCTGCCAACTACTAAGTCTCTTCGACTCGCCACAATTTAGCCCTGTCTTTACGGCTGCCCGCCAGCTCTGGCGAATGCTGGCAACTGACTCCCACGACTTGTGATCAATGTCACACGATTTCATGTCGCGGTTGCAGACGTCTTCATAGCGGAGACATGGACGGCCGGTGGGTCTGATACCAGTGGCGAGCTCGCTGTACAATGTGTCTTTGGGGATCCTGCCATCTTCCATGCGGCTCACATGGCCAAGCCATCTCAAGCGCCGCTGACTCAGTAGTGTGTATAAGCTGGGGGTGTTGGCCGCTTCAAGGACTTCTGTGTTGGAGATATAGTCCTGCCACCTGATGCCAAGTATTCTCCGAAGGCAGCGAAGATGGAATGAATTGAGACGTCGCTCTTGGCTGGCATACGTTGTCCACGCCTCGCTGCCGTAGAGCAAGGTACTGAGGACACAGGCCTGATACACTCGGACTTTTGTATTCCGTGTCAGTGCGCCATTTTCCCACGCTCTCTTGGCCAGTCTGGATATAGCAGTGGAAGCCTTACCCATGCGCTTGTTGATTTCTGCATCTAGAGACAGGTTACTGGTGATAGTTGAGCCTAGGTAGGTGAACACTTGAACCACTTCCAGAGCGTGGTCGCCAATATTGATGGATGGAGCATTTCTGACGTCCTGCCCCATGATGTTCGTTTTCTTGAGGCTGATGTTTAGGCCAAATTCGTTGCAGGCAGCCGCAAACCTGTCGATGAGACTCTGCAGGCACTCTTCAGTGTGAGATGTTAAAGCAGCATCATCAGCAAAGAGGCGTTCTCTGATGAGGACTTTCCGTACTTTGGACTTCGCTCTTAGATGGGCAAGTTTGAACCACCTGCCCCCTGATCATGTGTGGAGGAAAATTCCTTCTTCAGAGGACTTGAACGCATGTGAAAGGAGCAGGGAGAAGAAAATCCCAAAATGAGTGGGTGCGAGAACACAGCCCTGTTTCACACCACTCAGAATAGAAAAGGGCTCTGATGAAGAGCCACCATGTTGAATTGTGCCTTTCATATTGTCATGGCACGAGGTGATGATACTTAGTAGCTTTGGTGGGCATCCAATCTTTTCTAGTAGTCTGAAGAGACATCATACAGCTCGATAATCCTTAGGATGTCCGTCTCCCCAGGTGTGCCTGCATTGTTCCCCGCCAGCTTACCAATTGACCATTTCCTGTGATCTGCTAATGACATTGTATTCCTGGTTTTACTTATTCAAACTCTCTTAAAGCTCCCGTCCCCCACCCCCGCCCCGGCCACCCCACTCTTAGTGATGAGCACACAGTGTTTTGGTGTGAACGTTCTTTCTATCTCGAAATGTCCAAACCAGTCTGCACTCCTCTCTTTCTGGCCTCTTCTGTGTACCTGATTTTAATTACTCCACCTTTGGAGGCTGCATCTTCAGTTGTTTAGGTGCCAAGCTCTGGAATACTCTCCCAACAGAGCTCCACCTCTCTGCCTCTCTGCCTCTCCACTCACTTTCCTTATTTAAGATACACTTTCACCAAGCTGTTGGTCATCTGACGCAATATCTACATGTATGGCTGGGTGTCATACGTACAACCCTCTGGTCCCTTGTCGCCACTCCCATATCCAAGGAGGATTGGAAGATTCTGGCCAGTGCCTCTGCTGTTTCCACCATTCCTTCCCTCAGCAAGTCTTATGCATCCCATCCAGACCGGGTACATATTCTACTTTATTGTGGTACAACAGGTGTTGGATTGAAAGGGGTTAATTGAACCTGTTTGTTCAGTGACTGTAATTAATGTCGTTCTCTATGGACCTTAATTGTGTCACTGGAGGGCTTCCCTCTTCTATTAATAAGAGGTTCCTTTCAATGTGTTATCCCACAGTGTCAGCAGCAGCATCACTGCCGGCAGGAACAGGGAAAAGCAGCTCCAGCGAGAGAGAGGGAGAGGATAGATGAGAATCTGAGAACAATAGATTGGAATGTTGCAACCGTAGGTCAGAATCTGAGAACATCAGATTGGAATGTTAGAGCAATGGGTCAGAATCTCAGAACAATAGATTGGAATGTTACATCAATGGGCAGGAGTTTATCTTATTGGTTTGATTATCTTCCTGCGGATTATTCTTGGATGACATTAGCGGATCGGATCTATTTCGCACTGAGGATAACTCAATACATTTATTATCACATCTTCGCTGCTATTGGTGTCCCTGGTAAGTCGCTCTATCCAGCTATTACTTCTATGATTAACTGTTTTACTGTTCTTAACAACGAACATAATATCGTCCTTCATGTAAGCCCATTTGCAGCATAAACTCTGATCTGTGCCTTTGTCAAATCTACTATTTCAATGTTGTCCTGGTTACCATCCCTGTTACGAACTGCCATAGACAACAGTCCATCCAAAACTCTGCTTTCCATATCCAAACTCGCACAAAGTCTCGTTCACCCAACATCCCTGTGCTCAGTGACCTACATTGGTTTCTGTAGAACAGAGTAGACCGGAAGAAATAAATGGGGTGTGTAAGAAAGGTACCACAATAATCATGGGTGACATTAATCTACATTTAGATTGGGCAAATCAGATTGGCACAGGTCGCCTGGGAAATTAGTTCATAAAGTTTATTCGTGAAAATTCCTGAGAGCAACACGTTCTAGAGCCAACTGGGAGCAGGCTTGTCTGGAACTGGTAATGTGCAGTGAGACAGTATTAATCAAGAACCTCATGGTAAAGGAGCTTCTAGGCGACAATGATCATAACATGATAGAATTTCAACGTTCAGATTGAAGGGAAAACTGTGGTCTAAGACTGTGTTTTTATTTACCCAAATTAAGGTAATTATAAGGATATGAAGGCATATTCAACTAAATTAAACTGGGAAACTAGATTAAAAGTTAGAACATTCGAGATGCAGTGGCTGACTTTTAAGGAGATACTTAACAACTCTCAGCAAAGATTTATCTCTGAGAAAGAAAGACTCTTGGAGAAGGTTGCATCATACGTGGTTAAATAGGCAATTTAAGGATAATATTAAATTGAAAGAAACACTGTACAAATCTGCAAAGATTAATGGTAGGTGAAGAGCTTGGACAGATTTTAAGAACCAGCAATGAATGACAAAAGAAAATAAGAGTGTAAAAGTATAGTGTGGGAGAAAGCTAGCTGGCAACATAAACAAAGAGTATGAGTTTCTGCAAGGATTTAAAACGGAAAAGAGTAACTAAAGTTAGTGTTAGTCCTCTAGAGAGTGAGTTTGGGGAATTAATTATAAGAAACAAGGACATGGAGGAGTGGTTAAACAGATATTTTGTGTCTGCTTTCACTGTAGAAAACTTAGAAAACGTTCCAAAGATACAAAATCAAGAGGCAAAAAGGGAGAGGGGAAATTCAAATAATCACCCTCACCAGAGAACTATTACACCTAAAGTCTGACAGGATCCACCATCAGTGGTGAACTGAAATTGTTAAATATAGAATTAAACTTGAAGAAATAGCATATAATTATGCAAAGATGAGTGGCAGGTCAGAAGATTTGACAGATTATAAACAGCAGCAAAGAACAGTTAAAGATTAATAAGGAGGTAAAAATTAGAATACGAGAGAAAACAGACAAGAAATAAAAAAGACAGATAGTATGAGGTTCTAAATATTTAAAGAAGAGTTAACAACGTGAGCGTTGGTCCTATAGAATGTGAGTCTGGGGAATTAATAATGAATAATAAGGAGATAACAGGTGAATTGAACATGAATTTTGCTTCAGTCTTCACTATAGAGAATACAAGTAACATCCCAGTATTAGCAGTAAGCCAGGAAATGGAAGGGGGGGCGGTGGAACTCAAGAAAATTCCAACAACCAGGGAAGTGGTACTGAGCAAGTAGATGGAGCTGCGGGCTGTCAAGTTCCCAGGTCCTGATGGACTTGATTGTAGGGTGGTAAAAGATAGTGGCTAGTGAGATAGTTGATGCACTAGTTTTAATTTTCCAAAATTCTCTAGATTCGGGGAAGTGCTGTTAGATTGAATATACTGAATGTAACTGCTTTATTCAAAAAGTAAGGGAAACAGAAAGCATGAAACTACAGGCCAGTTAGTTTAACATCTCTCTTAGGTAAAATGTTACAAGCTATTATTAAAGATGATGTAGCAGGGTTTTTAAAAAGGTCAAGGTAATCCGGCAGAATCAACATGAGTTTGTGAAAGGGAAATCATGTTTAAACAATTTATTGCAGGTCTTTGAAGAAGTAACATGTGCTGTGGATAAGGGGGAATTGATGGATGTATTGTACTTAGATTTTCAGAAGGCCATCAATAAGGTGCCACGTCAAAGGTTATTGCGCAATATAAAAGCTCATGGTGCAGGGGGAAAAATCTTGGCATGGATAGTAGATTGGCTAGCTAACAGGAAACAGAGAGTAGGCATAAATGGGCCAATTTCTGCTTGGAAAGATGTGACGAGTGGTCTGCCACAGTAATATGTGCTGGGGTCTCAACTTTTTACAATTTATATAAATGACTTGGATGAAGGGACTGAAGGTATGGTTGCTAAATTTGATGATGATACAACGATAGATAGGAAAGTGACATGTGGAGGATGCTGAGGGATATAGATAGGTTAAGTAAGTGGGAAACAAATGGAGTATAATGTGAGAAAATGTGAAATTTTCCATTTTGGCAGGTAGAAAAGAAGCATATGATCTAAATGGTGAGAGATTGCAGAACTCTAAGATAGAGGGGGATCTGGGTGCCCTTGTGCATGAATATCAAAAGGTTAGTATGCAGTTTCAGCAAGTTATTAGGAAAGCTAATAGAATGATATCATTTATGGGAAATTGAACATAAAAGTAGGGAGGTTTATGCTACAGTTATACTGGAAATTGGTGAGACCATGTCTGTAGTACTGTGTACAGTATTGGTTTCTTTATTTAAGGAAGGATGTAAATGTATTTGAAACATTCAGAGAAGGTTGACCAGACTAATACCTTGAATGGGCATGTTGTCTTAGGAGAAAAGGTTGGAAAGGCTCGGCTTATATCCACTGGATATAAGAGCAAGAGGCGACTTGATTGAAACATATATGATACTGAGGGTTCTTAGCAGGGTGGATGTGGAAAGGATGTTTCCCCTTGTGGGAGAATCTAGAACTAAGGTTCACTGTTAAAAAATAAAGGGTCGCCCATTAAAGACAGAGATGAGGAGCATTTTTTGTCTCTGAGGGTCGTGAGTCTTTGAAACTCTTTTCCTCAAAAGGCAGTGGAAACAGAGACTTTGAATATTTTTAAAGCAGAGGTAGATAAATGCTTGATATGCAAGTGGGTGACTGGTTATTGGGGGTAGGCGGGAATGTGGATTGAGGTTACAAGCAGATCAGCTATGATCTTATTGAATGGCGGAGCAGGCCATAAGGGCCAAGTGGCTTACTGCTGCTCCTAATTGGTATGTTTTATGTTCGTATGACAAGTCCCCAGGATTAGATGGCCTGCATCCTAGGGCCTTAAAGTATGCAGCTGCAGAGATAGTGTAGGCATTGATTATAATATTCCAAAAATTCCTTAGATTCTGGATGGATCCCAGCGGATTCGAAAATAGAAAATGTAACACATTTGTTCAAGAAAGGAGGGAAACAAAAAACAGGAATCTATAGGCCAGTTAGCCTAAAATCAGTCAGAGGGAATTGCTGGAATCTATTGAAAAGGAGGTTATAGCAGCATACCGACCAAATCATCACGGGATCAGACAGAATCAACATGATTTTGTGAAAGGGAAATCATATATAACTAATATATTTAAGCTCTTTGAGGAAGTGACAAACAAGGTGAATAAAGGGGCACCTGTAGATGTGGTGTATTTGGATTTCCAAAAGGCACGGGATAGGGGGTAAAATATTGGCATGGATAAAGGTTTGGTTAGCTAACAGGAAACAGAGACTAGGGATAAATGGGTCTTTTTGTGTTGGAAAACAGTAACTGGTGAAGTACTACAGGGATCAGTGCTGGGGCCTCAACTATTTACAGTCTGTATCAATGACTTGGGTGCAGGGATAGGATGTGTGGTCGCTAAATGTGCCGATGACAGCAAGATGGGAAGGAAAGTAAGTCGTCAAGAGGAGGCAAATAGTTTACAAAGGCATATAAATAGGTTAAGTGAGATCGGCAAAAACCTGGCAGATGGGGTATAATGTGATAAAATGTGACGTTGTCTACTTTGGCAGGAAGAATAAAAAAGCAGGATACTATTTAAATGTAGAAAGCGTGCAGAGCTCGGTGGTACAGAGGGATCTGAGTGTCCTGGCGCATGAATCAGAAAGAGTTAGTATACAGGGACAGCAAGTAATTAGAAAGGCAAATGGAATGTTAGTGTTTATTTCAAAGGGAATCGTGTATAAAAGTGGGAAGTTTTACTGCAGCTGTGCAGGGCTTTGGCGAGAATTCATCAGGTGTACTGTGTACAGTTTTAGTCTTCTTATTTGATAAAAATAATATAATTGCATTCGAGGCAGGTAAGGCAACGTTCACTCGAATCATTCAGCGAGTGGAGGGCTGATTTTATGAAGAAAGGTTGAAAAGGTTGTGCTATAGCCATTGTATTATGAAAGAACAAGAGGTGATCTGAGTGAAAAATGGAAGATCCTGAGTGGACTTGATCGAGCCGATACCGGGAAGATGTTTCCTCGTGTGGGGAGACTGGAACTATGGGATGCAATATAAAAATAAGAGTTCAGCCATGTTAAGCCATGAGCTTATCGAATGTTGGAGCAGGCTCAAAGGGCCGAATTGGTTACTAGTGTTTCAGAGTCCCATGTTCCTATGCCCAGCAATGCCTCAATGTTAATATTCTCACTCGTGTGATCAATACCTCCATGGCCTCACCCCTCTGTGTCTCTCCCTGACCACACATTTCATCTCTCCAGCTCCAAAGGTGCTGCGGAAGTTTGGATCCATAAAATGGTGTGAGCTGCACTGCCAGTCACATCAGCACATTGTGCAGGACACCCAGGCTGGCCGGGTGATAGCGTGGGTGTAACGTGTATGTGTCTGTAACGTGAGGAGGGTCTGAATATGGTGTCAATCAGATATTCCGACAGCTTTGATGTACGTCTTTGAAACTTGGTCTGTGCATGTCCACTGACCATCTGTGTTAGTCACTCTCATCTGAACATACATTCAGCAGCACGAGGAACCCCCTCTAGTGTTATTTAAAAGGACCAGGCATCCAGCTTCCAGGTGAGGGGCCTTTGACTTACTTCTGCTATTCTAAGGTTAGTGGAGATGCTGTGTATAGTTTTCTGAAGGTTGTGTAGTGAGCTGCTGCAGACATTCAGGGAGGACAGAGGATTTGGTGACCCAACTCTGGACGAGGTATGGGGACTGTAACATGATCAACAAGTGGAGCAGAGGTTGCAGAGAGGGGATGCTCTGTAAAGAGGGAGGAGGAGTGGTCTCTGCCCTACCCACCCCAGGTTTTCCAAGAACAAAAATAGCAGTGGTCCTAATACCAAGTCCTGGGGAACACCAGTATGTACTCCCATCGAGTCTGAACAACAACCTTTCACCACTTCACTCTGTTTTCTGTTCTTTAGCCAACATTAAATATTTGGAAGACTGAAATCATTGCTTTCACTCCACACTCCAACTTTGTTTCCTTGCTATTGATTCCATCCCTCTCCGTGCCAACAGTTTGAGATTAAGACTGTCTGTTTGCAACCTTGGTGTCACATTTCACCACAAAATGATCGTTAACCTCATTTTCAGGATATCATTACAGCCGCCTATTTCCAACTCAGTAACATCACCTGACTTCACCCCTGTCTCAGTCCATCTGCAGCTGAAACCTCATTCATGCCTTCGTCACCTCTAGATGTGATTATTCTTACTCACTCCTGGCTGATCTCCCACATTCTACTCACTGTAAACCTGAGATCATCCAAAAATCTGCTGCCCATGCCTTAATTCACACCAAGTCAGTTTCGTCTATCACTGACTGACATTGTCTCCCGGTTAAGCAATGTCTTGATTTTAAAATTCTCCACCTTGTTTCCATATCCCTCCATGGCCTCGTCCCTCCCTACCTCTGGTATCTCCTCCATCACCACAACCCACCGAGATATCTGTGCTCCTCTAATTTTGGTCTCTTGTGCATCCCTGATTTTAATCACTGCACCACTGGCGGCCGTGCCTTCAGCTGCCGGGGCCCTAAGCTGTGTAATATCTTCCCTACACCTCTTCGCCTCTCCACATCGCTTTCCTCCTTTTAGACACTCCTTAAAACCTACCTCTTTGACGAAGCAGTTGGTCATCTGACCTAATATCTCCTGTAGTGTCTCAGCGTTATACTTTGCTTCTTAATGCTCCTGTGAAGCACCTTGGGATGTTTTACAATGTTAAAGGCATTATATAAATATAAGTTGTTGTTGTTGAATTTTGTCAGACATGATTTTTCATGAGCATATCCATGTTGCTAGCCAGTCAGTATCCACTGTTTTTCCAAGTAACAAATATTTTTCTCCTGGTTGTCACCTCTACATTTTCCCCCAGTGGTGACACTAGTATGTTTGGTTAATAATTGTACGGTTTCTGCTATCTCTCCTTTTTTAAACAGGTTGCAACATTTGCAACTGTCCAGTCCTCTGTCACCACTCCCATATGCAAGGAGAATTGAATGATTCTGGCCAGTGCCTCTGCTATTGCCACCATTCCTTCCCTCAGCAACCCTCATACATCCCATCCAGACTGGGTAAATGTTCAACTTTATTGTGATACAGAAAGTGCCTGGATTGAAAGTGGTTAACTGAACCTGTTTGTTCAGTGACTGTAATTAATGTCAGTCTCCATGGATCCTAATTGTGTCACTGGCGGGTTTCCATCTTCTATTAAAATGGGACTCCTTTCAATGTGTGATCCCATACTGTGAACTGGAGCATAACACGGGCACGAACATTGGTCAGCGGCTCCAGAGAGAGGGAGAGCATGGATCAGAATCTGGGAACAATAGATTGGAATGCTACAACAATGGACAGGAGTCTATCCTGGGATATCTACATTCTTTCTACATATTATGATTGGTTCTCATTAAACTCGCGATTCCATGACGCACTTAAGATTATTCAATACATTTACTACCCCATTCTCGCTATTGTTGGTGTCCCTGGTAAGTCTCTCTCTCTCTCTCTCTCTCTGTCCAGCTATTAATTCGATAACAAAAACAAGAAATGCTGGATTCACTCAGCAGGTCTGGCAGCATCTGTGGAAAGAGAAGCAGAGTTAACATTTCGGGTCAGTGACCCTTCTTCGGAACTGACAAATATTAGAAAAGTCACAGATTATAAACAAGTGAGGTGGGGGTTGGGCAAGAGATAACAAAGGAGAAGGTGCAGATTGGACCAGGCCACATAGCTGACCAAAAGGTCACGGAGCAAAGGCAAACAATATGTTAATGGTGTGTTGAAAGACAAAGCATTAGTACAGATTAGGTGTGAATATACTAAATATTGAACAGCAGCAAGTGCAAACCTGAAGAAAAACAACCTGAAAAAAAAGTGGGTAAGCATTAACTGAACAAACTAAGATGAAATGAAATAAATGCAAAAAAAGATTGTAGAAAATGTAAAAAGGAATGTAAAAAAAAAGGAAGAAAAAATATTAATTCTATAAACCGTTTTTAACTGCATTACTGCTCCTGTCATTTACTCTACCCTGCTTGCTGCTGTTATTATTCTTGGTGAATATCTCCAACTATTAGCTCGAGCAACCATTGCAAATAGTATTACACTTTTTGTCATTTACTGTCTCATCTTTGCTTCTGCTGCTGTTTCTATTTCCAGCCAGGAGATCTCTGAAATACGGTTCTGTAATGTAAACTTCGGGAAGCCGGAAGCCGGTGTCATTGGTTTCCATACAAACTCCATCCCCTATCTGTTAAACTCATCCCCCACCCTGGTTAATGTCTGAGGCTGAACCAGACTGTTTACAACCTCTGTGTTCTATATAAACCTGAGCTGAGTTCATCTCCATATTCTCTCCGTCATCAACCGTGCCGACTCCCACCTCTGTAATATCACATGTCTCCACCTCTGCCTCAGCCCATCTGCTGCATAACCCCTCATCTGTACCTTTGTTAAATCCACATTTGACTATTCCAAGTCTATCCTGGTCACCTCCCAGTTTTAAAACTCCATAAACCACAGATCATCCAGAACTCTGCTGCCTGTATCCTAACTCACACCAAATCCCGATCACCCACCATCTCTGTGCTCACTGATTTACATTGCCTCCCGGTCTGACAGCACCTTAACTTTAATATTTTCATTTTTGTGTTTGAATCTCTCCATGGCCTCGCCCCTCCAATTAATCCCTGTCCATGTTCCATATTCTTGAAAATCTTTATGTTCAATTTCCTTCATAAAGTGAGTTGTTGTAAATCCCTATCTTCCCCTGCTGTGATTTTCAATCAATGGCCCCGCTGGTGCCAACACTATGGTAACCTGGTTTCATAAAATGACGTGAATTGCTCAGCCAGCTACTTCTAGCGTGGTCAGCACAGTGTCCCATGCTGGACAGGGCGCTAGTGTGGTCAGTACAGTGCCCCATGTTGGACAGGGCTCTAGTGTGGGCAGCACAGTGCCCCATGCTGGACAGGGCGCTAGTGTGGTCAGTACAGTGCCCCATTCTGGCCACGCTCTAGTGTGGTCAGCACAGTGCCCCATGCTGGGCAAGGGTCTAGTCCTGTTGTAACATGCATGTGATACTCATATGAGGAGGGTTTGAATGTGACGTCAGTGAGCGATTCTGACAGCTTTGATGTACGTCTTTGAAACTTGGTCTGTGCATGTCCACTGACCGCTTGTGTTAGTCACTCTCAGCTGAACATACATTCAGCAGCACGAGGAATCCCCTCTTGTGTTATTTAAAAGGACCAGGCATCCAGCTTACAGATGAGGGGCTTTTGACTTACTTCTGCTATTGTAAAGTTAGCGGAGGTGCTGTGGATGGTTTTCTGGAGGTTGTGTTGTGAGCTGCTGCAGACATTCAGGGAGGACAAAGGATTTGGTGACTCAACTCTGGACGAGATATGTGGACTGTAGTTAGAGTGTCTCTTGGTCTTAGCACGAACAACAAATGTGGCAGAGGCTGCAGATAGGGGAAGCTCTGTAAAGAGTAAGGAGGAAAGGGAATCTGCCAACCCACTCCGGGTTTTCGAAGAGCACTTTTCCTACCTACTCCTAACCCAGGAGCAGTGTGTGAGGTGACTCTGATTCAGTAACGATGCGGTCACACAGCTGTGTCACGTCCTGTAAGACGGCCTGGAGCCTCAGACCAGGGTGAGGACGTAGCTGTCAGTGGCTGTTAAGATCACAGTTTCATTGAACTTCTATGCATCTGGATCTTTCCAGGCAGGAGCAGGAGACATATCTAACATAGAGTCACAGAGAGTGATAGAGACATCTACGACACAGGAGGAGGCCATTCGGCCCCTCCGTGCCATCTCTGTGTGGAACCATTCAGTCAGTCCCACTCTCCCACTCAACCCCCTATCCTTGCAAGTTCATTTCCTTCAGGTGCCCATCCAGTTTCCTTTTGAAATCACTGATTGTCTCGGCTTCCACCACCCTCATGGGCAGTGAGTTCCAGCTCATTAACATCCACTGTGCAAAAAAGCTCTTCCTCATATTCCCACTGCATCTCTTACCCAAAACCATCCATCTCTGTCCCGGAGTCCGTGTTTCATCAGTTCATGGGAACAGCTTGTCCTTGTCTATTTTATCTTCTTCTTCTTTGGCCTCCTTGTCTCGGCACACAATGGGTAAGCGCCTGGAGGTGGTCAGTGGCTTGTGAAGCAATGCCTGGAGTGGCTTGTGAAGGCCAATTCGAGAGTGACAGACTCTTTCACAGATGTTGCAGATAACATTGGTTGTTGGGTCTGTCCCACAGTTGGCTTATCTAATCTTACCTAAGCCTATCATAATCTTGTACACCTTTATCATACCTCTCTCATCCTCCTTTACTCCAGGGAGAACAACTCCATCTTCTCCAAACTAACCTTGGAACTAACCATCCCGCTCCCCCGCCCCACCCCCCACCACCCCCCTCCCCCCCAATCCCTGGAACCATTCTGGTAAATCTCCTCTGCACCCTCTCACGGACCTTCACATCCTTCCTAAAATGTGCTGACCAGAACTGGATACAGTTCTCTAGTTGGGGCCTAACCAATGCTTTATAAAATTTCAGCACAAATTCCCTGCTTTTGTATCTTTGCCTCTGATCACGAAGCCCAAGATCTTATAAGCTTTGCTTAACACTCTCCTGATATGTCATTCCACCTTTAATGATTAATGCATATAGAGCCCCAGGTCCCTCTGCTCCTGCACAATCTTTAGAACTGTCCCATTAAGTCTATATTGCTTTCCTATTCCATCAGATAAAATGCATCATCTCACACTCCTCTGTATTAAATTCCACCTGCCACTTCTCTGGCCATTCTGCTAGCCTATCTATATCCTGTTGTAGGCAGTTTGCATCATCCTCACTGTTTAACACCTCCAAGTATGGTATCATCGGAACATTTTGAAATTCTAATCTGAATTCCAGGATCCATCTTATATATATATAGCAAAAACAAAAAGCAGTTGGTCCTAGAACTGACCCTTGGAAAACATCACTGTCTACCATCCTCCAGTGTGAAAAACGACCGTTCACCAGCACTCTGCCCGAACTATCTCTTCTTTGAAGGTAGCCCATTGTTCAGCTCCTGTTTTCCTGCCAAACGCTGACTCTAATTTATTCGCCCCAGCTCCATTTTTACACTGGTTGACTTGTTGAAGTTGACTTTCTCATAGTTAATTATTCTTACTCTGGATTGCTCTTTGTCCTTTCCCATAGTCAACAAAAACCTTATGATACAATGATCACTGTCCCCTAAATGTTCTCCTACTGATACTTAATCTACTTGGGTCCAGCTCATTCTCGAGAACCAGGTCTAGCAGTGTCTCCTTTCTCGTTGGACTAGCAACATATTGTCGTTTAAAAGTTTCCTGCACACATTGTAGTAACTCCTGCCTCCCTCTACCCTTTACGATACTACTATCCCTGTTCTTATTAGGATAATGAATTTTCCCCCATTGTAACTACTCTATAATTCTTGCATCTTTCAGTAATTTTCTTGCAGATTTGTTCCTCCACATCCTTCCCATTAGCTCATGGCCTATAGACAACACCGAGCAATGAAAATGCACCTTTTTTTGTTCTTTAGCTCTATCCAAACAGATTATGTCCTTCACCCACCCACGCACCCACCCAGCCCCCACTCCCACCTCCCCATTCACGCCCCCGGGACTTTCTCTCTCTCCAGAATTATAATGTTCTCCTTAATCAATACCACCACCCTTACTGCTTTTCTCCCTTTCTTATTTTTCCTGAACACCTTGTATCCAGGAATATTTAACACCCAGTTCTGCCCTTCTTTGAGCCAGATCTCTGTCATAGCCACAACATGATATTTCCATATGGCAATCTGCACCTGTACCTCACCAGTCTTATTAACAACACTCCGTATTCACATACATGCACATCAACCCTGATGTAAACTTTATTACTTCCTCCCCTACTCAGACCCCAACTAATAATTTTCTAAACCCTACTGTAGTGTTATCCATCTCTCCCATTATTCTGTGCACTTTAGAATTCCTATCTGATGTTTACTCCTGGTTCCCACACACATGCCAATTTAGTGTTAACCCTCTCCAATAGCACTAACATATCACCCTGCAAGGAAATTAGTCCAGCTCTGTTCAGGTGCAACCGTCCGGCCGGTACAGATCCCACATTCTCCAGAACTGGTCTCAGAGTCCAGAAATCTAAACGTCACCACTTCTGCAGCAACCTCCCAGCCACACATCCATCTGTACTATCCTTCTATTTCTATACTCATTCGCACGGTGTACTGGGAGTAATCCGGAGATTATTACTTTGAGAGGCTAACTTCTTTCCCAGCGCTCGGAATTCTGACTGCAGGACCACCTCCCTCTTTCTGTCCAATTCATTCGTACCGATGTGGACGGTCACAGCTGGCTGTTCACCAACACCCCCTCCCCACTCACCAACCCGCCGCCCCCCCGCCCCCCCCCCCCCCCCCCGCCACGTTCAGGATGCTCTGCAGCTGCTCAGTGATATCCTTGACCCTGACACCAGGGAGGAAACACATCATCCTGGATACATGTCTGCGGCCTCAGAAACGCTGGTCTGATCCCGTGACTATCGAATCTCATGTCACTGTCAACATTGTACATTCTACTCTTCCCTGTACCTCCACCACCCCCCACCCCCCTTACAGCTGAGACAGCCCTGGTACCATGGCCTTGTCTCTGGCTGAAGTCCGCTGATAAAACATCACTTTCCTCAGTATTGAATACTGGTTGGAGTGTGAGATGCACTCTGGGGTCTCCTGTGCTACCTCTCTGATTCTTCTTGACTGTCTGGTGATCACCCATTCCCTCTCTCCCTGCATGCCCTTATGCTGTGTGGTGACCACATCTAGAAACGTGCTCTCCACAAATCACTCAAACTCATGTAGACACCACAGTGACATCCATGGTCCCACCATCTGCAGCTTGTACATCCTCACAGACAGCAGGATGAGGGAGAGGTGTGAGTTAAGCAGGGACATAAGGCAGGGACATAGCACCTTCCTGAATTCTCTCGGTGATGCCGGATGCTAGGAGCTCTGTCACAATTGTTCCCATGAGGGGGAGAACCATCTCCTCCCTCAGGCTCAGGGGATGAAGGTAAGCCTGGTCCCCGCTGGTTCAATGCTGCTCCCTGTGATTATCGGCCACCTTGTCCTGCAAGAGAGAGGGCAGAAAGTCAGTGATTGTTTAGCACTCTGTTTGGGTGATGTGCCTGTCATAACTGGATAGCTGGTGGTTTGCGAAGGCAGTGAGAGGTGGATGTGAGGCTGGTATCAGTGGAAGGTGTGTGAGGGTGAGGTGGAGTATGTGAATGTTAGGTGTGAGTCCTGAGTGTTAGGGACTGTTGATGGGTGAGTGATGGGGTTGTGATACATTGAGCAGTGTGAGAGGTTGGTGGTTTTGGGGGTAGGAGATGCCATGTGGAGATGAATTCACTGACGTTGACCACCCGTGTGAGCTCATTAAACTTCTCTGGCACCGCTGCCAGGTCCTCAGGGCCAGACATCTTGCATTGACCTCCCTGGCCACCTGCTCCCATTCCCTGTGGAGTGCGTTTCTTGAGGGTCTCCACCCCACCCCACAGAAACATGGCCTCTCTTCTCCTGTCACCCACCATGACTAAGGCCTCCAGCACCACATCCGTGAACCACAGAGCCCTTTCTCTGTCTTAGTATTCCATCTACCTTTTCTCCAATTGCAGCATTCACAGTCAGCAGCAGCAGCCTACTGTGATTTAGTGCAGCTACCCTTTAAGGGGGACAGACTGCCTTTAAGGGCTCAATCCGGTCTGAAACATGTGCTAGTCTCAGACCCAGTTAGGTCTCCTGTTAAGTGTGCAGACAGAGAGCAGTGCGGGTCACACTGGGCGGCCCGTAGAATTCATGGAAATGAGGTGGCCGCAGGAATTTTGCGTCACCTGCCTCAACAGGAACGGGCATGGGCAGCTCATGACACTTCTGCCCAAAAACCGATGCAAACCCGGTTTTCTCTCTCTTTCTATTTTCCCTTCCCCCTTTCCCCCTTTCTCACTCTCTCTCCCTTTACTCTGTCTCCTGCTCACAGAATTAGAGACAGATGCAGCACAGAAGGAGGCTGTTCGGCCCTTTGTGTTAGTGCTGTCTCTTTGAAAGAGCTGTCTAATTATTACTACTCTCCTCCTTTTTCCCCAGACTAAATTCTCTTTTGAAAGATATTATTGAATCTGCTTCCATCATGTTTTCAGGCAGTGAATTCCAGATCCCAACAACTCGCTGTGAAGGAAAATTCTCATCATTTCACCTCTGGTTCTTTGTCAATTACCTTCAACCTGTGTCTTCTTAATACTGAACTTTCTGACACTGGAAACAGATTCACATTAATTACCCTATCAAAACCCTTCATGATTTTGAATTCTAGATTATATCTTCCCTTACCCTTCACTGCTCTAAAGAGTACAATCCCAGCTTTTCCAATCTCTCCATGTAACTGAATTCCCAGATCCCTGGTACTATATGATTAAAATTCTGCTGTTCCATGTGTCATGTACTGGGATGTGCTGTCGTGTTTCATATAGATTTAACATAACTTCCCAGTTTTGTTTTCTGTGCCTCTATTTATAACGCCCAGGATCTCATATACCTTATTAACTGCTTTGTTAACCCCTCCTGTGACCTTCAAGGATTTACACATAAACTGCCCAGGTCTCTCTGTTCTTGCACACCCTTTACGCTGTAACATGTAACTTGTGTTGTCTCTCCACATACATCCTTCTAAAATGTATTACCTCACATCTCTGCTGTGACAATTCAAATTTGAGAAGATTGAAGACATTGTTTTCAGTCCTTGCTCCAAACTTCATTCCCTAGCTACCGACTTCATCCCTCTCCCTGGCAATTCTGTGAGACTAAACCAGACTGTTCACACCTTGGTGTCATATTTGACCCCGAGATGACCTTCTGACCACATCTACACACCTTCACTAAAACAGCCTATCTGCACCTAGAAAATCATGGAAAAGTCATGAAAAAAATCATAGAATGCTTACAACACAGAAAGAGGAGACTTTGCCCATTGTGTCTCTGCTGCCCAAAAAACGACCTCCCCAGCCGAATCCCACCTTGCAGCATTTGGTCCCTAGCTCTGCAGATTAAATCACTTGAGGTGTAGCAGGTACATTTAAAATGAGATGAGGCTTTCAGCCTCTTCTACCCTTTCAGAAAGTGAGTTCCAGACCCCACCCCACCACACTCTGGGTGATTTTTTTCCTCATCTCCCCTCTACCTTTTCTACCAATCATTTAAATCAATGCCCTCTTGTCACTGATCTCTTTGCTAAGGTGAACAGGCGCTTCAACCCCACTCTATCCAGAGCCCCTCAAAATTATGTACATTTCAATCAGATCTGCCCTCAGCCTTCTCTGTTGCAAGGAGAACAACCCCAGCCTATCCAATCTTTCCTCAAAGCTGCATTTTCCCAGTCCCAGCAACATGTTTGTAAATCTCCTCTGTACCCTCTCTCGTGCAGTTACATCCTTTCTGTATTGAGGTGACCAGAACCAGTACTCAAATTGTGGCCTAACCATTGATTTATGTAGTTCCAGCATAACCTCCCTGCTCTTATATTCCATCCCACGACTAATAAGGGAAAGGATTCCATATGACCTCTTAACCACCTTATCGAGCTGTCCTGCTACCTTCAGCTATCTGTGGGCATTCACTCTAAGGTCTGTCAGTTCCTCTACACTTCTCAGTATTCTCCCATTAATCGTGCATTCCTTTGCCTTATTTGACCTCCCCAAATGCATCATATCTCACTCATCCAGCCTGAATTCAATTTGCCACTTCTCTGCCCATCTGACCAGTCCATCAATATCTTCCTGCAGTGTACAGCTATCCTCCTTGTTATCTACCGCACGGTCAATCTTTGTTTCGTCTGCAAACTTCTTGATGATGCCCTACCTTTACTTCCATATCGTTAATATATGCGACATAAAGCATCGGTCCCAGTACTGAGCTGTGTGGAATTTGTTTTTTTTATTGATTCGTGGGTTTTGGGCGTCACTGTCTGGGCCTGTATTTATTGCCCATCCCTCATTGCCCTTGAACTGAGTGGCTTGTGAGGCCATTTAATAGTCCATCACATTGTTGTGGGTCTGGAGTCACATGTGGCCAGATCAGGTAAGGACTGCAGATCTCCTTCCCTGAAGGGCATTAGTGAAGCAGATGGGCTTTTCAAACAATTGACAATGGTTTCATGGTCACCATTAGAGTCGCTGTTTAATTCCAGAACTATTAATTGATTTCAAATTTCATTATGTGTCATGGTGAAATTCGAATCCACGTCCCCGGAGTGTTAACCTGGGTTTGATGGATTTACAAGTGCAGTGACATTGCCACTACACCACTGCCTCCACTAAATGCTGCTGGAAACATCCCTCCAGTCGCGAAAACGCCTGTCAACAATTACTCTTTCTTTCGTGTCACTGAGCTAATTTTGCATCCGCCTTGCTGCATTTCCCTGGATCCCCTAGAATTTTATTTTTAACAAGTCTGCTATGTGCGCCCTTGCCTAAAAGTCATGCTAAAATCCAAGTAGACCGCATCAACTACATTAACCTCATCTATCGTCCTTGTTACTTCATCAAAATAATCATGCAAGTTAGTCAGACACGATCTTCCCTTAACACATCTATGGTGATTATCCCTGATGAACCTGTGCCTTTCTAAGTGACAGTTTATCCTGTCTCTCAGAATAGATTACAATAATTTTCCCACTCTGAGGTTAGACTGACTGTCCTGTATTTATTCGGTCTATCCTTCGCTCCCTTTTTTAACAGTGGTACAATGTTAGCAGTTCTCCAATCCTCCAGCACCACACCTGTATCCAGTGAGAACTGGAAAATCATGGACATACCTTTGGCTATTTCTTCTGTTGCTTCTTTTAACAACCTGGGGTACATTTCATCACACCATGGTGATGTATCGACTTTCAATGATGCTATTTCCATTAACACTTCCTCTCTGCCTATGTTTATCACATCCAATAATTCACACTCCTCCTCCTTAACTGAAATATCTGTGAAGACAGGTACAAAGTATTCATGAAGAACCATATCAGTAACTACTGTCCCGACACATAGGTTACATTTTCGGTCATTAATGGGCTCTACTCTCTCCTTAGTTGTCCTCTTAGCCTTAATGTATTGAAAGAAAAAACATACATGGGTTCACCTTGATTTTGCTTGCCAATATTTTTTTATGATCGGTCCTTTATGTCGTAAATTACTTTTTGATATTAGCCTTCCACTTTCTATACTCCTCTTGGTTTTCTTTTGTATTGAGTTCTCGGTGTGGGACATAAGCTTGCCATTCCTGCTGAATCTTACCCTGTAGGCTCCTTGACATCCATGGGGCTGGGGAATGAGACAGACTTGATTTATCTACAAAGCACTGGCACGGACTCGATGAGTTGAAATGTCCCATTCTGTGCCAGAATTGATTATGCCTCTGTGACTCTATGACATGGGTATTCTATTACAACAACTTTCCTATACTGGGAAAGTTTATAATGGACTGGGCAGTATCACCCTATTAAACCCCGCGATGTAAGTGAAATGTTTGATGCCCCAGAACATGGTTAACAAATGTCCTTCACAAACAGAGTAAATCAGTTCAGCCCAACTCACAATTGTGGATCATTCACAATGGGGAGTAGTTTCTCCTGGTTTTCTCAACATAGGACAGCAGCCAGGCTTTTCACAGTGTCCCCCACCTCCATGTGGAAAGTCTTGTCAGGGTTAGGTGAGATCAGACACGTCGCCTGGGCGACAGCTTTCTTCCATTGTGTTACTGCTTCTGTGCTCACTTCAGTCCAACCGGGTTAAACCTGGTCATCACCATCATTAGGTAGTTCATAAAGAGGAGTCACAGTCTCTGCAAATCGAGGGATGAGGGTCCACCGAAACCCCACCAGCCTGAGGATAGGACACAGGGCATTCTTTGAGGTGGACATGGGTAGACACTGGATGAGGGTCCACTGATACCCAACCAGCCTGAGGATAGGACACAGAGCAGTCTTTGAGGTGGACAGGGCTAGACACTGGATGAGGGTCCAGTGATACCCCACCGGTCTGAAGATAGGACACAGGGCAGTCTTTGTGGTGTACTGGGGTAGACACTGGAATAGGGTCCACTAATACCCCACCAGCTTGAGGATAGGACACAGAGCAGTCTTTGAGGTGGACAGGGGTAGACACTGGATGAGGTTCCACTGATACCTCACCAGTCTGAGGATAGGGCACCGGGCAGTCTTTGAGCTGGACAGAGGTAGACACTGGATGAGGGTCCACTGAAACCCCACCAGCCTGAGGATAGGACACAGGGCAGTCTTTGAGGTGGACAGGGGTGAACACTGGATGGACTCGACCTGATGTTGGTCTGGGCTGATGCTGGATGATCCAATCTGGACACCTGCAACGGTGACACGATCTTACATCAGCTGGGCCTTCCTGGATGGTCTTTTAGTCCAGCTCACAAAGTAACTGCAGTAGTTCCTATAAAAGGGTTAAATGTATAGACATGGTCTGTGGTGATGAGAAGGAGATCAGCGACATTTTGCAGCAAGCAGAAAGACTGTGAAAGGCTCATAAGGGCCCCGGCCATACGTTTGGGGAAAATAGTGGGGTTGTTGTGGAACCCCTTGTGACAGACATGTCCAGGGGTATCTCTGGTCCTCAGAAGTTAATGCGAATTTAAATTGTTTCTCTAGTTTTACTGGGATACTGCAATAACCATTCGATATATCCAGGGTGGAGAAGACAGCCCTGCCGCTGGGAATCTGGGAGAGGAGGGTGGGTGTCTCTCAGACAACTAGGTTCACACAGGGATGACTGAGTTGAGTTTGTGGTGGTCAATAGTCAGTCACCAGCTGCCATCAGGTTTTCTAACCGGCCAAATCGGGCAGTTAGTAGTAAATGTGTCTTTGTGAACTACACCCTGGTATAACAGTGACCTGAAGGTGGCTTGAATATAAGATATAATCTCAACTCGGTAAGAATACTTCTTCATGGAGCATGCAATGGTCAGTTAATTTCTTCAGCTCTGCTCATGTTTCCACAGTCATCGTTATGGGTTGTGAATACACTCAGCACCGACTGGAGAATCAGCTGTACCTCCGGGTGATCAGAGGTGTCTGGTTCCCACTCCTCTGATATTTAATTATGAATATTGAGGGTGCACCGAAAACCAGAGTAGGGGTATGTTTTAAGGTTCTACAATATACAAATATAGCTATAATCAATTACTGCTGATAATCTTTGAGCACATTGCTGCCCAGTGGTCCCTGTCAATTATGCAGGATCATATAAAAGGGAGGCAGACTTTGACATGAACTCTGTTCCCTCTCCTATACCACTGTAAGATCTGATCTCGGGTCACAGTTTAACCAAAAGTTGGTCGAACAGTCGCAAGCAGTTTATTGCAAGGAAACTATTGGAAAAACAAATCGGAGGGGCAGGATTAATGTCCACTTGGAGAGGCACGGATTAATTAGAGATAGTCAGCAGGGCTTTGTCAGGGGGTGATGCTGTCCAACTAACTTGATTAATTTTTTTCGAAGCAGTGACTTGATGTGTAGATGAGGGTGAAGCAGTTGATGTAGTCTACATTGACTTTTGTAAGGCTTTTGATCGGGTCCTGCATGGGAGGTTGGTTAAGAAGGAAAGAGCCCATGAGATCCAGGGCAATTTGGCAAATTGCATCCAAAATTGGCTTAGCAGCAGGAGGCAGACCATGCTGGTCGAGGGTTGTTTTGTGAGTGGAAGCCTGTGACCACTGGTGTACCACCGGGATCGGTGCTGGGACCCTTACTGTTTGTAGTGTGCATTAATGATTTAGACGTGAATATAGCAGGTATGATCAGTAAGTTCGCAGATGACACTAAAATTGGTTGGGTTGTAAATCGTGAGGAGTAAAGCCTTAGATTACAGAATGATATAGCTGGTCTAGTAAGATGGGCGGCGACCCGGGTTCAATTCTGGCTGCTGCCTGTGTGGAGTTTGCAAGTTCTCCCTGCGTCTGCGTGGGATTTCTCCGGGTGCTCAGGTGTCCTCCCACAGCCAAAAGACTTGCAGGTTGGTCGGTTAGTTGACCATTATAAATTGCCCCTAGTATAGGTAGGTGGTAGGGAAATATAGGGACAGGTGGGGATGTGGTAGGAATATGGGATTAGTGTAGGATTAGTATAAAATTAGAGGTTGATGGTCGGCACAGACTCGGTGGGCCGAAGGGCCGTTTCAGTGCTGTATCTCTAAACTAAACAAAAAAATATTTTGTGTCTGTCTTCACTGAGGAAGATACAAGAAATCTCCCAGAATTAGAGATCCAAGGGATTGGGGAGAATGAAGAATTGAAGGAAATTAGTGTTAGTGAGAAGTTTGTATTGGAGACATTAATAGGGCTGATGTTTGACAATTATCCAGGATCTGATTTTCTATATCCAGAGTGTTGAAGGAAGTAGTAATGGAGATTGTTCATGCATTGGTGATCATCTTTCAAAATTCTATCTATTCTGGAACGCTTCCTGCAGATTGGAAGGTAGCAAATTTCATCCCACTATTTAAGAAGGGAGGGAAAGAGAAAATTGGGAACAACAATGCAACAACAACACCCATTTATGCTAACACCACAGTAATCCCATATTCCCTGCCACCTACATATACTAGGGGTAATTTACAATGGCTAATTTATCTATCACCTGCAAGTCTTTGCTGTGGGAGGAAACCAGAGCACCCGGCAAAAACCCACGTGGTTAGCATTTCATCAGTACCAGGGAACATGTTAGAATCTATTCTAAATTATGCGATAAATGGATCTGATTGGGCAGAGTCAACATGGATTTATGAATGGGAAATTATGCTTCATGAACCTGTTGTTTTTTTTTGGATGTCACTAACAAAATGGAGAAGGGGAGTCGGTGCATTTTCAGAAAGCTATTGATTAAGTGCCCCACAGTATGTTGGTCAGCAAAGTTAAAGAACATGGGATAGGAGGTAATATACTGACTAGCAGTAAGGATTGTTAAACAGGCAGGAAACAGAGAGTAGGAATAAATGGGCCATTCTTGCATTGGCAGGCTGTGACTAATGGAGTACCGCAGGGATCAGTGCTTGGGCCCCAGCTGTTCACAATATCTATCAATGATTTGGATATTGGGACCAAAGTAATATTTTCAAGTTCGCAGATGACACAAAACTGGGTGGAAATGTGTGTTGTGAGGAAGATGCAAAGTGGCTTCAAGGAAATTTGGACAGACTGAGTGAGTGGGCGAGAACATGGCAGATGGAATATAATGTGGAAAAATGTGAAGTTAGCCACGTTGGTAGGATGAATAGACGTGCAGAGTATTCTAATTGGTAAGAGATTAGAAAGTGTCGATGTACAAAGGGACCTGGATGTCATCATCAATAAGTCGTTGAAAGCTAACATGCAGGTGCAGCAAGCAATTAGGAAGGCAAATGGTATGTTGGCCTTTATGACAAGTTGATTTGAGTAGAGAAGTCTTGCTGCAATTGTATAGAAACTTTGTTAGAACTAGCAGACATAATTTCAGAATAAAAGAGAAGCCACTTAGGACAGAGATGAGGAGAAATTTCTTTACTCAGTGGATTGTGAATCTTTGAAAGTCTCTACCCCAGAGAGCTGTGGAAGCTCAGCCATTGAGTATGTTTAAAGTAGAGATTGACAGTTTTATAAATACCACTGACAAAAAGGGATATGAGGATAGTGTGGGGGAAAAGGCATTGGATGATCAACCATGATCATATTGAATGGTGGAGCAGGCTCGATGGGTTGAATGGCTTACTTCAGCTCCTATGTTCCTGCATTCCTAAGCTGCTTAACTCTTCAAACTCGAGGTCAGGCTGCTTTCCGAAGGTTCTGAATGTTTTACAGTGCACTTCCAATACTATCTCATATGCACCCAGGATAGCATTTTTAGCCATCTTATAATGTGATGAACTTTCATCTGGCAACAGTGAATAAACATCATGGACTTTTCCTGTTTTTCTACTTGGTAAAAACAGTGTCCATCACTCTGTTAAAACTGATGAAAGATTCTGACACATCCTCCTCATTGAACTTTGGAACAAACTGGGAGAACGTTAAGAGCTCAGCACATGGTCCTGAACTATTGGTAGTTCCCTCACCAGCTGCCCTGGGTGTACTGGGAATTCCTCTAGTTGTTTGAACCGCCTTAACTCCCTTTCCTCCTTCTCCTTCTGGAAAACTCTTTTTCCCTTTCTTGACACTCACTCTGCTCTTTCTCGCTCTCTCTGGAATTCTAATTCTAGACTCTTCTGGTCGAGTTTTACCTTAGTTAACATTACTCTATCTGTCAGTGATTCTAACCCTGTTTGAATTTTCAGCTGCAAATAAAAAATGGTTGGCCACAAGTCTTAGTATTTCGGGTTTCCAATCTTTTGGACGGAGAATAATCCCCAACTGTCCAGCTACATTACACAACTTTTCAACAGAGAGGGGTTTTATCCTGTATCGAGTTACTTCACTCTGTATGTAACCCCTTTATTGCCAATGTAACTCCTTTATTTAAAAAAAGGGAGAGAGACAGAAAGCACGAAGAATTATGAGGGTATAGATAGGGTAGATAGGAAAACGCGTTTTCCTTAGTGGAGGTGTCAATAACCAGGGGGCATTGAGTTAAATTAAGGGGCAGGATGCTTAGACAGGATTTGAGGGGAAGACAAATCACCCAGAGGGTATTTGGAATCCGGAACACACTGCCTGAAGGGGCTGCAGAGGCAGGAACCCTCCACAATATTTACGAATTATTTAGATGAGAACATGAAACGCCATCGCTTACAAGGTTACGGGCCAGGTGCTGGAAAATGGGATTAGAATGGTTAGGCGTGTTGGCCGGCACAGACACAGTGGGCCGAAGGGCCTGTTTCTTTGCTGTATAACTCTGTGACTCTGTGACATTTCCAATTTCTTGTTTGTCATTGCGTAACAATCACGAGAACCTGCACATTTCTGAAACAGCCAGGTGAGGAGGGGTTCCTATCTTTTATTTGTTCACAACGGGGTTTATTCCTTTTTAGCAGTGGACATGCTGACCACCTCAGTGAGTATTTTACCTTTTACCTTTATTGTGATCGTGAAAGAACCAATCAGACAGGTTTTCTTAAGTTTAATCAAGAAGTGAGTTTATTGTAATTTAAAATCTAAAATGAATCTAAATAAAATAATAAAAATATACGGTAGACATTCATGCACAAACTCACAGGCAAATCACACACATGAATTACACAGTGAGAAATAAATTTCTTTTTGTATTGGAGTCCAGAATAAATTAAAAATAAACAAAGTCTGTGAGGTTGGATAATTCTGTGGTCTGCGTCTTTGCCATCCTTACTTATGAGTTTCATGTCATCTTCAAGCGTTGAAATTATGTTTTTTTGCATATAAGTCTCTATTACTTGTATATGTATCTCCATGTCAGGAAGAGCATTGATACTAATACTGACCCCTGAGAAACATCAATTTATACTCCCCCTCCCCCAGTTTGAACAAAGTCTGTTCACCACGTCTCTCTGCTTTCTGTCCCTGAGTCAGTGTCATATTCACACTATCACTGTCAAAATATTCCATGTGTTCTATTTCTCATAACAAGTCTATGAAATGTCATTTGATCACAGGCCTTTTGAAAGTCTGTATACATAACATGAAACACACTATCCTCAACAACACTCACAGTTATGTCATCAATGAACTTGATCAAGATTATCGGACGTGATTGGTCATTACTTACCCGTGCTGTTTGTCATTTATTACCCCATGTTTTTCCAAGAAAGATATATTTTGTACAGGCTTATGGCCTCTAGAAATTTCCAACCACCGAGATTAGACTGACTGGTCAGTAGCTACAGGATTTATCTAATGTCTCATTTTATAAGCAGGGTGTAACATATACAACCCTGCAGTCCCCTGTCATCACTCCCAGATCCAAGGAGGATTGAAAGCTTCCAGCCAATGCCTCTGCTTTTGCCACCATTCCTTCCCTCAACTCACCTCGTATATCCCATCTCGACTGAGGAACACTTCCACACTATTGTGGTACAAAAAGTATTGGATTGAAAGAGATTAACTGAACTTGTTTGTTCATTGACTGTAACTAATGTCAGTCACTACGGACCATAATTGTGTCACTGGAGGGTTTCCCTTTTCCATTAATAAGGGACTCCTTTCAATGTGTTAAATCATAGTGTCAGTGGGAGCATCAACCCCGGCACTAACAGGGATCCGTGGCTGCAGAGAGAGAGAGAGAGAGAGAAAGAGAGACGATCGATCAAAATCTGAGAACAATGGATTGGAATGTTACAACAATGGGTCAGAATTTGAGGACAATACATTGGAATGTTACAACAATGGGTCAGATTCTGAGGACAATAGATTGGAATGTTCCAACAATGGATCAGAATCTGAGGACAATAGATTTCAATGTTCCAACAATGGGTCAGAATCTGGGAACAATAGATTGGAATGTTACAGCAATGGACAGGAGGAGTACGTCCTATTGGTTTGGCCTGGTTACTGCTGAGTATTTTCGGATGACATTAGAAGCGCGGATCTATTATGCACTGAAGATGATTCAAACGGTTTCCTACCCCTTCCTCGCTATTATTGGTGGCCCTGGTAAGTCTCTGTATCCAACTATTAGATCCATAAACAAAGGTAATTACATCGGCATGAGTACAGATTTAGCCCTAGTGGACTGGGCAGGAAGACTAAAAGGTAGGACAGTTGATGAGCAGTGGCAGATGTTTAAGGAGATATTCAATTCCTCCCAACTACAATATATTCCAGAGAGGAAGAAATATTCTAGGAGGGGGAGAAACATCCATGGCTAAGCAAGGAAGTTAAGGATAACATAAAGACAAAATCTAAGGCATACCATATTGCAAAGGACAGTGGCAGGCTGGAAGATTGGGAAATCTTTAATGATCAACAAAGGGTTACTAAAAAAGTAATAAAAAGAGCAAATATAAATTATGAAAGAAAACTAGAGCAAAATATAAAAACGGATAGCAAAAACTTATTTAAGTATATAAAAAGTAAGAGAGTGGCTAAAGTGAATGTTGGTCCCTTGGAGGATGAGACTGGGAAGTTGATAGAGGGGAACACAGAAATGGTGGAGACACTAAATCAGTATTTTGCCTCAGTTTTCACGGTGGAGGAGACCAGTACCATCTAAATAGTAACAGGTAATGCAGAAAGAGAGGAATTTAGAACAATCATCATTACTAGGTAAAAAGTACAGAGCAAACTATTGGAATTGAAGGCAGACAAGTACCCAGGTCCTGATGGCCTGCATCAGAGTCTCTTAAAGTAAGTGGCAGCAGAGATAATGGATCCATTGGTTACAATATTCTAAAATTCGCTGGATGCGGGAAAGGTTCCAGTGGATTGGAAAAAAGCTAATATAACGCCCTTATTCAAAAAGGGAGGGAGGCAGAAAGTAGGAAACTATAGACCGGTTAGTTTAACATCTATCGTTGGGAAATTGTTCGAACCCATTATTAAGGAAGTAATAACAGGATGTTTAGAAAGTCAAAACGCAATCCATCAGAGTCAGCATGGTTTTATGAAGGGTAAATCCTATTTGACGAATTTGCTAGCGTTCATCGAAGCCGTGACAAGAAAAGTGGAAAATGGTGATCCTGTAGATGTAGTATATCTGGATTTCCAGAAGACATTTGATAAAGTGCCACACAAAAGGTGAATACAGAAGGTAAGATCACATGAGGTCAGGGGCAATTTATTAACTTTGATAGAGGATTGGCTAACCAACAGAAAACAGAGAGTCGGGATAAATGGGTCTTTTTCTGGTTGACAATATGTAACTGGTGGGGTACCACAGGGTTTGGTCCTTGACCCCAGCTATTTACAATATATATTTATGATTTGGATGCAAGGATAGAAGGTACTATAGCCAAATTTCCAGATGACACTAAAATAGGTGGGATAGTAAATTGCAATAATTAAATAAGGAATTTACAAATTGATATGGATAGGTTAGGTGAATGATCCAAAATTTGGCAGATGGAGTTTAACGTGGATAAGTGTAAGGTTATCCATTTTGGTCGGAAGAATAGAAAGGCAAATTATTATCTAAATGGTGAGAAACTTCAGAGTGCTTCGGTGCAGAAGGATCTGGATGTCCTCGTGTAGGAATCGCAGAAAGCTAGTTTTCAGGTACAGCAGGTGAAAAGGAAGGCAAATTGAATTTTGGTATTTCTTGCAAAAGGAATAGAATATAAAAGTAGGAAAGTGTTGCTGCAACTGTACAAGGCATTAATGAGACTGCACCTGGAGTATTGTGTATAGTTTTAGTCTCCTGACTTGAGGATGGATGTAGTTGCATTGGAGGCAGATCAGAGGAGGGTCAATAGATTGATTCCAGGGATGAGGGGTTTGTCTTATGAAGAGAGATTGAGCTCTTTATGCCTTTACTCTATGGAGTTTAGAAGAATGAGAGTCGATCGAATAGAGGTATATAAGATGATTAAGGGGATTGACAAAGTAGACATAGAGAAGACGTTTCCTCTTGTGGGGCAACCGAGAATGAGAGGTCATTGTTTTTGGATAAGGGTTAAGGATTTAAAATAGAGATGAAGAGAAATTTCTTCTCTCAAAGAGTCGTGTGTCTGTAGGATTCACTACCCGGAATGTAGCAGATGCCGGGACATTGAGTAAATTTAAGGAGGCGATAGACAGATTTTTAATTAGAAATGGGTTGAAGAGTTATGGAGAACGGGCAGGAAAGTAGAGTTGAGACTGAGATGAGATCAGCCATGATCATATTGAATGGCGAAGCAGGCTCGAGGGGCTGAATTGCCTTCTCCTGCTCCTACTTCTTATGTTATTATGTTCTTATCTGGATCTTTCCAGACAAGAGCGGGTGACGTATCCATTATCTCTCTCGATGTTGTCCATTCATGTATCTGCTGTGTGACGGAGGCCATCTATGTCGGGTGAGGTGAATTATACTGCCTGCTCTCTCAGAAGGGAGAAGCAGGCGAGAGATCCCGTGGCTTTGTCAGGATAACGGGATTCCTGATGGTCTCGCTGTCTCTGCGGGGTCCCCATGGCAACGGGGAGAGGTACAGGAACTGATACAACTCTCACTCCATTAATGTACAGTTGATGTGTGAGCATGCCCAGTACATCATCTTGGTAAATGTCCACTGTCCTGGCAGCAGCCACTGTACCTTCATTCTGAAGCAGTCAGCCGGTCCCAACACATCGGGCCCCCATGCAGAACCAGAATGTGGCTCATGACCTCTAAACTCTAGACACTCCCCTCCCCACACAAAACCACCAGGTGAAGTAATGCTTCCGATGTCTGAACCGATCGGGGGGAGCCCTCCAGTGCATACTGGAGCAGGTGTCCAAGTTCATGGTGTTCTGCTGCACCCTTCACATCATCACCATCATGAGGACACAGGCTTTGGCACCAGGGATCCAGTAGGAGGAGGAGGAGGCAGGGAGGATATTTCCTGGATGATTTTAAACAGGAAAGGCTGTCGGAGAGACGCTGCTAAGATTCCAGTTCCCAGAGGACAACTTCCCTTTCCCACCATGGATCCCCCACTTCTCACCATTGCACCCATCTGAGATGCCCCATCACAGCGTCCCCTAGGTAACCATCCTGCAATAAAAACACCAACAAAATGTTTTTCATGATCGTCATTATCCAACAACACATGCAATTATACAAACAAAACTGAACTATTCACCCTTGTGTATTCCCTTAGTCCCTGTCCTGTGGGTTCACTCAACCTGCCTACTCCTCCTACACAGTGTTTCCCAGTGACTGCAGCATGGGGAGAGAGCAGGAGAGTGGGATTAATATTCGATTGATAAGGGAATATGGGGAGAGAGCAGGACAGTGGGATTCGTATTAGATTGATAAAGGACTATGGGGAGAGAGCAGGACAGTGGGATTAGTATTAGATTGTTAAAGGAATATGGGGAGAGAGCAGGACAGTGGGATTAATATTAGATTGATAAAGGAATATGGGGAGAGAGCAGGACAGTGGGATTAGTATTAGATTGATAAAGGACTATGGGGAGAGTGCAGGACAGTGGGATTAGTATTAGATTGTTAAAGGAATATGGGGAGAGAGCAGGACAGTGGGATTAGTATTAGACTGATAAAGGACTATGGGGAGAGAGCAGGACAGTGGGATTAGTATTAGATTGTTAAAGGAATATGGGGAGAGAGCAGGACAGTGGGATTAGTATTAGATTGATAAAGGAATATGGGGAGAGAGCAGGACAGTGGGATTAGTATTAGATTGTTAAAGGAATAAGGGGAGAGAGCAGGACAGTGGGATTAGTATTAGATTGTTAAAGGAATATGGGAAAGAGCAGGAGAGTGGGATTAGTATTAGATTGATAAAGGAATATGGGGAGAGAGCAGGACAGTGGGATTAGTATTAGATTGTTAAAGGAATATGGGCAGAGAGCAGGACAGTGGGATTAGTATTAGATTGTTAAAGGAATATGGGGAGACAGCAGGACAGTGGGATTAGTATTAGATTGTTAAAGGACTATGGGGAGAGAGCAGGCCAGTGGGATTAGTATTAGATTGTTAAAGGAATATGGGGAGAGAGCAGGACAGTGGGATTAGTATTAGATTGATAAAGGAATACGGGGAGAGAGCAGGACAGTGGGATTAGTATGAGATTGATAAAGGGCAATGGGGAGAGAGCAGGACACTGGGATTAGTATTAGATTGTTAAAGGAATATGGGGAGAGAGCAGGACAGTTGGAATAGTATTAGATTGATAAAGGACTATGGGCAGAGAGCAGGACAGTGGGATTAGTATTAGATTGATAAAGGAATATGGGGAGAGAGCAGGACAGTGGGATTAATATTAGATTGTTAAAGGAATATGGGGAGAGAGCAGGACAGTGGAATTAGTATTAGATTGTGAAAGGAATATGGGGAGAGAGCAGGACAGTGGGATTAGTATTAGATTGATAAAGGACTATGGGGAGAGAGCAGGACATTGGGATTAGTATTAGATTGATAAAGGACTATGGGGAGAGAGCAGGACAGTGGGATTAGTATTAGATGAATAAAGGACTATGGGGAGAGAGCAGGACAGTGGGATTAGTATTAGATTGTTAAAGGAATATGGGGAGAGAGCAGGACAGTGGGATTTGTATTAGATTGATAAAGGAATATGGGGAGAGAGCAGGACAGTGGGATTAGTATTAGATTGATAAAGGACTATGGGGAGAGAGCAGGACAGTGGGAATAGTATTAGATTGTTAAAGGACTATGGGGAGAGAGCAGGACAGTGGGATTAGTATTAGATTGATAAAGGAATATGGGGAGAGAGCAGGACAGTGGGATTAGTATTAGATTGTTAAAGAACTATGGGGAGAGAGCAGGACAGTGGGATTAGTATTAGATTGATAAAGGGATATGGGGAGAGAGCAGGACAGTGGGATTAGTATTAGATTGTTAAAGGAATATGGGGAGAGAGCAGGACAGTGGGATTAGTATTAGATTGTTAAAGGAATAAGGGGAGAGAGCAGGACAGTGGGATTAGTATTAGATTGTTAAAGGAATATGGGGAGAGAGCAGGACAGTGGGATTAGTATTAGATTGATAAAGGACTATGGCGAGAGAGCAGGACAGTGGGATTAGTATTAGATTGATAATGGCCTATGGGGAGAGAGCAGGACAGTGGGATTAGTATTAAATTGATAATGGAATATGGGGAGAGAGCAGGACAGTGGGATTAGTATTAGATTGTTAAAGGACTATGGGGAGAGAGCAGGACAGTGGGATTAGTATTAGATTGATAAAGGAATATGGGGAGAGAGCAGGACAGTGGGATTAGTATTAGATTGTTAAAGAACTATGGGGAGAGAGCAGGACAGTGGGATTAGTATTAGATTGAGAAAGGAATATGGGGAGAGAGCAGGACAGTGGGATTAGTATTAGATTGTTAAAGGAATATGGGGAGAGAGCAGGACAGTGGGATTAGTATTAGATTGTTAAAGGAATATGGGGAGAGAGCAGGACAGTGGGATTAGTATTAGATTGTTAAAGGAATATGGGGAGAGAGCAGGACAGTGGGATTAGTATTAGATTGATAAAGGACTATGGCGAGAGAGCAGGACAGTGGGATTAGTATTAGATTGATAATGGCCTATGGGGAGAGAGCAGGACAGTGGGATTAGTATTAAATTGATAATGGAATATGGGGAGAGAGCAGGACAGTGGGATTAGTATTAGATTGTTAAAGGAATATGGGGAGAGAGCAGGACAGTGGGATTAGTATTAGATTGACAAAGGAATATGGGGAGAGAGCAGGACAGTGGGATTAATATTAGATTGTTAAAGGAATATGGGGAGAGAGCAGGACAGTGGAATTAGTATTAGATTGTGAAAGGAATATGGGGAGAGAGCAGGACAGTGGGATTAGTATTAGATTGATAAAGGAATATGGGGAGAGAGCAGGACAGTGGGATTAGTATTAGATTGATAAAGGACTATGGGGAGATAGCTGGACATTGGGATTAGTATTAGATTGATAAAGGACTATGGGGAGAGAGCAGGACAGTGGGATTAGTATTAGATTAGTAAAGGCCTATGGGGAGAGAGCAGGACAGTGGGATTAGTATTAGATTGTTAAAGGAATATGGGGAGAGAGCAGGACAGTGGGATTAGTATTAGATTGATAAAGGAATATGGGGAGAGAGCAGGACAGTGGGATTAATATTAGATTGTTAAAGGAATATGGGGAGAGAGTAGGACAGTGGAATTAGTATTAGATTGTGAAAGGAATATGGGGAGAGAGCAGGACAGTGGGATCAGTATTAGATTGATAAAGGACTATGGGGAGAGAGCAGGACATTGGGATTAGTATTAGATTGATAAAGGACTATGGGGAGAGAGCAGGACAGTGGGATTAGTATTAGATTAGTAAAGGACTATGGGGAGAGAGCAGGACAGTGGGATTAGTATTAGATTGTTAAAGGAATATGGGGAGAGAGCAGGACAGTGGGATTAGTATTAGATTGATAAAGGAATATGGGGAGAGAGCAGGACAGTGGGATTAGTATTAGATTGATAAAGGACTATGGGGAGAGAGCAGGACAGTGGGATTAGTATTAGATTGTTAAAGGACTATGGGGAGAGAGCAGGACAGTGGGATTAGTATTAGATTGATAAAGGAATATGGGGAGAGAGCAGGACAGTGGGATTAGTATTAGATTGTTAAAGAACTATGGGGAGAGAGCAGGACAGTGGGATTAGTATTAGATTGATGAAGGAATATGGGGAGAGAGCAGGACAGTGGGATTAGTATTAGATTGTTAAAGAACTATGGGGAGAGAGCAGGACAGTGGGATTAGTATTAGATTGATAAAGGAATATGGGGAGAGAGCAGGACAGTGGGATTAGCATTAGATTGTTAAAGGAATATGGGGAGAGAGCAGGACAGTGGGATTAGTATTAGATTGATAAAGGAATATGGGGAGAGAGCAGGACAGTGGGATTAGTATTAGATTGTTAAAGGAATATGGGGAGAGAGCAGGACAGTGGGATTAGTATTAGATTGATAAAGGACTATGGCGAGAGAGCAGGACAGTGGGATTAGTATTAGATTGATAATGGCCTATGGGGAGAGAGCAGGACAGTGGGATTAGTATTAAATTGATAATGGAATATGGGGAGAGAGAAGGACAGCGGGATTAGTATTAGATTGTTAAAGGAATATGGGGAGAGAGCAGGACAGTGGGATTAGTATTAGATTGATAAAGGAATATGGGGAGAGAGCAGGACAGTGGGATTAGTATTAGATTGATAAAGGACTATGGGGAGAGAGCTGGACAGTGGCATTAGTATTAGATTGTTAAAGGAATATGGGGAGAGAGCAGGACAGTTGGATTAGTATTAGATTGATAAAGGAATATGGGGAGAGAGCAGGACAGTGGGATTAGTATTAGATTGAGAAAGGAATATGGGGAGAGAACAGGACAGTGGGATCAGTATTAGATTGATAAAGGACTATGGGGAGAGAGCAGGACAGTGGGATTAGTATTAGATTGATAAAGGAATATGGGGAGAGAGCAGGACAGTGGGATTAGTATAAGATTGTTAAAGGAATATGGTGAGAGAGCAGGACAGTGGGATTAGTATTAGAATGCGAAAGGAATATGGGGAGAGAGCAGGACAGTGGGATTAGTATTAGATTGATAAAGGAATATGGGGAGAGAGCAGGACAGTGGGATTAGTATTAGATTGAGAAAGGAATATGGGGAGAGAACAGGACAGTGGGATCAGTATTAGATTGATAAAGGACTATGGGGAGAGAGCAGGACAATGGGATCAGTATTAGATTGATAAATGAATATGGGGAGAGAGCAGGACAGTGGGATTAGTATAAGATTGTTAAAGGAATATGGTGAGAGAGCAGGACAGTGGGATTAGTATTAGATTGCGAAAGGAATATGGGGAGAGAGCAGGACAGTGGGATTAGTATTAGATTGATAAAGGACTATGGGGAGAGAGCAGGACAGTGGGATTAGTATTAGATTGATAAAGGAATATGGGGAGAGAGCAGGACAGTGGGATTAGTATTAGATTGTTAAAGGAATATGGGGAGAGAGCAGGACAGTGGGATTAGTATTAGATTGAGAAAGGACTATGGGGAGAGAGCAGGACAGTGGGATCAGTATTAGATTGATAAAGGACTATGGGGAGAGAGCAGGACAGTGGGATTAGTATTCGATTGATAAATGACTATGGGGAGAGAGGAGGACAGTGGGATTAGTATTAGATTGATAAAGGAATATGGGGAGAGAGCAGGACAGTGGGATTAGTATAAGATTGTTAAAGGAATATGGGGAGAGAGCAGGACAGTGGGATTAGTATTAGATTGAGAAAGGAATATGGGGAGAGAGCAGGACAGTGGGATTAGTATTAGATTGATAAAGGAATATGGGGAGAGAGAAGGACAGCGGGATTAGTATTAGATTGTTAAAGGAATATTGGGAGAGAGCAGGACAGTGGGATTAGTATTAGATTGATAAAGGACTATGGGGAGAGAGCAGGACAGTGGGATCAGTATTAGATTGATAAAGGACTATGGGGAGAGAGCAGGACAGTGGGATTAGTATTAGATTGATAAAGGACTATGGGGAGAGAGGAGGACAGTGGGATTAGTATAAGATTGATAAAGGAATATGGGGAGAGAGCAGGACAGTGGGATTAGTATTAGATTGATAAAGGAATATGGGGAGAGAGCAGGACAGTGGGATTAGTATTAGATTGATAAAGGACTATGGGGAGAGAGCAGGACAGTGGGATTCGTATTAGATTGATAAAGGAATATGGGGAGAGAGCAGGACAGTGGGATTAGTATTAGATTGAAAAAGGAATATGGGGAGAGAGCAGGACAGTGGGATTATTATTAGATTGTTAAAGGAATATGGGGAGAGAGCAGGACAGTGGGATTAGTATTAGATTGATAAAGGACTATGGGGGGAGAGCAGGACAGTGGGATCAGTATTAGATTGATAAAGGAATATGGGGAGAGAGCAGGACAGTGGGATTAGTATTAGATTGTTAAAGGAATATGGGGAGAGAGCAGGACAGTGGGATTAGTATTAGATTGATAAAGGACTATGGCGAGAGAGCAGGACAGTGGGATTAGTATTAGATTGATAATGGCCTATGGGGAGAGAGCAGGACAGTGGGATTAGTATTAAATTGATAATGGAATATGGGGAGAGAGAAGGACAGCGGGATTAGTATTAGATTGTTAAAGGAATATGGGGAGAGAGCAGGACAGTGGGATTAGTATTAGATTGATAAAGGAATATGGGGAGAGAGCAGGACAGTGGGATTAGTATTAGATTGATAAAGGACTATGGGGAGAGAGCTGGACAGTGGCATTAGTATTAGATTGTTAAAGGAATATGGGGAGAGAGCAGGACAGTTGGATTAGTATTAGATTGATAAAGGAATATGGGGAGAGAGCAGGACAGTGGGATTAGTATTAGATTGAGAAAGGAATATGGGGAGAGAACAGGACAGTGGGATCAGTATTAGATTGATAAAGGACTATGGGGAGAGAGCAGGACAGTGGGATTAGTATTAGATTGATAAAGGAATATGGGGAGAGAGCAGGACAGTGGGATTAGTATAAGATTGTTAAAGGAATATGGTGAGAGAGCAGGACAGTGGGATTAGTATTAGAATGCGAAAGGAATATGGGGAGAGAGCAGGACAGTGGGATTAGTATTAGATTGATAAAGGAATATGGGGAGAGAGCAGGACAGTGGGATTAGTATTAGATTGAGAAAGGAATATGGGGAGAGAACAGGACAGTGGGATCAGTATTAGATTGATAAAGGACTATGGGGAGAGAGCAGGACAATGGGATCAGTATTAGATTGATAAATGAATATGGGGAGAGAGCAGGACAGTGGGATTAGTATAAGATTGTTAAAGGAATATGGTGAGAGAGCAGGACAGTGGGATTAGTATTAGATTGCGAAAGGAATATGGGGAGAGAGCAGGACAGTGGGATTAGTATTAGATTGATAAAGGACTATGGGGAGAGAGCAGGACAGTGGGATTAGTATTAGATTGATAAAGGAATATGGGGAGAGAGCAGGACAGTGGGATTAGTATTAGATTGTTAAAGGAATATGGGGAGAGAGCAGGACAGTGGGATTAGTATTAGATTGAGAAAGGACTATGGGGAGAGAGCAGGACAGTGGGATCAGTATTAGATTGATAAAGGACTATGGGGAGAGAGCAGGACAGTGGGATTAGTATTAGATTGATAAAGGACTATGGGGAGAGAGGAGGACAGTGGGATTAGTATAAGATTGATAAAGGAATATGGGGAGAGAGCAGGACAGTGGGATTAGTATTAGATTGATAAAGGAATATGGGGAGAGAGCAGGACAGTGGGATTAGTATTAGATTGATAAAGGACTATGGGGAGAGAGCAGGACAGTGGGATTCGTATTAGATTGATAAAGGAATATGGGGAGAGAGCAGGACAGTGGGATTAGTATTAGATTGAAAAAGGAATATGGGGAGAGAGCAGGACAGTGGGATTATTATTAGATTGTTAAAGGAATATGGGGAGAGAGCAGGACAGTGGGATTAGTATTAGATTGATAAAGGACTATGGGGAGAGAGCAGGACAGTGGGATCAGTATTAGATTGATAAAGGACTATGGGGAGAGAGCAGGACAGTGGGATTAGTATTAGATTGATAAAGGACTATGGGGAGAGAGGAGGACAGTGGGATTAGTATTAGATTGATAAAGGACTATGGGGAGAGAGCAGGACAGTGGGATTAGTATTAGATTGATAAAGGAATATGGGGAGAGAGCAGGACAGTGGGATTAGTATAAGATTGTTAAAGGAATATGGGGAGAGAGCAGGACAGTGGGATTAGTATTAGATTGATAAAGGACTATGGGGAGAGAGGTGGACAGTGGGATTAGTATTAGATTGATAAAGGAATATGGGGAGAGAGCAGGACAGTGGGATTAGTATTAGATTGAGAAAGGAATATGGGGAGAGAGCAGGACAGTGGGATTAGTATTAGATTGATAAAGGACTATGGGGAGAGAGCAGGACAGTGGGATTAGTATTAGATTGATAAAGGAATATGGGGAGAGAGAAGGACAGCGGGATTAGTATTAGATTGTTAAAGGAATATTGGGAGAGAGCAGGACAGTGGGATTAGTATTAGATTGATAAAGGACTATGGGGAGAGAGCAGGACAGTGGGATTAGTATTAGATTGATAAAGGAATATGGGGAGAGAGCAGGACAGTGGGATTAGTATTAGATTGAGAAAGGAATATGGGGAGAGAGCAGGACAGTGGGATTAGTATTAGATTGATAAAGGACTATGGGGAGAGAGCAGGACAGTGGGATTAGTATTAGATTGATAAAGGAATATGGGGAGAGAGAAGGACAGCGGGATTAGTATTAGATTGTTAAAGGAATATTGGGAGAGAGCAGGACAGTGGGATTAGTATTAGATTGATAAAGGACTATGGGGAGAGAGCAGGACAGTGGGATCAGTATTAGATTGATAAAGGACTATGGGGAGAGAGCAGGACAGTGGGATTAGTATTAGATTGATAAAGGACTATGGGGAGAGAGGAGGACAGTGGGATTAGTATAAGATTGATAAAGGAATATGGGGAGAGAGCAGGACAGTGGGATTAGTATTAGATTGATAAAGGAATATGGGGAGAGAGCAGGACAGTGGGATTAGTATTAGATTGATAAAGGACTATGGGGAGAGAGCAGGACAGTGGGATTCGTATTAGATTGATAAAGGAATATGGGGAGAGAGCAGGACAGTGGGATTAGTATTAGATTGAAAAAGGAATATGGGGAGAGAGCAGGACAGTGGGATTATTATTAGATTGTTAAAGGAATATGGGGAGAGAGCAGGACAGTGGGATTAGTATTAGATTGATAAAGGACTATGGGGAGAGAGCAGGACAGTGGGATCAGTATTAGATTGATAAAGGACTATGGGGAGAGAGCAGGACAGTGGGATTAGTATTAGATTGATAAAGGACTATGGGGAGAGAGGAGGACAGTGGGATTAGTATTAGATTGATAAAGGAATATGGAGAGAGAGCAGGACAGTGGGATTATTATTAGATTGTTAAAGGACTATGGGGAGAGAGCAGGACAGTGGGATTAGTATTAATTGATAAAGGAATTTGGGGAGAGAGCAGGACAGTGGGATTAGTATTAATTGATAAAGGAATATGGGGAGAGAGCAGGACAGTGGGATTAGTATTAGATTGTTAAAGGAATATGGGGAGAGAGCAGGACAGTGGGATTTGTATTAGATTGATAAAGGAATATGGGGAGAGAGCAGGACAGTGGGATTAGTATTAGATTGATAAAGGAATTTGGGGAGAGAGCAGGACATTGGGATTAGTATAAGATTGTTAAAGGAATATGGGGAGAGAGCAGGACAGTGGGATTAGTATTAGATTGATAAAGGAAGATGGGGAGAGAGCAGGACAGTGGGATTAGTATTAGATTGATAAAGGACTATGGGGAGAGAGCAGGACAGTGGGATTAGTATTAGATTGTTAAAGGAATATGGGGAGAGAGCAGGACAGTGGGATTAGTATTAGATTGATAAAGGAATATGGGGAGAGAGCAGGACAGTGGGATTAGTATTAGATTGATAAAGGAATATGGGGAGAGAACAGGACAGTGGGATTAGTATAAAATTGATAAAGGACTATGGGGAGAGATCAGGACAGTGGGATTAGTCTAAGATTGTTAAAGGAATATGGGGAGAGAGCAGGACAGTGGGATTATTATTAGATTGTTAAAGGTCTCTGGGGAGAGAGCAGGACAGTGGGATTAGTATTAATTGATAAAGGAATATGGGGAGAGAGCAGGACAGTGGGATTATTATTAGATTGTTAAAGGAATATGGGGAGAGAGCAGGACAGTGGGATTAGTATTAGATTGCTAAAGGAATATGGGGAGAGAGCAGGACAGTGGGATTCGTATTAGATTGATAAAGGAATATGGGGAGAGAGCAGGACAGTGGGATTAGTATTAGATTGATAAAGGACTATGGGGAGAGAGCAGGGCAGTGGGATTAGTATTAGATTGTTAAAGGAATATGGGGAGAGAGCAGGACAGTGGGATTAGCATTAAATTGATGAAGGAATATGGGGAGAGAGCAGGACAGTGGGATTAGTATTAGATTGTTAAAGGAATATGGGGAGAGAGCAGGACAGTGGGATTAGTATTAGGTTGATAAACAACAATGGGGAGAGAGCAGGACAGTGGGATTAGTATTAGATTGTTAAAGGAATATGGGGAGAGAGCAGGACAGTGGGATTAGTATTAGATTGTTCAAGGAATATGGGGAGAGAGCAGGACAGTGGGATTAGTATTAGATTGATAAAGGAATATGGGGAGAGAGCAGGACAGTGGGATTAGTATTAGATTGATAAAGGACTATGGGGAGAGAGCAGGACAGTGGGATTAGTATTAGATTGATAAAGGACTATGGGGAGAGAGCAGGACAGTGGGATTAGTATTAGATTGAAAAAGGAATATGGGGAGAGAGCAGGACAGTGGGATTATTATTAGATTGTTAAAGGAATATGGGGAGAGAGCAGGACAGTGGGATTAGTATTAGATTGATAAAGGACTATGGGGAGAGAGCAGGACAGTGGGATCAGTATTAGATTGATAAAGGACTATGGGGAGAGAGCAGTACAGTGGGATTAGTATTAGATTGATAAAGGACTATGGGGAGAGAGGAGGTCAGTGGGATTAGTATTAGATTGATAAAGGAATATGGGGCGAGAGCAGGACTGTGGGATGATTATTAGATTGTTAAAGGACTATGGGGAGAGAGCAGGACAGTGGGATTGGTATTAATTGATAAAGAAATTTGGGGAGAGAGCAGGACAGTGGGATTAGTATTAATTGATAAAGGAATATGGGGAGAGAGCAGGACAGTGGGATTAGTATTAGATTGTTAAAGGAATTTGGGGAGAGAGCAGGACAGTGGGATTAGTATTAGATTGATAAAGGAATATGGGGAGAGAGCAGGACAGTGGGATTAGTATTAGAATGATAAAGGAATTTGGGGAGAGAGCAGGACAGTGGGATTAGTATAAGATTGTTAAAGGAATATGGGGAGAGAGCAGGACAGTGGGATTAGTATTAGATTGATAAAGGAAGATGGGGAGAGAGCAGGACAGTGGGATTAGTATTAGATTGATAAAGGACTATGGGGAGAGAGCAGGACAGTGGGATTAGTATTAGATTGTTAAAGGAATATGGGGAGAGAGCAGGACAGTGGGATTAGTATTAGATTGATAAAGGAATATGGGGAGAGAGCAGGACAGTGGGATTAGTATTAGATTGATAAAGGAATATGGGGAGAGAACAGGACAGTGGGATTAGTATAAAATTGATAAAGGACTATGGGGAGAGATGGACAGTGGGATTATTATAAGATTGTTAAAGGAATATGGGGAGAGAGCAGGACAGTGGGATTAGTATTAGATTGATAAAGGAATATGGGGAGAGAGCAGGACAGTGGGATTATTATTAGATTGTTAAAGGACTATGGGGAGAGAGCAGGACAGTGGGATTAGTATTAATTGATAAAGGAATTTGGGGAGAGAGCAGGACAGTGGGATTAGTATTAATTGATAAAGGAATATGGGGAGGGAGCAGGACAGTGGGATTAGTATTAGATTGTTAAAGGAATATGGGGAGAGAGCAGGACAGTGGGATTAGTATTAGATTGATAAAGGAATATGGGGAGAGAGCAGGACAGTGGGATTAGTATTAGATTGATAAAGGAATTTGGGGAGAGAGCAGGACAGTGGGATTAGTATAAGATTGTTAAAGGAATATGGGGAGAGAGCAGGACAGTGGGATTAGTATTAGATTGATAAAGGAAGATGGGGAGAGAGCAGGACAGTGGGATTAGTATTAGATTGATAAAGGACTATGGGGAGAGAGCAGGACAGTGGGATTAGTATTAGATTGTTAAAGGAATATGGGGAGAGAGCAGGACAGTGGGATTAGTATTAGATTGATAAAGGAATATGGGGAGAGAGCAGGACAGTGGGATTAGTATTAGATTGATAAAGGAATATGGGGAGAGAACAGGACAGTGGGATTAGTATAAAATTGATAAAGGACTATGGGGAGAGAGAAGGACAGTGGGATTAGTATTAGATTGTTAAAGGAATATGGGGAGAGAGCAGGACAGTGGGATTAGTATTAGATTGATAAAGGACTATGGGGAGAGAGCAGGACAGTGGGATTCGTATTAGATTGATAAAGGAATATGGGGAGAGAGCAGGACAGTGGGATTAGTATTAGATTGAAAAAGGAATATGGGGAGAGAGCAGGACAGTGGGATTATTATTAGATTGTTAAAGGAATATGGGGAGAGAGCAGGACAGTGGGATTAGTATTAGATTGATAAAGGACTATGGGGAGAGAGCAGGACAGTGGGATCAGTATTAGATTGATAAAGGACTATGGGGAGAGAGCAGGACAGTGGGATTAGTATTAGATTGATAAAGGACTATGGGGAGAGAGGAGGACAGTGGGATTAGTATTAGATTGATAAAGGAATATGGGGAGAGAGCAGGACAGTGGGATTATTATTAGATTGTTAAAGGACTATGGGGAGAGAGCAGGACAGTGGGATTAGTATTAATTGATAAAGGAATTTGGGGAGAGAGCAGGACAGTGGGATTAGTATTAATTGATAAAGGAATATGGGGAGAGAGCAGGACAGTGGGATTAGTATTAGATTGTTAAAGGAATATGGGGAGAGAGCAGGACAGTGGGATTTGTATTAGATTGATAAAGGAATATGGGGAGAGAGCAGGACAGTGGGATTAGTATTAGATTGATAAAGGAATTTGGGGAGAGAGCAGGACAGTGGGATTAGTATAAGATTGCTAAAGGAATATGGGGAGAGAGCAGGACAGTGGGATTAGTATTAGATTGATAAAGGAAGATGGGGAGAGAGCAGGACAGTGGGATTAGTATTAGATTGATAAAGGACTATGGGGAGAGAGCAGGACAGTGGGATTAGTATTAGATTGTTAAAGGAATATGGGGAGAGAGCAGGACAGTGGGATTAGTATTAGATTGATAAAGGAATATGGGGAGAGAGCAGGACAGTGGGATTAGTATTAGATTGATAAAGGAATATGGGGAGAGAACAGGACAGTGGGATTAGTATAAAATTGATAAAGGACTATGGGGAGAGATCAGGACAGTGGGATTAGTCTAAGATTGTTAAAGGAATATGGGGAGAGAGCAGGACAGTGGGATTATTATTAGATTGTTAAAGGTCTCTGGGGAGAGAGCAGGACAGTGGGATTAGTATTAATTGATAAAGGAATATGGGGAGAGAGCAGGACAGTGGGATTATTATTAGATTGTTAAAGGAATATGGGGAGAGAGCAGGACAGTGGGATTAGTATTAGATTGCTAAAGGAATATGGGGAGAGAGCAGGACAGTGGGATTCGTATTAGATTGATAAAGGAATATGGGGAGAGAGCAGGACAGTGGGATTAGTATTAGATTGATAAAGGACTATGGGGAGAGAGCAGGGCAGTGGGATTAGTATTAGATTGTTAAAGGAATATGGGGAGAGAGCAGGACAGTGGGATTAGCATTAAATTGATAAAGGACTATGGGGAGAGAGCAGGACAGTGGGATTAGTATTAGATTGATAAAGGACTATGGGGAGAGAGCAGGACAGTGGGATTAGTATTAGATTGATAAAGGACTATGGGGAGAGAGCAGGACAGTGGGATTAGTATTAGATTGATAAAGGACTATGGGGAGAGAGCAGGACAGTGGGATTAGTATTAGATTGAAAAAGGAATATGGGGAGAGAGCAGGACAGTGGGATTATTATTAGATTGTTAAAGGAATATGGGGAGAGAGCAGGACAGTGGGATTAGTATTAGATTGATAAAGGACTATGGGGAGAGAGCAGGACAGTGGGATCAGTATTAGATTGATAAAGGAATATGGGGAGAGAGCAGGACAGTGGGATTATTATTAGATTGTTAAAGGAATATGGGGAGAGAGCAGGACAGTGGGATTAGTATTAGATTGCTAAAGGAATATGGGGAGAGAGCAGGACAGTGGGATTCGTATTAGATTGATAAAGGAATATGGGGAGAGAGCAGGACAGTGGGATTAGTATTAGATTGATAAAGGACTATGGGGAGAGAGCAGGGCAGTGGGATTAGTATTAGATTGTTAAAGGAATATGGGGAGAGAGCAGGACAGTGGGTTAGTATTAGATTGATGAAGGAATATGGGGAGAGAGCAGGACAGTGGGATTAGTATTAGATTGTTAAAGGAATATGGGGAGAGGGCAGGACAGTGGGATTAGTATTAGATTGATAAAGGACAATGGGGAGAGAGCAGGACAGTGGGATTAGTATTAGATTGTTAAAGGAATATGGGGAGAGAGCAGGACAGTGGGATTAGTATTAGATTGTTCAAGGAATATGGGGAGAGAGCAGGACAGTGGGATTAGTATTAGATTGATAAAGGAATATGGGGAGAGAGCAGGACAGTGGGATTAGTATTAGATTGATAAAGGACTATGGGGAGAGAGCAGGCCAGTGGGATTAGTATTAGATTGATAAAGGACTATGGGGAGAGAGCAGGACAGTGGGATTAGTATTAGATTGAAAAAGGAATATGGGGAGAGAGCAGGACAGTGGGATTAGTATTAGATTGATAAAGGAATATGGGGAGAGAGCAGGACAGTGGGATTAGTATTAGATTGATAAAGGAATATGGGGAGAGAGCAGGACAGTGGGATTATTATTAGATTGATAAAGGACTATGGGGAGAGAGGAGGTCAGTGGGATTAGTATTAGATTGATAAAGGAATATGGGGAGAGAGCAGGACAGTGGGATTATTATTAGATTGTTAAAGGACTATGGGGAGAGAGCAGGACAGTGGGATTAGTATTAATTGATAAAGGAATTTGGGGAGAGAGCAGGACAGTGGGATTAGTATTAATTGATAAAGGAATATGGGGAGAGAGCAGGACAGTGGGATTAGTATTATATTGTTAAAGGAATATGGGGAGAGAGCAGGACAGTGGGATTAGTATTAGATTGATAAAGGAATATGGGGAGAGAGCAGAACAGTGGGATTAGTATTAGATTGATAAAGGAATTTGGGGAGAGAGCAGGACAGTGGGATTAGTATAAGATTGTTAAAGGAATATGGGGAGAGAGCAGGACAGTGGGATTAGTATTAGATTGATAAAGGAAGATGGGGAGAGAGCAGGACAGTGGGATTAGTATTAGATTGATAAAGGACTATGGGGAGAGAGCAGGACAGTGGGATTAGTATTAGATTGTTAAGGGAATATGGGGAGAGAGCAGGACAGTGGGATTAGTATTAGATTGATAAAGGAATATGGGGAGAGAGCAGGACAGTGGGATTAGTATTAGATTGATAAAGGAATATGGGGAGAGAACAGGACAGTGGGATTAGTATAAAATTGATAAAGGACTATGGGGAGAGGGCAGGACAGTGGGATTAGTATAAGATTGTTAAAGGAATATGGGGAGAGAGCAGGACAGTGGGATTAGTATTAGATTGATGAAGGAATATGGGGAGAGAGCAGGACAGTGGGATTAGTATTACATTGTTAAAGGAATATGGGGAGAGAGCAGGACAGTGGGATTAGTATTAGATTGATAAAGGACAATGGGGAGAGAGCAGGACAGTGGGATTAGTATTAGATTGTTAAAGGAATATGGGGAGAGAGCAGGACAGTGGGACTAGTATTAGATTGTTCAAGGAATATGGGGAGAGAGCAGGACAGTGGGATTAGTATTCGATTGATAAAGGGATATGGGGTGAGAGCAGGACAGTGGGATCAGTATTAGATTGTTAATGTAATATGGGGAGAGAGCAGGAGAGTGGGATTAGTATTAGATTGATAAAGGAATATGGGGAGAGAGCAGGACAGAGGGATTAGTATTAGATTGATAAAGGACGATGGGGAGAGAGCAGGACAGTGGGATTAGTATTAGATTGTTAAAGGAATATGGGGAGAGAGCAGGACAGTAGGATTAGTAGTAGATTGATAAAGGAATATGGTGAGAGAGCAGGACAGTGGGATTAGTATTAGATTGTTAAAGGAATATGGGGAGAGAGTAGGACAGTGGGATTAGTATTAGATTGTTAAAGGAAAATGGGGAGAGAGCAGGACAGTGGGATTAGTATTAGATTGATGAAGGACTATGGGGAGAGAGCAGGACAGTGGGATTAGTATTAGATTGATAAAGGACTATGGGGAGAGAGCAGGACAGTGGGATTAGTATTAGATTGTTAAAGGAATATGGGGGGAGAGCAGGACAGTGGGATTAGTATTAGATTGATAAAGCAATATGGGGAGAGAGCAGGACCGTGGGATTATTATTAGATTGTTAATGGACTATGGGGAGAGAGCAGGACAGTGGGATTTGTATTAGATTGTTAAAGGAATATGGGGAGAGAGCAGGACAGTGGGATTAGTATTAGATTGATAAAGGAATATGGGGGGAGAGCAGGACAGTGGGATTAGTATTAGATTGATAAAGGACTCTGGGGAGAGAGCAGGACAGTGGGATAAGTATTAGATTGTGAAAGGAATATGGGGAGAGAGCAGGACAGTGGGATTAGTATTAGATTGATAAAGGAATATGGGGAGAGTGCAGGACAGTGGGATTAGTATTAGATTGTTAAAGGAATATGGGGAGAGAGCAGGACAGTGGGATTAGCATTAGATTGATAAAGGACGATGGGGAGAGAGCAGGGCAGTGGGATTAGTATTAGATTGTTAAAGGAATATGGGGGGAGAGCAAGACAGTGGGATTAGTATTAGATTGTTAAAGGAATATGGGGAGAGAGCAGGACAGTGGGATTAGTATTAGATTCTTAAAGGAATATGGGGAGAGAGCAGGACAGTGGGATCAGTATTAGATTGTTAAAGGAATATGGGGAGAGAGCAGGACAGTGGGATTAGTATTAGATTGATAAAGGAATATGGGGAGAGAGCAGGACAGTGGGATTAGTATTAGATTGTTAAAGGAATATGGGGAGAGAGCAGAACAGTGGGATTAGTATTAGTTTGATAAAGCACTATGGGGAGAGAGCAGTACAGTGGGATTAGTATTAGATTGATAAAGGACTATGGGGAGAGAGCAGGACAGTGGGATTAGTATTAGATTAATAAATGACTATGGGGAGAGAGGAGGACAGTGGGATTAGTATTAGATTGATAAAGGAATACGGGGAGAGAGCAGGACAGTGGGATTAGTATTAGATTGTTAAAGGAATATGGGGAGAGAGCAGGACAGTGGGATTAGTATTCGATTGATGAAGGACTATGGGGAGAGAGCTGGACAGTGGGATTAGTATTAGATTGTTAAAGGAATATGGGGAGAGAGCAGGACAGTGGGATTAGTATTAGATTGATAAAGGAATATGGGAAGAGAGCAGGACAGTGGGATTAGTGTTAGATTGATAAAGGACTATGGGGAGAGAGCTGGACAGTGGGATTGGTATTAGATTGATAAAGGACTATGGGGAGAGTGCTGGACAGTGGGATTAGTATTAGATTGATAACGGAATATGGGGAGAGAGCAGGACAGTGGGATTAGTATTAGATTGTTAAAGGAATATGGGGAGAGAGCAGGACAGTGGGATTAGTAATAGATTGATAAAGGAATATGGGGAGAGAGCAGGACAGTGGGATCAGTATTAGATTGATAAAGGAATATGGGAAGAGAGCAGGACAGTGGGATTAGTGTTAGATTGATAAAGGACTATGGGGAGAGAGCAGGAAAGTGGGATTAGTATTAGATTGATAAAGGAATATGGGGAGAGAGCAGGACAGTGGGATTAGTATTAGATTGAAAAATGACTATGGGGAGAGAGCAGGACAATGGGATTAGTATTAGATTGATAAAGGACGATGGAGAGAGAGCAGGACAGTGGGATTAGTATTAGATTGATAAAGGAATATGGGGAGAATGCAGGACAGTGGGATTAGTATTAGATTGATAAAGGAATATGGGGAGACAGCAGGACAGTGGGATTAGTATTAGATTGATAAAGGAATATGGGGCGAGAGCAGGACAGTTGGATCAGTATTAGATTGATAAAGGAATATGGGGAGAGAGCAGTACAGTGGGATTAGTATTAGATTGATAAAGGAATATGGGGAGAGAGCAGGACAGTGGGATTAGTATGAGATTGATAAAGGACTATGGGGAGAGAGCAGGACAGTGGGATTAGTATTAGATTGGTAAAGGACTATGGGGGGAGAGCAGGACAGTGGGACTAGTATTAGAGTGATAAAGGAATATGGGGAGAGAGCAGGACAGTGGGATTAGTATTAGATTGATAAAGGAATATGGGGACAGAGCAGGACAGTGGGATTCGTATTAGACTGATAAAGGACTATGGGGAGAGAGCAGGACAGTGGGATTAGTATTAGATTGATAAAGGAATATGGGGAGAGAGCAGGACAGTGGGATTAGTATTAGATTGTTAAAGGAATATGGGGAGAGAGCAGGACAGTGGGATTAGTATTAGATTGAGAAAGGACTATGGGGAGAGAGCAGGACAGTGGGATCAGTATTAGATTGATAAAGGACTATGGGGAGAGAGCAGGACAGTGGGATTAGTATTCGATTGATAAATGACTATGGGGAGAGAGGAGGACAGTGGGATTAGTATTAGATTGATAAAGGAATATGGGGAGAGAGCAGGACAGTGGGATTAGTATAAGATTGTTAAAGGAATATGGGGAGAGAGCAGGACAGTGGGATTAGTATTAGATTGAGAAAGGAATATGGGGAGAGAGCAGGACAGTGGGATTAGTATTAGATTGATAAAGGACTATGGGGAGAGAGCAGGACAGTGGGATTAGTATTAGATTGATAAAGGAATATGGGGAGAGAGAAGGACAGCGGGATTAGTATTAGATTGTTAAAGGAATATGGGGAGAGAGCAGGACAGTGGGATTAGTATTAGATTGATAAAGGACTATGGGGAGAGAGGAGGACAGTGGGATTAGTATTAGATTGATAAAGGAATATGGGGAGAGAGCAGGACAGTGGGATTAGTATAAGATTGTTAAAGGAATATGGGGAGAGAGCAGGACAGTGGGATTAGTATTAGATTGAGAAAGGAATATGGGGAGAGAGCAGGACAGTGGGATTAGTATTCGATTGATAAATGACTATGGGGAGAGAGGAGGACAGTGGGATTAGTATTAGATTGATAAAGGAATATGGGGAGAGAGCAGGACAGTGGGATTAGTATAAGATTGTTAAAGGAATATGGGGAGAGAGCAGGACAGTGGGATTAGTATTAGATTGAGAAAGGAATATGGGGAGAGAGCAGGACAGTGGGAATAGTATTAGATTGATAAAGGACTATGGGGAGAGAGCAGGACAGTGGGATTAGTATTAGATTGATAAAGGAATATGGGGAGAGAGAAGGACAGCGGGATTAGTATTAGATTGTTAAAGGAATATGGGGAGAGAGCAGGACAGTGGGATTAGTATTAGATTGATAAAGGACTATGGGGAGAGAGCAGGACAGTGGGATCAGTATTAGATTGATAAAGGACTATGGGGAGAGAGCAGGACAGTGGGATTAGTATTAGATTGATAAAGGACTATGGGGAGAGAGGAGGACAGTGGGATTAGTATAAGATTGATAAAGGAATATGGGGAGAGAGCAGGACAGTGGGATTATTATTAGATTGTTAAAGGACTATGGGGAGAGAGCAGGACAGTGGGATTAGTATTAATTGATAAAGGAATATGGGGAGAGAGCAGGACAGTGGGATTATTATTAGATTGTTAAAGGACTATGGGGAGAGAGCAGGACAGTGGGATTAGTATTAGATTGTTAAAGGAATATGGGGAGAGAGCAGGACAGTGGGATTAGTATTAGATTGATAAAGGAATATGGGGAGAGAGCAGGACAGTGGGATTAGTATTAGATTGATAAAGGACTATGGGGAGAGAGCAGGACAGTGGGATTCGTATTAGATTGATAAAGGACTATGGGGAGAGAGCAGGACAGTGGGATTAGTATTAGATTGAAAAAGGAATATGGGGAGAGAGCAGGACAGTGGGATTATTATTAGATTGTTAAAGGAATATGGGGAGAGAGCAGGACAGTGGGATTAGTATTAGATTGATAAAGGACTATGGGGAGAGAGCAGGACAGTGGGATCAGTATTAGATTGATAAAGGACTATGGGGAGAGGGCAGGACAGTGGGATTAGTATTAGATTGATAAAGGACTATGGGGAGAGAGGAGGACAGTGGGATTAGTATTAGATTGATAAAGGAATATGGGGAGAGAGCAGGACAGTGGGATTATTATTAGATTGTTAAAGGACTATGGGGAGAGAGCAGGACAGTGGGATTAGTATTAATTGATAAAGGAATATGGGGAGAGAGCAGGACAGTGGGATTAGTATTAGATTGTTAAAGGAATATGGGGAGAGAGCAGGACAGTGGGATTAGTATTAGATTGATAAAGGAATATGGGGAGAGAGCAGGACAGTGGGATTAGTATTAGATTGATAAAGGAATTTGGGGAGAGAGCAGGACAGTGGGATTAGTATAAGATTGTTAAAGGAATATGGGGAGAGAGCAGGACAGTGGGATTAGTATTAGATTGATAAAGGAAGATGGGGAGAGAGCAGGACAGTGGGATTAGTATTAGATTGATAAAGGACTATGGGGAGAGAGCAGGACAGTGGGATTAGTATTAGATTGTTAAAGGAATATGGGGAGAGAGCAGGACAGTGGGATTAGTATTAGATTGATAAAGGAATATGGGGAGAGAGCAGGACAGTGGGATTAGTATTAGATTGATTAAGGAATATGGGGAGAGAACAGGACAGTGGGATTAGTATAAAATTGATAAAGGACTATGGGGAGAGATCAGGACAGTGGGATTAGTATAAGATTGTTAAAGGAATATGGGGAGAGAGCAGGACAGTGGGATTATTATTAGATTGTTAAAGGTCTCTGGGGAGAGAGCAGGACAGTGGGATTAGTATTAATTGATAAAGGAATATGGGGAGAGAGCAGGACAGTGGGATTATTATTAGATTGTTAAAGGAATATGGGGAGAGAGCAGGACAGTGGGATTAGTATTAGATTGCTAAAGGAATATGGGGAGAGAGCAGGACAGTGGGATTAGTATTAGATTGATAAAGGAAGATGGGGAGAGAGCAGGACAGTGGGATTAGTATTAGATTGATAAAGGACTATGGGGAGAGAGCAGGGCAGTGGGATTAGTATTAGATTGTTAAAGGAATATGGGGAGAGAGCAGGACAGTGGGATTAGCATTAGATTGATGAAGGAATATGGGGAGAGAGCAGGACAGTGGGATTAGTATTAGATTGTTAAAGGAATATGGGGAGAGAGCAGGACAGTGGGATTAGTATTCGGTTGATAAAGGACAATGGGGAGAGAGCAGGACAGTGGGATTAGTATTAGATTGTTAAAGGAATATGGGGAGAGAGCAGGACAGTGGGATTAGTATTAGATTGTTCAAGGAATATGGGGAGAGAGCAGGACAGTGGGATTAGTATTAGATTGATAAAGGAATATGGGGAGAGAGCAGGACAGTGGGATTAGTATTAGATTGATAAAGGACTATGGGGAGAGAGCAGGACAGTGGGATTAGTATTAGATTGATAAAGGACTATGGGGAGAGAGCAGGACAGTGGGATTAGTATTAGATAGAAAAAGGAATATGGTGAGAGAGCAGGACAGTGGGATTATTATTAGATTGTTAAAGGAATATGGGGAGAGAGCAGGACAGTGGGATTAGTATTAGATTGATAAAGGACTATGGGGAGAGAGCAGGACAGTGGGATCAGTATTAGATTGATAAAGGACTATGGGGAGAGAGCAGTACAGTGGGATTAGTATTAGATTGATAAAGGACTATGGGGAGAGAGGAGGTCAGTGGGATTAGTATTAGATTGATAAAGGAATATGGGGCGAGAGCAGGACAGTGGGATGATTATTAGATTGTTAAAGGACTATGGGGAGAGAGCAGGACAGTGGGATTAGTATTAATTGATAAAGGAATTTGGGGAGAGAGCAGGACAGTGGGATTAGTATTAATTGATAAAGGAATATGGGGAGAGAGCAGGACAGTGGGATTAGTATTAGATTGTTAAAGGAATTTGGGGAGAGAGCAGGACAGTGGGATTAGTATTAGATTGATAAAGGAATATGGGGAGAGAGCAGGACAGTGGGATTAGTATTAGAATGATAAAGGAATTTGGGGAGAGAGCAGGACAGTGGGATTAGTATAAGATTGTTAAAGGAATATGGGGAGAGAGCAGGACAGTGGGATTAGTATTAGATTGATAAAGGAAGATGGGGAGAGAGCAGGACAGTGGGATTAGTATTAGATTGATAAAGGACTATGAGGAGAGAGCAGGACAGTGGGATTAGTATTAGATTGTTAAAGGAATATGGGGAGAGAGCAGGACAGTGGGATTAGTATTAGATTGATAAAGGAATATGGGGAGAGAGCAGGACAGTGGGATTAGTATTAGATTGATAAAGGAATATGGGGAGAGAACAGGACAGTGGGATTAGTATAAAATTGATAAAGGACTATGGGGAGAGATGGACAGTGGGATTATTATAAGATTGTTAATGGAATATGGGGAGAGAGCAGGACAGTGGGATTAGTATTAGATTGATAAAGGAATATGGGGAGAGAGGAGGTCAGTGGGATTAGTATTAGATTGATAAAGGAATATGGGGCGAGAGCAGGACAGTGGGATGATTATTAGATTGTTAAAGGACTATGGGGAGAGAGCAGGACAGTGGGATTAGTATTAATTGATAAAGGAATTTGGGGAGAGAGCAGGACAGTGGGATTAGTATTAATTGATAAAGGAATATGGGGAGAGAGCAGGACAGTGGGATTAGTATTAGATTGTTAAAGGAATTTGGGGAGAGAGCAGGACAGTGGTATTAGTATTAGATTGATAAAGGAATATGGGGAGACAGCAGGACAGTGGGATTAGTATTAGAATGATAAAGGAATTTGGGGAGAGAGCAGGACAGTGGGATTAGTATAAAATTGTTAAAGGAATATGGGGAGAGAGCAGGACAGTGGGATTAGTATTAGATTGATAAAGGAATATGGGGAGAGAGCAGGACAGTGGGATTAGTATTAGATTGATAAAGGAATATGGGGAGAGAACAGGACTGTGGGATTAGTATAAAATTGATAAAGGACTATGGGGAGAGATGGACAGTGGCATTATTATAGGATTGTTAATGGAATATGGGGAGAGAGCAGGACAGTGGGATTAGTATTAGATTGATAAAGGAATATGGGGAGAGAGCAGGACAGTGGGATTATTATTAGATTGTTAAAGGACTATGGGGAGAGAGCAGGACAGTGGGATTAGTATTAATTGATAAAGGAATTTGGGGAGAGAGCAGGACAGTGGGATTAGTATTAATTGATAAAGGAATATGGGGAGGGAGCAGGACAGTGGGATTAGTATTAGATTGTTAAAGGAATATGGGGAGAGAGCAGGACAGTGGGATTAGTATTAGATTGATAAAGGAATATGGGGAGAGAGCAGGACAGTGGGATTAGTATTAGATTGATAAAGGAATTTGGGGAGAGAGCAGGACAGTGGGATTAGTATAAGATTGTTAAAGGAATATGGGGAGAGAGCAGGACAGTGGGATTAGTATTAGATTGATAAAGGAAGATGGGGAGAGAGCAGGACAGTGGGATTAGTATTAGATTGTTAAAGGAATATGGGGAGAGAGCAGGACAGTGGGATTAGTATTAGATTGTTCAAGGAATATGGGGAGAGAGCAGGACAGTGGGATTAGTATTAGATTGATAAAGGAATATGGGGAGAGAGCAGGACAGTGGGATTAGTATTAGATTGATAAAGGACTATGGGGAGAGAGCAGGACAGTGGGATTAGTATTAGATTGATAAAGGACTATGGGGAGAGAGCAGGACAGGGGGATTAGGATTAGATTGTTAAAGGAATATGGGGAGAGAGCAGGACAGTGGGATTAGTATTAGATTGTTCAAGGAATATGGGGAGAGAGCAGGACAGTGGGATTAGTATTAGATTGATAAAGGAATATGGGGAGAGAGCAGGACAGTGGGATTAGTATTAGATTGATAAAGGACTATGGGGAGAGAGCAGGACAGTGGGATTAGTGTTAGATTGATAAAGGACTATGGGGAGAGAGCAGGACAGTGGGATTAGTATTAGATTGAAAAAGGAATATGGGGAGAGAGCAGGACAGTGGGATTATTATTAGATTGTTAAAGGAATATGGGGAGAGAGCAGGACAGTGGGATTAGTATTAGATTGATAAAGGACTATGGGGAGAGAGCAGGACAGTGGGATCAGTATTAGATTGATAAAGGACTATGGGGAGAGAGCAGTACAGTGGGATTAGTATTAGATTGATAAAGGACTATGGGGAGAGAGGAGGTCAGTGGGATTAGTATTAGATTGATAAAGGAATATGGGGCGAGAGCAGGACAGTGGGATGATTATTAGATTGTTAAAGGACTATGGGGAGAGAGCAGGACAGTGGGATTAGTATTAATTGATAAAGGAATTTGGGGAGAGAGCAGGACAGTGGGATTAGTATTAATTGATAAAGGAATATGGGGGGAGAGCAGGACAGTGGGATTAGTATTAGATTGTTAAAGGAATTTGGGGAGAGAGCAGGACAGTGGGATTAGTATTAGATTGATAAAGGAATATGGGGAGAGAGCAGGACAGTGGGATTAGTATTAGAATGATAAAGGAATTTGGGGAGAGAGAAGGACAGTGGGATTAGTATCAGATTGTTAAAGGAATATGGGGAGAGAGCAGGACAGTGGGATTAGTATTAGATTGATAAAGGAAGATGGGGAGAGAGCAGGACAGTGGGATTAGTATTAGATTGATAAAGGACTATGGGGAGAGAGCAGGACAGTGGGATTAGTATTAGATTGTTAAAGGAATATGGGGAGAGAGCAGGACAGTGGGATTAGTATTAGATTGATAAAGGAATATGGGGAGAGAGCAGGACAGTGGGATTAGTATTAGATTGATAAAGGAATATGGGGAGAGAACAGGACAGTGGGATTAGTATAAAATTGATAATGGACTATGGGGAGAGATGGACAGTGGGATTATTATAAGATTGTTAAAGGAATATGGGGAGAGAGCAGGACAGTGGGATTAGTATTAGATTGATAAAGGAATATGGGGAGAGAGCAGGACAGTGGGATTATTATTAGATTGTTAAAGGACTATGGGGAGAGAGCAGGACAGTGGGATTAGTATTAATTGATAAAGGAATTTGGGGAGAGAGCAGGACAGTGGGATTAGTATTAATTGATAAAGGAATATGGGGAGGGAGCAGGACAGTGGGATTAGTATTAGATAGTTAAAGGAATATGCGGAGAGAGCAGGACAGTGGGATTAGTATTAGATTGATAAAGGAATATGGGGAGAGAGCAGGACAGTTGGATTAGTATTAGATTGATAAAGGAATTTGGGGAGAGAGCAGGACAGTGGGATTAGTATAAGATTGTTAAAGGAATATGGGGAGAGAGCAGGACAGTGGGATTAGTATTAGATTGATAAAGGAAGATGGGGAGAGAGCAGGACAGTGGGATTAGTATTAGATTGATAAAGGACTATGGGGAGAGAGCAGGACAGTGGGATTAGTATTAGATTGTTAAAGGAATATGGGGAGAGGGCAGGACAGTGGGATTAGTATTAGATTGATAAAGGAATATGGGGAGAGAGCAGGACAGTGGGATTAGTATTAGATTGATAAAGGAATATGGGGAGAGAACAGGACAGTGGGATTAGTATAAAATTGATAAAGGACTATGGGGAGAGAGCAGGACAGTGGGATTAGTATAAGATTGTTAAAGGAATATGGGGAGAGAGCAGGACAGTGGGATTATTATTAGATTGTTAAAGGTCTCTGGGGAGAGAGCAGGACAGTGGGATTAGTATTAATTGATAAAGGAATATGGGGAGAGAGCAGGACAGTGGGATTATTATTAGATTGTTAAAGGAATATGGGGAGAGAGCAGGACAGTGGGATTAGTATTAGATTGCTAAAGGAATATGGGGAGAGAGCAGGACAGTGGGATTCGTATTAGATTGATAAAGGAATATGGGGAGAGAGCTGGACAGTGGGATTAGTATTAGATTGATAAAGGACTATGGGGAGAGAGCAGGGCAGTGGGATTAGTATTAGATTGTTAAAGGAATATGGGGAGAGAGCAGGACAGTGGGATTAGTATTAGATTGGTGAAGGAATATGGGGAGAGAGCAGGACAGTGGGATTAGTATTAGATTGTTAAAGGAATATGGGGAGAGAGCAGGACAGTGGGATTAGTATTAGATTGATAAAGGACAATGGGGAGAGAGCAGGACAGTGGGATTAGTATTAGATTGTTAAAGGAATATGGGGAGAGAGCAGGACAGTGGGATTAGTATTAGATTGTTCAAGGAATATGGGGAGAGAGCAGGACAGTGGGATTAGTATTAGATTGATAAAGGAATATGGGGAGAGAGCAGGACAGTGGGATTAGTATTAGATTGATAAAGGACTATGGGGAGAGAGCAGGCCAGTGGGATTAGTATTAGATTGATAAAGGACTATGGGGAGAGAGCAGGACAGTGGGATTAGTATTAGATTGAAAAAGGAATATGGGGAGAGAGCAGGACAGTGGGATTATTATTAGATTGTTAAAGAAATATGGGGAGAGAGCAGGACAGTGGGATTAGTATTAGATTGATAAAGGACTATGGGGAGAGAGCAGGACAGTGGGATCAGTATTAGATTGATAAAGGACTATGGGGAGAGAGCAGGACAGTGGGATTAGTATTAGATTGATAAAGGACTATGGGGAGAGAGGAGGTCAGTGGGATTAGTATTAGATTGATAAAGGAATATGGGGAGAGAGCAGGACAGTGGGATTATTGTTAGATTGTTAAAGGACTATGGGGAGAGAGCAGGACAGTGGGATTAGTCTTAATTGATAAAGGAATTTGGGGAGAGAGCAGGACAGTGGGATTAGAATTAATTGATAAAGGAATATGGGGAGAGAGCAGGACAGTGGGATTAGTATTAGATTGTTAAAGGAATATGGGGAGAGAGCAGGACAGTGGGATTAGTATTAGATTGATAAAGGAATATGGGGAGAGAGCAGGACAGTGGGATTAGTATTAGATTGATAAAGGAATTTGGGGAGAGAGCAGGACAGTGGGATTAGTATAAGATTGTTAAAGGAATATGGGGAGAGAGCAGGACAGTGGGATTAGTATTAGATTGATAAAGGAAGATGGGGAGAGAGCAGGACAGTGGGATTAGTATTAGATTGATAAAGGACTATGGGGAGAGAGCAGGACAGTGGGATTAGTATTAGATTGTTAAAGGAAAATGGGGAGAGAGCAGGACAGTGGGATTAGTATTAGATTGATAAAGGAATATGGGGAGAGAGCAGGACAGTGGGATTAGTATTAGATTGATAAAGGAATATGGGGAGAGAACAGGACAGTGGGATTAGTATAAAATTGATAAAGGACTATGGGGAGAGGGCAGGACAGTGGGATTAGTATAATATTGTTAAAGGAATATGGGGAGAGAGCAGGACAGTGGGATTAGTATTAGATTGATGAAGGAATATGGGGAGAGAGCAGGACAGTGGGATTAGTATTAGATTGTTAAAGGAATATGGGGAGAGAGCAGGACAGTGGGATTAGTATTAGATTGATAAAGGACAATGGGGAGAGAGCAGGACAGTGGGATTAGTATTAGATTGTTAAAGGAATATGGGGAGAGAGCAGGACAGTGGGATTAGTATTAGATTGTTCAAGGAATATGGGGAGAGAGCAGGACAGTGGGATTAGTATTCGATTGATAAAGGGATATGGGGTGAGAGCAGGACAGTGGGATCAGTATTAGATTGTTAAAGTAATATGGGGAGAGAGCAGGACAGTGGGATTAGTATTAGATTGATAAAGGAATATGGGGAGAGAGCAGGACAGAGGGATTAGTATTAGATTGATAAAGGACGATGGGGAGAGAGCAGGACAGTGGGATTAGTATTAGATTGTTAAAGGAATATGGGGAGAGAGCAGGACAGTAGGATTAGTAGTAGATTGATAAAGGAATATGGGGAGAGAGCAGGACAGTGGGATTAGTATTAGATTGTTAAAGGAATATGGGGAGAGAGCAGGACAGTTGGATTAGTATTAGATTGATAAATGAATATGGGGAGAGAGTAGGACAGTGGGATTAGTATTAGATTGTTAAAGGAAAATGGGGAGAGAGCAGGACAGTGGGATTAGTATTAGATTGATGAAGGACTATGGGGAGAGAGCAGGACAGTGGGATTAGTATTAGATTGATAAAGGAATATGGGGAGAGTGCAGGACAGTGGGATTAGTATTAGATTGTGAAAGGAATATGGGGAGAGAGCAGGACAGTGGGATTAGTATTAGATTGATAAAGGAATATGGGGAGAGTGCAGGACAGTGGGATTAGTATTAGATTGTTAAAGGAATATGGGGAGAGAGCAGGACAGTGGGATTAGTATTAGATTGATAAAGGACGATGGGGAGAGAGCAGGGCAGTGGGATTAGTATTAGATTGTTAAAGGAATATGGGGGGAGAGCAAGACAGTGGGATTAGTAATAGATTGTTAAAGGAATATGGGGAGAGAGCAGGACAGTGGGATTAGTATTAGATTGTTAAAGGAATATGGGGAGAGAGCAGGACAGTGTGATCAGTATTAGATTGTTAAAGGAATATGGGGAGAGAGCAGGACAGTGGGATTAGTATTAGATTGATAAAGGAATATGGGGAGAGAGCAGGACAGTGGGATTAGTATTAGATTGTTAAAGGAATATGGGGAGAGAGCAGAACAGTGGGATTAGTATTAGTTTGATAAAGCACTATGGGGAGAGAGCAGTACAGTGGGATTAGTATTAGATTGATAAAGGACTATGGGGAGAGAGCAGGACAGTGGGATTAGTATTAGATTAATAAATGACTATGGGGAGAGAGGAGGACAGTGGGATTAGTATTAGATTGATAAAGGACTATGGGGAGAGAGGAGGTCAGTGGGATTAGTATTAGATTGATGAAGGACTATGGGGAGAGAGCAGGACAGTGGGATTAGTATTAGATTGATAAAGGAATATGGGGGGAGAGCAGGACAGTGGGATTAGTATTAGATTGATAAAGCAATATGGGGAGAGAGCAGGACCGTGGGATTAGTATTAGATTGTTAATGGACTATGGGGAGAGAGCAGGACAGTGGGATTTGTATTAGATTGTTAAAGGAATATGGGGAGAGAGCAGGACAGTGGGATTAGTATTAGATTGATAAAGGAATATGGGGGGAGAGCAGGACAGTGGGATTAGTATTAGATTGATAAAGGACTCTGGGGAGAGAGCAGGACAGTGGGATAAGTATTAGATTGTGAAAGGAATATGGGGAGAGAGCAGGACAGTGGGATTAGTATTAGATTAATAAAGGAATATGGGGAGAGTGCAGGACAGTGGGATTAGTATTAGATTGTTAAAGGAATATGGGGAGAGAGCAGGACAGTGGGATTAGTATTAGATTGATAAAGGACGATGGGGAGAGAGCAGGGCAGTGGGATTAGTATTAGATTGTTAAAGGAATATGGGGGGAGAGCAAGACAGTGGGATTAGTAATAGATTGTTAAAGGAATATGGGGAGAGAGCAGGACAGTGGGATTAGTATTAGATTGTTAAAGGAATATGGGGAGAGAGCAGGACAGTGGGATCAGTATTAGATTGTTAAAGGAATATGGGGAGAGAGCAGGACAGTGGGATTAGTATTAGATTGATAAAGGAATATGGGGAGAGAGCAGGACAGTGGGATTAGTATTAGATTGTTAAAGGAATATGGGGAGAGAGCAGAACAGTGGGATTAGTATTAGTTTGATAAAGCACTATGGGGAGAGAGCAGTACAGTGGGATTAGTATTAGATTGATAAAGGACTATGGGGAGAGAGCAGGACAGTGGGATTAGTATTAGATTAATAAATGACTATGGGGAGAGAGGAGGACAGTGGGATTAGTATTAGATTGATAAAGGACTATGGGGAGAGAGGAGGTCAGTGGGATTAGTATTAGATTGATAAAGGAATATGGGGAGAGAGCAGGACAGTGGGATTATTATTAGATTGTTAAAGGACTATGGGGAGAGAGGAGGTCAGTGGGATTAGTATTAGATTGATAAAGGAATATGGGGAGAGAGCAGGACAGTGGGATTATTATTAGATTGTTAAAGGACTATGGGGAGAGAGCAGGACAGTGGGATTAGTATTAATTGATAAAGGAATTTGGGGAGAGAGCAGGACAGTGGGATTAGAATTAATTGATAAAGGAATATGGGGAGAGAGCAGGACAGTGGGATTAGTATTAGATTGTTAAAGGAATATGGGGAGAGAGCAGGACAGTGGGATTAGTATTAGATTGATAAAGGAATATGGGGAGAGAGCAGGACAGTGGGATTAGTATTAGATTGATAAAGGAATTTGGGGAGAGAGCAGGACAGTGGGATTAGTATAAGATTGTTAAAGGAATATGGGGAGAGAGCAGGACAGTGGGATTAGTATTAGATTGATAAAGGAAGATGGGGAGAGAGCAGGACAGTGGGATTAGTATTAGATTGATAAAGGACTATGGGGAGAGAGCAGGACAGTGGGATTAGTATTAGATTGTTAAAGGAATATGGGGAGAGAGCAGGACAGTGGGATTAGTATTAGATTGATAAAGGAATATGGGGAGAGAGCAGGACAGTGGGATTAGTATTAGATTGATAAAGGAATATGGGGAGAGAACAGGACAGTGGGATTAGTATAAAATTGATAACGGACTATGGGGAGAGGGCAGGACAGTGGGATTAGTATAAGATTGTAAAAGGAATATGGGGAGAGAGCAGGACAGTGGGATTAGTATTAGATTGATGAAGGAATATGGGGAGAGAGCAGGACAGTGGGATTAGTATTAGATTGTTAAAGGAATATGGGGAGAGAGCAGGACAGTGGGATAAGTATTAGATTGATAAAGGACAATGGGGAGAGAGCAGGACAGTGGGATTAGTATTAGATTGTTAAAGGAATATGGGGAGAGAGCAGGACAGTGGGATTAGTATTAGATTGTTCAAGGAATATGGGGAGAGAGCAGGACAGTGGGATTAGTATTCGATTGATAAAGGGATATGGGGTGAGAGCAGGACAGTGGGATCAGTATTAGATTGTTAAAGTAATATGGGGAGAGAGCAGGACAGTGGGATTAGTATTAGATTGATAAAGGAATATGGGGAGAGAGCAGGACAGAGGGATTAGTATTAGATTGATAAAGGACGATGGGGAGAGAGCAGGACAGTGGGATTAGTATTAGATTGTTAAAGGAATATGGGGAGAGAGCAGGACAGTAGGATTAGTAGTAGATTGATAAAGGAATATGGGGAGAGAGCAGGACAGTGGGATTAGTATTAGATTGTTAAAGGAATATGGGGAGAGAGCAGGACAGTTGGATTAGTATTAGATTGATAAAGGAATATGGGGAGAGAGTAGGACAGTGGGATTAGTATTAGATTGTTAAAGGAAAATGGGGAGAGAGCAGGACAGTGGGATTAGTATTAGATTGATGAAGGACTATGGGGAGAGAGCAGGACAGTGGGATTAGTATTAGATTGATAAAGGACTATGGGGAGAGAGCAGGACAGTGGGATTAGTATTAGATTGTTAAAGGAATATGGGGGGAGAGCAGGACAGTGGGATTAGTATTAGATTGATAAAGCAATATGGGGAGAGAGCAGGACCGTGGGATTATTATTAGATTGTTAATGGACTATGGGGAGAGAGCAGGACAGTGGGATTTGTATTAGATTGTTAAAGGAATATGGGGAGAGAGCAGGACAGTGGTATTAGTATTAGATTGATAAAGGAATATGGGCAGAGAGCAGGACAGTGGGATTAGTATTAGATTGATAAAGGACTCTGGGGAGAGAGCAGGACAGTGGGATAAGTATTAGATTGTGAAAGGAATATGGGGAGAGAGCAGGACAGTGGGATTAGTATTAGATTGATAAAGGAATATGGGGAGAGTGCAGGACAGTGGGATTAGTATTAGATTGTTAAAGGAATATGGGGAGAGAGCAGGACAGTGGGATTAGTATTAGATTGATAAAGGACGATGGGGAGAGAGCAGGGCAGTGGGATTAGTATTAGATTGTTAAAGGAATATGGGGGGAGAGCAAGACAATGGGATTAGTAATAGATTGTTAAAGGAATATGGGGAGAGAGCAGGACAGTGGGATTAGTATTAGATTGTTAAAGGAATATGGGGAGAGAGCAGGACAGTGGGATCAGTATTAGATTGTTAAAGGAATATGGGGAGAGAGCAGGACAGTGGGATTAGTATTAGATTGATAAAGGAATATGGGGAGAGAGCAGGACTGTGGGATTAGTATTAGATTGTTAAAGGAATATGGGGAGAGAGCAGAACAGTGGGATTAGTATTAGTTTGATAAAGCACTATGGGGAGAGAGCAGTACAGTGGGATTAGTATTAGATTGATAAAGGACTATGGGGAGAGAGCAGGACAGTGGGATTAGTATTAGATTAATAAATGACTATGGGGAGAGAGGAGGACAGTGGGATTAGTATTAGATTGATAAAGGAATATGGGGAGAGAGCAGGACAGTGGGATTAGTATTAGATTGTTAAAGGAATATGGGGAGAGAGCAGGACAGTGGGATTAGTATTCGATTGATGAAGGACTATGGGGAGAGAGCTGGACAGTGGGATTAGTATTAATTGATAAAGGACTATGGGGAGAGAGCAGGACAGTGGGATTGGTATTAGATTGATAAAGGACTATGGGGAGAGAGCTGGACAGTGGGATTAGTATTAGATTGATAACGGAATATGGGGAGAGAGCAGGACAGTGGGATTAGTATTAGATTGTTAAAGGAATATGGGGAGAGAGCAGGACAGTGGGATTAGTAATAGATTGATAAAGGAATATGGGGAGAGAGCAGGACAGTGGGATCAGTATTAGATTGATAAAGGAATATGGGGAGAGAGCAGGACAGTGGGATTAGTATTAAATTGATAAAGGACTATGGGGAGAGAGCAGGAAAGTGGGATTAGTATTAGATTGATAAAGGAATATGGGGAGAGAGCAGGACAGTGGGATTACTATTAGATTGATAAAGGAATATGGGGAGGGAGCAGGACAGTGGGATTAGTATTAGACTGATAAATGACTATGGGGAGAGAGCAGGACAATGGGATTAGTATTAGATTGATAAAGGACGATGGAGAGAGAGCAGGACAGTGGGATTAGTATTAGATTGATAAAGGAATATGGGGAGAATGCAGGACAGTGGGATTAGTATTAGATTGATAAAGGAATATGGGGAGACAGCAGGACAGTGGGATTAGTATTAGATTGATAAAGGAATATGGGGCGAGAGCAGGACAGTGGGATCAGTATTAGATTGATAAAGGAATATGGGGAGAGAGCAGTACAGTGGGATTAGTATTAGATTGATAAAGGAATATGGGGAGAGAGCAGGACAGTGGGATTAGTATTAGATTGATAAAGGACTATGGGGAGAGAGCATGACAGTGGGATTAGTATTAGATTGATAAAGGACTATGGGGGGAGAGCAGGACAGTGGGACTAGTATTAGAGTGATAAAGGAATATGGGGAGAGGGCAGGACAGTGGGATTAGTATTAGATTGATAAAGGAATATGGGGACAGAGCAGGACAGTGGGATTCGTATTAGACTGATAAAGGACTGTGGGGAGAGAGCAGGACAGTGGGATTAGTATTAGATTGATAAAGGACTATGGAGAGAGAGCAGGACAGTGGGATTAGTATTAGATTGTTCAAGGAATATGGGGAGAGAGCAGGACAGTGGGATTAGTATTAGATTGATAAAGGACTATGGGGAGAGAGCAGGACAGTGGGATTAGTATTAGATTGTTAAAGGAATATGGGGAGAGAGCAGAACAGTGGGATTAGTATTAGTTTGATAAAGCACTATGGGGAGAGAGCAGTACAGTGGGATTAGTATTAGATTGATAAAGGACTATGGGGAGAGAGCAGGACAGTGGGATTAGTATTAGATTAATAAATGACTATGGGGAGAGAGGAGGACAGTGGGATTAGTATTAGATTGATAAAGGAATATGGGGAGAGAGCAGGACAGTGGGATTAGTATTAGATTGTTAAAGGAATATGGGGAGAGAGCAGGACAGTGGGATTAGTATTCGATTGATGAAGGACTATGGGGAGAGAGCTGGACAGTGGGATTAGTATTAATTGATAAAGGACTATGGGGAGAGAGCAGGACAGTGGGATTGGTATTAGATTGATAAAGGACTATGGGGAGAGAGCTGGACAGTGGGATTAGTATTAGATTGATAACGGAATATGGGGAGAGAGCAGGACAGTGGGATTAGTATTAGATTGTTAAAGGAATATGGGGAGAGAGCAGGACATTGGGATTAGTAATAGATTGATAAAGGAATATGGGGAGAGAGCAGGACAGTGGGATCAGTATTAGATTGATAAAGGAATATGGGGAGAGAGCAGGACAGTGGGATTAGTATTAGATTGATAAAGGACTATGGGGAGAGAGCAGGAAAGTGGGATTAGTATTAGATTGATTAAGGAATATGGGGAGAGAGCAGGACAGTGGGATTACTATTAGATTGATAAAGGAATATGGGGAGGGAGCAGGACAGTGGGATTAGTATTAGACTGATAAATGACTATGGGGAGAGAGCAGGACAATGGGATTAGTATTAGATTGATAAAGGACGATGGAGAGAGAGCAGGACAGTGGGATTAGTATTAGATTGATAAAGGAATATGGGGAGAATGCAGGACAGTGGGATTAGTATTAGATTGATAAAGGAATATGGGGAGACAGCAGGACAGTGGGATTAGTATTAGATTGATAAAGGAATATGGGGCGAGAGCAGGACAGTGGGATCAGTATTAGATTGATAAAGGAATATGGGGAGAGAGCAGTACAGTGGGATTAGTATTAGATTGATAAAGGAATATGGGGAGAGAGCAGGACAGTGGGATTAGTATTAGATTGATAAAGGACTATGGGGAGAGAGCAGGACAGTGGGATTAGTATTAGATTGATAAAGGACTATGGGGGGAGAGCAGGACAGTGGGACTAGTATTAGAGTGATAAAGGAATATGGGGAGAGGGCAGGACAGTGGGATTAGTATTAGATTGATAAAGGAATATGGGGACAGAGCAGGACAGTGGGATTCGTATTAGACTGATAAAGGACTGTGGGGAGAGAGCAGGACAGTGGGATTAGTATTAGATTGATAAAGGACTATGGAGAGAGAGCAGGACAGTGGGATTAGTATTAGATTGTTCAAGGAATATGGGGAGAGAGCAGGACAGTGGGATTAGTATTAGATTGATAAAGGACTATGGGGAGAGAGCAGGACAGTGGGATTAGTATTAGATTGTTAAAGGAATATGGGGTGAGAGCAGGACAGTGGGATTAGTATTAGATTGAGAAAGGATTATGGGGAGAGAGCAGGACAGTGGAATTAGTATTAGATTGATAAACTAATATGGGGAGAGAGCAGGACAGTGGTATTAGTATTAGATTGATAAAGGAATATGGGGAGAGAGCAGGATAGTGGGATTAGTATTAGAATAATAAAGGACTATGGGGAGAGAGCAGGACAGTGGGATTAGTATGAGATTGATAAAGGACTATGGGGAGAGAGCAGGACAGTGGGATTAGTATTAGATTGTTAAAGAAATATGGGGTGAGAGCAGGACAGTGGGATTCGTATTAGATTGATGAAGGAATATGGCAGAGAGCAGGACAGTGGGATTAGTATTAGATTGTTAAAGGAATATGGGGAGAGAGCAGGACAGTGGGATTAGTATTAGATTGATAAAGGAATATGGGGAGAGAGCAGGACAGTGGGATTAGTATTAGATTGGTAAAGGAATATGGGGAGAGAGCAGGACAGTGAGATTAGTATTAGATTGATAAAGGAATATGGGGAGAGAGCAGGACAGTGGGATTAGTATTAGATTGTTAAAGGAATATGGGGAGAGAGCAGGACAGTGGGATTAGTAATAGATTGATAAAGGACTATGTGGAGAGAGCAGGACAGTGGGATTAGTATTAGATTGATAAAGGAATATGGGGAGAGAGCAGGACAGTGGGATTAGTATTAGATTGATAAAGGAATACGGGGAGAGAGCAGGACAGTGGGATTAGTATTAGATTGATAAAGGACTATGGGGAGAGAGCAGGACAGTGGGATTAGTATTAGATTGATAAAGGAATATGGGGAGAGAGCAGGACAGTGGGATTAGTATTAGATTGATAAAGGAATATGGGGCGAGAGCAGGACAGTGGGATCAGTATTAGATTGATAAAGGAATATAGGGAGAGAGCAGTACAGTGGGATTAGTATTAGATTGATAAAGGAATATGGGGAGAGAGCAGGACAGAGGGATTAGTATTAGATTGATAAAGGACAATGGGGAGAGAGCAGGACAGTGGGATTAGTATTAGATTGATAAAGGACTATGGGGGGAGAGCTGGACAGTGGGACTAGTATTAGATTGATAAAGGAATATGGGGAGAGGGCAGGACAGTGGGATTAGTATTAGATTGATAAAGGAATATGGGGAGAGAGCAGGACAGTTGGATTCGTTTTAGACTGATAAAGGACTATGGGGAGAGAGCAGGACAGTGGGATTAGTATTAGATTGATAAAGGACTATGGAGAGAGAGCAGGACAGTGGGATTAGTATTAGTTTGATAAAGGAATATGGGGAGAGAGCAGGACAGTGGGATTAGTATTAGATTGTTAAAGGAATATGGGGTGAGAGCAGGACAGTGGGATTAGTATTAGATTGAGAAAGGATTATGGGGAGCGAGCAGGACAGTGGAATTAGTATTAGATTGATAAAGGAATATGGGGAGAGAGCAGGACAGTGGTATTAGTATTAGATTGATAAAGGAATATGGGGAGAGAGCAGGACAGTGGGATTAGTATTAGAATAATAAAGGACTATGGGGAGAGAGCAGGACAGTGGGATTAGTACTAGATTGATAAAGGACTATGGGGAGAGAGCAGGACAGTGGGATTAGTATTAGATTGTTAAAGAAATATGGGGAGAGAGCAGGACAGTGGGATTAGTATTAGATTGATAAAGGAATATGGGGAGAGAGCAGGACAGTGGGATTAGTATTAGATTGATAAAGGAATATGGGGAGAGAGCAGGACAGTGGGATTAGTATTAGATTGATAAAGGAATATGGGGAGAGAGCAGGACAGTGAGATTAGAATTAGATTGATAAAGGAATATGGGGAGAGAGCAGGACAGTGGGATTAGTATTAGATTGTTAAAGGAATATGGGGAGAGAGCAGGACAGTGGGATTAGTATTAGATTGTGAAAGGAATATGGGGAGAGAGCAGGAGAGTTGGATTAGTATTAGATTGATAAAGGAATATGGGGAGAGAGCAGGACAGTGGGATTAGTATTAGATTGTTAAAGGAATATGGGGAGAGAGCAGGACAGTGGGATTAGTATTAGATTGATAAAGGAATATGGGGAGAGAGCAGGACAGTGGGATTAGTATTCGATTGTTAAAGGAATATGGCGAGAGCGCAGGACAGTGGGATTAGTATTAGATTGATAAAGGACTATGGGGAGAGAGCAGGACAGTGGGATTAGTATTATATTGTTAAAGGAATATGGGGAGAGAGCAGGACAGTGGGATTAGTATTAGATTGATAAAGGACTATGGGGAGAGAGCAGGACAGTGGGATTAGTATTGGATTGTTAAAGGAATATGGGGAGAGAGCAGGACAGTGGGATTAGTATTAGATTGTTCAAGGAATATGGGGAGAGCGCAGGACAGTGGGATTTGTATTAGATTGATAAAGGTCTATGGGGAGAGAGCAGGACAGTGGGATTAGTATTAGATTGATAAAGGAATATGGGGAGAGAGCAGGACAGTGGGATTCGTATTAGATTGATAAAGGAATATGGGGAGAGAGCAGGACAGTGGGATTAGTATTAGATTGTTAAAGCAATATGGGGAGAGAGCAGGACAGTGGGATTAGTATTAGATTGTTGAAGGAATATGGGGAGAGAGCAGGACAGTGCGAGTAGTATTAGAATAATAAAGGACTATGGGGAGAGAGCAGGACAGTGGGATTAGTATTAGATTGACAAAGGAATATGTGGAGAGAGCAGGACAGTGGGATTAGTATTAGATTGTTAAAGGAATATGGGGAGAGAGCAGGACAGTGGGATAAGTATTAGATTGATAAAGGAATATGGGGAGAGAGCAGGACAGTGGGATTTGTATTAGATTGATAAAGGAATATGGGGTGAGAGCAGGACAGTGGAATTAGTATTAGATTGTTAAAGGAATATGGGGAGAGAGCAGGACAGTGGGATTAGTATTAGATTGATAAAGGACTATGGGGAGAGAGCAGGACAGTGGGATTAGCATTATCTTGATAAAGGACTATGGGGAGAGAGCAGGACAGTGGGATTAGTATTAGATTGATAAAGCAGTATGGGGAGAGAGCAGGACAGTGGGATTAGTATTAGATAGATAAAGGAATATGGGGAGAGAGCAGGACAGTGGGATTAGTATTAAATTGTTAAAGGAATATGCGGAGAGAGCAGGACAGTGGGATTAGTATTAGATTGTTAAAGGAATATGGGGAGAGAGCAGGACAGTGGGATTAGTATTATATTGATAAAGGAATATGGGGAGAGAGCAGGACAGTGGGATTAGTATTAGATTGATAAAGGACTATGGGGAGAGAGCAGGACAGTGGGATTAGTATTAGATTGATAAAGGAATATGGGGAGAGAGCAGGACAGTGGGATTAGTATTAGATTGATAAAGGAATATGGGGAGAGAGCAGGACTGTGGGATTAGTATTAGATTGATAAAGGAATATGGGGAGAGAGCAGGACAGTGGGATTAGTATTAGATTAATAAAGGACTATGGGGAGAGAGCAGGACAGTGGGATTAGTATTCGATTGATAAAGGACTATGGGGAGAAAGCAGGACCATGGGATTAGTATTAGATTGATAAAGGAATATGGGGAGAGAGCAGGACAGTGGGATTGGTATTAGATTGATAAAGGAATATGGGGTGAGAGCAGGACTGTGGGATTAGTATTAGATTGATAAAGGACTATGGGGAGAGAGCAGGACAGTGGGATTAGTATTAGATTGTTAAAGGAATATGGGGAGAGAGCAGGACTGTGGGATTAGTATTAGATTGATAAAGGAATATGGGGAGAGAGCAGGACAGTGGGATTAGTATTAGATTGATAAAGGAATATGGGGAGAGAGCAGGACAGTGGGATTAGTATTAGATTGAAAAAGGAATATGGGGAGACAGCAGGACAGTGGGATTAGTATTAGATTGATAAAGGAATATGGGGAGAGAGCAGGACAGTGGGATTAGTATTAGATTGTTAAAGGAATATGGGGAGAGAGCAGGACAGTGGGATTAGTATTAGATTGTGAAAGGAATATGGGGAGAGAGCAGGAGAGTTGGATTAGTATTAGATTGATAAAGGAATATGGGGAGAGAGCAGGACAGTGGGATTAGTATTAGATTGTTAAAGGAATATGGGGACAGAGCAGGACAGCGGGATTAGTATTAGATTGATAAAGGAATATGGGGAGAGAGCAGGACAGTGGGATTAGTATTAGATTGATAAAGTAATATGGGGAGAGAGCAGGACAGTGGGATTAGTATTAGATTGATAAAGGAATATGGGGAGAGAGCAGGACAGTGGGATTAGTATTAGATTGATAAAGGAATATGGGGAGAGAGCAGGACAGTGGGATTAGTATTAGATTGTTAAAGGAATATGGGGAGAGAGCAGGACAGTGGGATTAGTATTAGATTGATAAAGGAATATGGGGAGAGAGCAGGACAGTGGGATTAGTATTAGATTGATAAAGGAATATGGGGAGAGAGCAGGACAGTGGGATTAGTATTAGATTTTTAAAGGAATATGGGGAGAGAGCAGGATAGTGGAATTAGTATTAGATTGTTAAAGGAATATGGGGAGAGAGCAGGACAATGGGATTAGTATTAGATTTTGAAAGTAATATGGGGAGAGAGCAGGACAGTGGGATTAGTATTAGATTGATAAAGGAATATGGGGAGAGAGCAGGACAGTGGGATTAGTATGAGATTGATAAAGGACTATGGGGAGAGAGCAGGACAGTGGGATTAGTATTAGATTGATAAAGGAATATGGGGAGAGAGCAGTACAGTGGGATTAGTATTAGATTGATAAAGGAATATAGGGAGAGAGCAGGACAGTGGGATTAATATTAGATTGATAAAGGAATGTGGGGAGAGAGCAGGACCATGGAATTAGTATTAGATTGTTAAAGGAATATGGGGAGAGAGCTGGACAGTGGGATTAGTATTAGATTGATAAAGGACTATGGGGAGAGACCAGGACAGTGGGATTAGTATTAGATTGTTAAAGGAATATGGGGAGAGCGCAGGACAGTGGGATTTGTATTAGATTGATAAAGGACTATGGGGAGAGAGCAGGACAGTGGGATTAGTATTAGATTGATAAAGGAATATGTGGAGAGAGCAGGACAGTGGGATTCGTATTAGATTGATAAAGGAATATGGGGAGAGAGCAGGACAGTGGGATTAGTATTAGATTGTTAAAGGAATATGGGGAGAGAGCAGGACAGTGGGATTAGTATTAGATTGTTAAAGGAATATGGGGAGAGAGCAGGACAGTGGGATTAGTATTAGATTGTTAAAGGAATATGGAGAGTGAGCAGGACAGTGGGATTAGTATTAGATTGATAAAGGACAATGGGGAGAGAGCAGGACAGTGGGATTAGTATTGGATTGTTAAAGGAATATGGGGAGAGAGCAGGACATTGGGATTAGTATTAGATCGATAAAGGAAATTGGGGAGAGAGCAGGACAATGGGATTAGTATTAGATTGTTGAAGGAATATGGGGAGAGAGCAGGACAGTGGGATTAGTATTAGATTGTTAAAGGAATATGGGGAGAGAGCAGGACAGTGGGATTAGTATTAGATTGTTAAAGGAATATGGGGAGAGAGCAGGACAGTGGGATAAGTATTAGATTGATAAAGGACTATGGGGAGAGAGCAGGACAGTGGGATTAGTATTAGATTGTTAAAGGAATATGGGGAGAGTGCAGGACAGTGGGATTAGGATTAGATTGATAAAGGAATATGGGGAGAGAGCAGGACAGTGGGATTAGTATTAGATTGTTAAAGGAATATGGGGAGAGAGCAGGACAGTGGGATTAGTATTAGATTGTTAAAGGAATATGGGGAGAGAGCAGGACAGTGGGATTAGTATTAGATTGATAAAGGACTATGGGGAGAGAGCAGGACAGTGGGATTAGTATTAGATTGTTAAAGGAATATGTGGAGAGAGCAGGACAGTGGGATTAGTGTTAGATTGATAAAGGAAAATGGGGAGAGAGCAGGACAGTGGGATTAGTATTAGATTGATAAAGGAATATGGGGAGAGAGCAGGACAGTGGGATTAGTATTAGATTGTTAAAGGAATATGGGGAGAGAGCAGGACAGTGGGATTAGTATTAGATTGATAAAGGACTATGGGGAGAGAACAGGACAGTGGGATTAGTATTGGATTGTTAAAGGAATATGGGGAGAGAGCAGGACAGTGGGATTAGTATTAGATTGTTGAAGGAATATGGGGAGAGAGCAGGACAGTGGGATTAGTATTGGATTGTTAAAGGAATATGGGGAGAGAGCAGGACAGTGGGATTAGTATTGGATTGTTAAAGGAATATGGGGAGAGAGCAGGACAGTGGGATTAGTATTAGATTGTTGAAGGAATATGGGGAGAGAGCAGGACAGTGGGATTAGTATTGGATTGTTAAAGGAATATGGGGAGAGAGCAGGACAGTGGGATTAGTATTAGATTGTTGAAGGAATATGGGGAGAGAGCAGGACAGTGGGATTAGTATTAGATTGTTAAAGGAATATGGGGAGAGAGCAGGACAGTGGGATTAGCATTAGATTTGTCAAGGAATATGGGGCAGAGCAGGACAGTCTGATTAGTATTAGATTGTGAAAGGAATATGGGGAGAGAGCAGGACAGTGGGATTAGTATTAGATTGATAAAGGAATATGGGGAGAGAGCAGGACAGTGGGATTAGTATTAGATTGATAAAGGAATATGGGGAGAGAGCAGGACAGTGGGATTAGTATTCGATTGATAAAGGAATATGGGGAGAGAGCAGGACAGCGGGATTAGTATTAGATTGTTAAAGGAATATGGGGCAGAGCAGGACAGTCTGATTCGTATTAGATTGTTAAAGGAATATGGGGAGAGAGCAGGCCAGTGGGATTAGTATTAGATTGATAAAGGAATATGGGGAGAGAGCAGGACAGTGGGATTAGAATGAGATTGATAAAGGACTATGGGGAGAGAGCAGGACAGTGGGATTAGTATCAGATTGTTAAAGGAATATGGGGAGAGAGCAGGACAGTGGGATTAGTTTTAGATTGATAAAGGAATATGGGGAGAGAGCAGGACAGTGGGATTATTATTGGATTGATAAAGGAATATGGGGAGAGTGCAGGACAGTGTGATTAGTATTAGATTGTTAAAGGAATATGGGGCAGAGCAGGACAGTCTGATTAGTATTAGATTGTGAAAGTAATATGGGGAGAGAGCAGGACAGTGGGATTAGTATAAGATTGTTAAAGGAATATGGGGAGAGAGCAGGACAGTGGGATTAGTATTAGATTGGTAAAGGAATATGGGGAGAGAGCAGGGCAGTGGGATTAGTATTCGATTGATAAAGGAATATGGGGAGAGAGCAGGACATTGGGATTAGTATTAGATTGATAAAGGAATATGGGGAGAGAACAGGACAGTGGGATTAGTATTAGATTGATAAAGGAATATGGGGGAGAGCAGGACATTGGGATTAGTATTAGATTGATAAAGGAATATGGGGCAGAGCAGGACAGTCTGATTAGTATTAGATTGTTAAAGGAATATGGGGAGAGAGCAGGACAGTGGGATTAGTATTAGATTGATAAAGGAATATGGGGAGAGAGCAGGACAGTGGGATTAGTATTCGATTGATAAAGGAATATGGGGAGAGAGCAGGACAGTGGGACTAGTATTAGATTGTTAAAGGAATATGGGGCAGAGCAGGACAGTCTGATTAGTATTAGATTGTTAAAGGAATATGGGGAGAGAGCAGGACAGTGGGATTAGTATTAGATTGATAAAGGAATATTGGGAGAGAGCAGGACAGTGGGATTAGAATGAGAACGATAAAGGACTATGGGGAGAGAGCAGGACAGTGGGATTAGTATTAGATTGTTAAAGGAATATGGGGATAGAGCAGGGCAGTGGGATGAGTATTAGATTGATAAAGGAATATGGGGAGAGAGCAGGACAGTGGGATTAGTATTAGATTGATAAAGGAATGTGGGGAGAGAGCAGGACAGTGGGATTAGTATTAGATTGTTAAAGGAATATGGGGAGAGAGCAGGACAGTGGGATTTGTATTAGATTGTTAAAGGAATATGGGGAGAGAGCAGGACAGTGGGATTAGTATTAGTTTGATGAAGGACTTTGGGGAGAGAGCAGGACAGTGGGATTAGTATTAGATTGATAAAGGACTATGGGGAGAGAGCAGGACAGTGGGATTAGTATTAGATTGATAAAGGACTATGGGAAGAGGGCAGGACAGTGGGATTAGTATTAGATTGTCAAAGGAATATGGGGAGAGAGCAGGACAGTGGGATTAGTATTAGATTGTTAAAGGAATATGGGGAGAGAGCAGGACAGTGGGATTAGTATTGGATTGTGAAAATAATATGGGGAGAGAGCAGGACAGTGGGATTAGTATTAGATTGTTAAAGGAATATGGGGAGAGTGTAGGACAAAGGGATTCGTATTAGATTGTTAAAGGAATATAGGGAGAGAGCATGACAGTGGGATTAGTATTAGATTGATAAAGGAATATGGGGAGAGAGCAGGACAGTGGGATTAGTATTAGATTGATAAAGGAATATGGGGAGAGAGCAGGACAGTGGGATTAGTATTCGATTGATAAAGGAATATGGGGAGAGAGCAGGACAGTGGGATTAGTATTAGATTGATAAAGGACTATGGGGAGAGAGCAGGACAGTGGGATTAGTATTAGATTGTTAAAGGAATATGGGTAGAGAGCAGGACAGTGGGATTCGTATTAGATTGATAAAGGACTATGGGTAGAGAGCAGGACAGTGGGATTAGTATTAGATTGTTAAAGGAATATGGGGAGAGAGCAGGACAGTGGGATTAGTATTAGATTGTTAAAGGAATATGGGGAGAGAGCAGGACAGTGGGATTAGTATTTGATTGTGAAAGGAATATGGGGAGAGAGCAGGACAGTGGGATTAGTATTAGATTGATAAAGGACTATGGGTAGAGAGTAGGACAGTGGGATTAGTATTAGATTGATAAAGGTCTATGGGTAGATAGCAGGACAGTGGGATTAGTATTAGATTGCTAAAGGGATATAGGGAGAGAGTAGGACAGTGGGATTAGTATTAGATTGTTAAAGGAATATGGGGAGAGAGCAGGACAGTGGGATTTGTATTAGATTGTTAAAGGAATATGGGGAGAGAGCAGGACAGTGGGATTAGTATTAGATTGATAAAGGAATATGGGGAGAGAGCAGGACAGTGGGATCAGTATTAGATTGATAAAGGAATATGGGGAGAGAGCAGGACAGTGGGATTAGTATTCGATTGATAAAGGAATATGGGGAGAGAGCAGGACAGTGGGATTAGTATTAGATTGTTAAAGGAATATGGGGCAGAGCAGGACAGTCTGATTCGCATTAGAATGTTAAAGGAATATGGGGAGAGAGCAGGACAGTGGGATTAGTATTAGATTGATAAAGGAATATGGGGAGAGAGCAGGACAGTGGGATTAGAATGAGAGTGATAAAGGACTACAGGGAGAGAGCAGGACAGTGGGATTAGTATTAGACTGTGAAAGGAATATGGGGAGAGAGCAGGACAGTGGGATTAGTATTAGATTGATAAAGGAATATGGGGAGAGAGCAGGACAGTGGGATTAGTATTCGATTGATAAAGGAATATGGGGAGAGAGCAGGACAGCGGGATTAGTATTAGATTGTTAAAGGAATATGGGGCAGAGCAGGACAGTCTGATTCGTATTAGATTGTTAAAGGAATATGGGGAGAGAGCAGGCCAGTGGGATTAGTATTAGATTGATAAAGGAATATGGGGAGAGAGCAGGACAGTGGGATTAGAATGAGATTGATAAAGGACTATGGGGAGAGAGCAGGACAGTGGGATTAGTATCAGATTGTTAAAGGAATATGGGGAGAGAGCAGGACAGTGGGATTAGTTTTAGATTGATAAAGGAATATGGGGAGAGAGCAGGACAGTGGGATTATTATTGGATTGATAAAGGAATATGGGGAGAGTGCAGGACAGTGTGATTAGTATTAGATTGTTAAAGGAATATGGGGCAGAGCAGGACAGTCTGATTAGTATTAGATTGTGAAAGTAATATGGGGAGAGAGCAGGACAGTGGGATTAGTATAAGATTGTTAAAGGAATATGGGGAGAGAGCAGGACAGTGGGATTAGTATTAGATTGGTAAAGGAATATGGGGAGAGAGCAGGGCAGTGGGATTAGTATTCGATTGATAAAGGAATATGGGGAGAGAGCAGGACATTGGGATTAGTATTAGATTGATAAAGGAATATGGGGAGAGAACAGGACAGTGGGATTAGTATTAGATTGATAAAGGAATATGGGGGAGAGCAGGACATTGGGATTAGTATTAGATTGATAAAGGAATATGGGGCAGAGCAGGACAGTCTGATTAGTATTAGATTGTTAAAGGAATATGGGGAGAGAGCAGGACAGTGGGATTAGTATTAGATTGATAAAGGAATATGGGGAGAGAGCAGGACAGTGGGATTAGTATTCGATTGATAAAGGAATATGGGGAGAGAGCAGGACAGTGGGACTAGTATTAGATTGTTAAAGGAATATGGGGCAGAGCAGGACAGTCTGATTAGTATTAGATTGTTAAAGGAATATGGGGAGAGAGCAGGACAGTGGGATTAGTATTAGATTGATAAAGGAATATTGGGAGAGAGCAGGACAGTGGGATTAGAATGAGAACGATAAAGGACTATGGGGAGAGAGCAGGACAGTGGGATTAGTATTAGATTGTTAAAGGAATATGGGGATAGAGCAGGGCAGTGGGATGAGTATTAGATTGATAAAGGAATATGGGGAGAGAGCAGGACAGTGGGATTAGTATTAGATTGATAAAGGAATGTGGGGAGAGAGCAGGACAGTGGGATTAGTATTAGATTGTTAAAGGAATATGGGGAGAGAGCAGGACAGTGGGATTTGTATTAGATTGTTAAAGGAATATGGGGAGAGAGCAGGACAGTGGGATTAGTATTAGTTTGATAAAGGACTTTGGGGAGAGAGCAGGACAGTGGGATTAGTATTAGATTGATAAAGGACTATGGGGAGAGAGCAGGACAGTGGGATTAGTATTAGATTGATAAAGGACTATGGGAAGAGGGCAGGACAGTGGGATTAGTATTAGATTGTCAAAGGAATATGGGGAGAGAGCAGGACAGTGGGATTAGTATTAGATTGTTAAAGGAATATGGGGAGAGAGCAGGACAGTGGGATTAGTATTGGATTGTGAAAATAATATGGGGAGAGAGCAGGACAGTGGGATTAGTATTAGATTGTTAAAGGAATATGGGGAGAGTGTAGGACAAAGGGATTCGTATTAGATTGTTAAAGGAATATAGGGAGAGAGCATGACAGTGGGATTAGTATTAGATTGATAAAGGAATATGGGGAGAGAGCAGGACAGTGGGATTAGTATTAGATTGATAAAGGAATATGGGGAGAGAGCAGGACAGTGGGATTAGTATTCGATTGATAAAGGAATATGGGGAGAGAGCAGGACAGTGGGATTAGTATTAGATTGATAAAGGACTATGGGGAGAGAGCAGGACAGTGGGATTAGTATTAGATTGTTAAAGGAATATGGGTAGAGAGCAGGACAGTGGGATTCGTATTAGATTGATAAAGGACTATGGGTAGAGAGCAGGACAGTGGGATTAGTATTAGATTGTTAAAGGAATATGGGGAGAGAGCAGGACAGTGGGATTAGTATTAGATTGTTAAAGGAATATGGGGAGAGAGCAGGACAGTGGGATTAGTATTTGATTGTGAAAGGAATATGGGGAGAGAGCAGGACAGTGGGATTAGTATTAGATTGATAAAGGACTATGGGTAGAGAGTAGGACAGTGGGATTAGTATTAGATTGATAAAGGTCTATGGGTAGATAGCAGGACAGTGGGATTAGTATTAGATTGCTAAAGGGATATAGGGAGAGAGTAGGACAGTGGGATTAGTATTAGATTGTTAAAGGAATATGGGGAGAGAGCAGGACAGTGGGATTTGTATTAGATTGTTAAAGGAATATGGGGAGAGAGCAGGACAGTGGGATTAGTATTAGATTGATAAAGGAATATGGGGAGAGAGCAGGACAGTGGGATCAGTATTAGATTGATAAAGGAATATGGGGAGAGAGCAGGACAGTGGGATTAGTATTCGATTGATAAAGGAATATGGGGAGAGAGCAGGACAGTGGGATTAGTATTAGATTGTTAAAGGAATATGGGGCAGAGCAGGACAGTCTGATTCGCATTAGATTGTTAAAGGAATATGGGGAGAGAGCAGGACAGTGGGATTAGTATTAGATTGATAAAGGAATATGGGGAGAGAGCAGGACAGTGGGATTAGAATGAGAGTGATAAAGGACTACAGGGAGAGAGCAGGACAGTGGGATTAGTATTAGATTGTTAAAGGAATATGGGGAGAGAGCAGGACAGTGGGATTAGTTTTAGATTGATAAAGGAATATGGGGAGTGAGCAGGACAGTGGGATTAGTATTGGATTGATAAAGGAATATGGGGAGAGAGCAGGACAGTGGGATTAGTATTAGATTGTTAAAGGAATATGGGGCAGAGCAGGACAGTCTGATTAGTATTAGATTGTGAAACTAATATGGGGAGAGAGCAGGACAGTGGGATTAGCATGAGATTGATAAAGGAATATGGGGAGAGAACAGGACAGTGGGATTAGTATTAGATTGTTAAAGGAATCTGGGGAGAGAGCAGGACAGTGGGATTAGTATTCGATTGATAAAGGAATATGGGGAGAGAGCAGGACAGTGGGATTAGTATTAGATTGATAAAGGAATATGGGGAGAGAGCAGGACAGTGGGATTAGTATTAGATTGATAAAGGAATATGGGGAGAGAGCAGGACAGTGGGATTAGTATTAGATTGATAAAGCACTATGGGTAGAGAGCAGGACGGTGGGATTAGTATTAGATTGATAAAGGACTATGGGGAGAGAGCAGGACAGTGGGATCAGTATTAGATTGTTAAAGGAATATGGGGAGAGAGCAGGACAGTGGGATTAGTATTAGATTGATAAAGGAATATGGGGAGAGTGCAGGACAGTGGGATTAGTATTAGATTGATAAAGGAATGTGGGGAGAGAGCAGGACAGTGGGATTAGTATTAGATTGTTAAAGGAATATGGGGAGAGAGCAGGACAGTGGGATTAGTATTAGATTGTTAAAGGAATATGGGGAGAGAGCAGGACTGTGGGATTAGTATTGGATTGTTAAAGGAATATGGGGAGAGAGCAGGACAGTGGGATTAGTATTAGATTGCTAAAGGATATGGGGAGAGATTAGGACAGCGGGATTTGTATTAGATTGTTAAAGGAATATGGGGAGAGAGCAGAACAGTGGGATTTGTATTAGATTGTTAAAGGAATATGGGAAGAGAGCAGGACAGGGGGATTAGTATGAGATTGTTAAAGGAATATGGGGAGAGAGCAGGACAGTGGGATTGGTATTAGAATGATAAAGGACGATGGGGAGTGAGCAGGACAGTGGGATTAGTATTAGATTGATAAAGAAATATGGGGTGAGAGCAGGACAGTGGGATTAGTATTCGATTGATAAAGGACTATGGCGAGAGAGCAGGACATTGGGATTAGTATTAGATTGATAAAGGAATATGGGGAGAGAGCAGGACAGTGGGATTAGTATTGGATTGATAAAGGACTATGGGGAGAGAGCAGGACAGTGGGATCAGTATTAGATTGTTAAAGGAATAGGGGGAGAGAGCAGGACAGTGGGATTAGTATTAGAGTGTTAAAGGAATATGGGGAGAGAGTAGGACAGTGGGATTAGTATTAGATTGTTAAAAGAATATGGGGAGAGAGCAGGACAGTGGGATTTGTATTAGATTGTTAAAGGCATATGGGGAGAGAGCAGGACAGGGGGATTAGTATGAGATTGTTAAAGCAATATGGGGAGAGAGCAGGAAAGTGGGATTAGTATTAGAATGATAAAGGACTATGGGGAGTGAGCAGGACAGTGGGATTAGTATGAGATTGTTAAAGGAATCTGGGGAGAGAGCAGGACAGTGGGATTAGTATTCGATTGATGAAGGAATATGGGGAGAGAGCAGGACAGTGGGATTAGTATTAGATTGATAAAGGAATATGGGGAGAGAGCAGGACAGTGGGATTAGTATTAGATTGATAAAGGAATATGGGGAGAGAGCAGGACAGTGGGATTAGTATTAGATTGATAAAGGACTATGGGTAGAGAGCAGGACGGTGGGATTAGTATTAGATTGATAAAGGACTATGGGGAGAGAGCAGGACAGTGGGATCAGTATTAGCTTGTTAAAGGAATATGGGGAGAGAGCAGGACAGTGGGATTAGTATTAGATTGATAAAGGAATATGGGGAGAGAGCAGGACAGTGGGATTAGTATTAGATTGATAAAGGAATGTGGGGAGAGAGCAGGACAGTGGGATTAGTATTAGATTGTTAAAGGAATATGGGGAGAGAGCAGGACAGTGGGATTAGTATTAGATTGTTAAAGGAATATGGGGAGAGAGCAGGACTGTGGGATTAGTATTGGATTGTTAAAGGAATATGGGGAGAGAGCAGGACAGTGGGATTAGTATTAGATTGCTAAAGGATATGGGGAGAGATTAGGACAGCGGGATTTGTATTAGATTGTTAAAGGAATATGGGGAGAGAGCAGGACAGTGGGATTTGTATTAGATTGTTAAAGGAATATGGGAAGAGAGTAGGACAGGGGGATTAGTATGAGATTGTTAAAGGAATATGGGGAGAGAGCAGGACAGTGGGATTGGTATTAGAATGATAAAGGACGATGGGGAGTGAGCAGGACAGTGGGATTAGTATTAGATTGATAAAGAAATATGGGGTGAGAGCAGGACAGTGGGATTAGTATTCGATTGATAAAGGACTATGGGGAGAGAGCAGGACATTGGGATTAGTATTAGATTGATAAAGGAATATGGGGAGAGAGCAGGACAGTGGGATTAGTATTGGATTGATAAAGGTCTATGGGGAGAGAGCAGGACAGTGGGATCAGTATTAGATTGTTAAAGGAATAGGGGGAGAGAGCAGGACAGTGGGATTAGTATTAGATTTTTAAAGGAATATGGGGAGAGAGTAGGACAGTGGGATTAGTATTAGATTGTTAAAGGAATATGGGGAGAGAGCAGGACAGTGGGATTTGTATTAGATTGTTAAAGGCATATGGGGAGAGAGCAGGACAGGGGGATTAGTATGAGATTGTTAAAGCAATATGGGGAGAGAGCAGGAAAGTGGGATTAGTATTAGAATGATAAAGGACTATGGGGAGTGAGCAGGACAGTGGGATTAGTATTAGATTGATAAAGGAATATGGGGAGAGAGCAGGACAGTGGGATTAGTATTAGATTGATAAAGGAATATGGGGAGAGAGCAGGACAGTGGGATAAGTATTAGATTGTTAAAGGAATATGGGGAGAGAGTAGGACAGTGGGATTAGTATTAGATTGTTAAAGGAATATGGGGAGAGAGCAGGACAGTTGGATTCGTATTAGATTGTTAAAGGAATATGGGGAGAGAGCAGGACAGGGGGATTAGTATGAGATTGTTAAAGGAATATGGGGAGAGAGCAGGAAAGTGGGATTAGTATTAGAATGATAAAGGACTATGGGGAGTGAGCAGGACAGTGGGATTAGTATTAGATTGATAAAGGGATATGGGGAGAGAGCAGGACAGTGGGATTGGTATTAGATTGATAAAGGAATATGGGGAGAGAGCAGGACAGTGGGATTAGTATTAGATTGATAAAGGACTATGGGGAGAGAGCAGGACAGTGGAATTAGTATTAGATTGATAAAGGACTATGGGGAGAGAGCAGGACAGTGGGATTAGTACTAGATTGATAAAGGTCTATGGGGAGAGAGCAGGAGAGTGGGATCAGTATTAGATTGTTAAAGGAATATGGGGAGAGAGCAGGACATTGGGATAAGTATTCGATTGATAAAGGAATAGGGGAGATAGCAGGACAGTGGGATTAGTATTAGATTGATACAGGAATGTGGGGATAGAGCAGGACAGTGGGATTAGTATTAGATTGATAAAGGAATATGGGGAGAGAGCAGGACAGTGGGATTAGTATTAGATTAATAATGGACTATGGGGAGAGAACAGGACAGTGGGATTAGTATTCGATTGATAAAGGAAGATGGGGAGAGAGGAGGACAGTGGGATTAGCATTAGATTGATAAAGGAATATGGGGAGAGAGCAGGACAGTGGGATTAGTATTAGATTGATAAAGGAATATGGGGAGAGAGCAGGACAGTGGGATTAGTATTAGATTGATAAAGGACTATGGGGAGAGGGCAGGACAGTGGGATTAGTATTAGATTGTTAAAGGAATATGGGGGAGAGCAGGACAGTGGGATTAGTATTAGATTGATAAAGGAATATGGGGAGAGAGCAGGACAGTGGGATTAGTAATAGATTGATAAACGAATATGGGGAGAGAGGAGGACAGTGGGATTAGTATTATATTTATAAAGGAATAAGGGGGAGAGCAGGACAGTGGGATTAGTATTAGATTGATAAAGGAATATGGGGAGAGAGCAGGACAGTGGGATTAGTATTAGATTGATAAAGGAATAAGGGGAGAGAGCATGACAGTGGGATTAGTGTTAGATTGATAAAGGACTATGGGGAGAGAGCAGGACAGAGGGATTAGTATTAGATTGTTAAAGGAATATGGGGAGAGAGCAGGACAGTGGGATTAGTATTAGATTGATAAAGGAATATGGGGAGAGAGCAGGACAGTGGGATTAGTATTAGATTGTTAAAGGAATATGGGGAGAGAGCAGGACAGTGGGATTAGTATTAGATTGATAAAGGAATATGGGGAGAGAGCAGGACAGTGGGATTATTATTAGATTGATAAAGGAATATGGGGAGAGAGCAGGACAGTGCGATTAGTATTAGATTGATAAAGGAATATGGGGAGAGAGTAGGACAGTGCGATAAGTATTAGATTGATAAAGGACTATGGGGAGAGAGCAGGACAGTGGGATTAGTATTAGATTGTTAAAGGAATATGGGGAGAGAGCAGGGCAGTGGGATTAGTATTAGATTGATAAAGGAATATGGGGAGAGAGCAGGACAGTGGGATGAGTATTAGATTGATAAAGGAATATGGGGAGAGAGCAGGACAGTGGGATTAGTATTAGATTGATAAAGGAATATGGGGAGAGAGCAGGACAGTGGGATTAGTATTGGATTTATAAAGGAATATGGGGGAGAGCAGGACAGTGGGATTAGTATTAGATTGTTAAAGGAATATGGGGAGAGAGCAGGACAGTGGGATTAGTATTAGATTGATAAAGGAATATGGGGAGAGAGCAGGACAGTGGGATTAGTATTAGATTGATAAAGGAATATGGGGAGAGAGCAGGACAGTGGGATTAGTATTAGATTGATAAAGGACAATGGGGAGACAGCAGGACAGTGGGATTAGTATTAGATTGATAAAGGACTATGGGTAGAGAGCCCGACAGTGGGATTAGTATTAGATTGATAAAGGACTATGGGGAGAGAGCAGGACAGTGGGATAAGTATTAGATTGTTAAAGGAATATGGGGAGAGAGCAGGACAGTGGGATTAGTATTAGATTGATAAAGGACAATGGGTAGAGAGCAGGACAGTGGGATTAGTATTAGATTGTTAAAGGAATATGGGGCGAGAGCAGGACAGTGGGATTAGTATTAGATTGTTAAAGGAATATGGGGAGAGAGCAGGACTGTGGGATTAGTATTTGATTGATAAAGGAATATGGGGAGAGAGCAGGACAGTGGGATTAGTATTAGATTGATAAAGGAATATGGGGAGAGAGCAGGACAGTGGGATTAGTATTAGATTGTTAAAGGAATATGGGGAGAGAGCAGGACAGTGGGATTAGTATTAGATTGATAAAGGAATATGGGGAGAGAGCAGGACAGTGGGATTAGTATTAGATTGATAAAGTACGATGGGGAGAGAGCAGGACAGTGGGATTAGTATTAGATTGATAAAGGAATATGGGGAGAGAGCAGGACAGTGGGATTAGTATTAGATTGATAAAGGAAGATGGGGAGAGAGCAGGACAGTGGGATTAGTATTAGATTGATAAAGGAATATGGGGAGTGAGCAGGACAGTGGGATTAGTATTAGATTGTTAAAGGAATATGGGGAGAGAGCAGGACAGTGGGATTAGTATTAGATTGATAAAGGAATATGGGGAGAGAGCAGGACAGTGGGATTAGTATTAGATTGTTAAAGGAATATGGGGAGAGAGCAGGACAGTGGGATTAGTATTAGATTGATAAAGGAATATGGGGAGAGAGCAGGACAGTGGGATTATTATTAGATTGATAAAGGAATATGGGGAGAGAGCAGGACAGTGTGATTAGTATTAGATTGATAAAGGACTATGGGGAGAGAGCAGGACAGTGCGATTAGTATTAGATTGATAAAGGAATATGGGGAGAGAGCAGGACAGTGCGATAAGTATTAGATTGATAAAGGACTATGGGGAGAGAGCAGGACAGTGGGATTAGTATTAGATTGTTAAAGGAATATGGGGAGAGAGCAGGACAGTGGGATTAGTATTAGATTGATAAAGGAATATGGGGAGAGAGCAGGACAGTGGGATGAGTATTAGATCGATAAATGAATATGGGGAGAGAGCAGGACAGTGGGATTAGTATTAGATTGATAAAGGAATATGGGGAGAGAGCAGGACAGTGGGATTAGTACTGGATTTATAAAGGAATATGGGGGAGAGCAGGACAGTGGGATTAGTATTAGATTGATAAAGGACTATGGGGAGAGAGCAGGACAGTGGGATTAGTATTAGATTGATAAAGGAATATGGGGAGAGAGCAGGACAGTGGGATTAGTATTAGATTGATTAAGGACTATGGGAGACAGCAGGACAGTGGGATTAGTATTAGATTGATAAAGGACTATGGGTAGAGAGCCCGACAGTGGGATTAGTATTAGATTGATAAAGGACTATGGGGAGAGAGCAGGACAGTGGGATTAGTATTAGATTGTTAAAGGAATATGGGGAGAGAGCAGGACAGTGGGATTAGTATTAGATTGATAAAGGACTATGGGTAGAGAGCAGGACAGTGGGATTAGTATTAGATTGTTAAAGGAATATGGGGAGAGAGCAGGACAGTGGGATTAGTATTAGATTGTTAAAGGAATATGGGGAGAGAGCAGGACAGTGGGATTAGTATTTGATTGATAAAGGAATATGGGGAGAGAGCAGGACAGTGGGATTAGTATTAGATTGATAAAGGAATATGGGGAGAGAGCAGGACAGTGGGATTAGTATTAGATTGTTAAAGGAATATGGGGAGAGAGCAGGACAGTGGGATTAGTATTAGATTGTTAAAGGAATATGGGGAGAGAGCAGGACAGTGGGATTAGTATTAGATTGATAAAGGAATATGGGGAGAGAGCAGGACAGTGGGATTAGTATTAGATTGTTAAAGGAATATGGGGAGAGAGCAGGACAGTGGGATTAGTATTAGATTGTTAAAGGAATATGGGGAGAGAGCAGGACAGTGGGATTAGTATTAGATTGATAAAGGAATATGGGGAGAGAGCAGGACAGTGGGATTAGTATTAGATTGATAAAGGAATATGGGGGGAGAGCATGACAGTGGGATTAGTATTAGATTGATAAAGGAATATGGGGAGAGAGCAGGACAGTGGGATTAGTATTAGATTGATAAAGTACGATGGGGAGAGAGCAGGACAGTGGGATTAGTATTAGATTGATAAATGAATATGGGGAGAGAGCAGGACAGTGGGATTAGTATTAGATTAATAAAGGAATATGGGGAGAGAGCAGGACAGTGGGATTAGTATTAGATTGATAAAGGAATATGGGGAGAGAGCAGGACAGTGGGATTAGTATTAGATTGTTAAAGGAATATGGGGAGGGAGCAGGACAGTGGGATTAGTATTAGATTGATGAAGGAATATGGGGAGAGAGCAGGACAGTGGGATCAGTATTAGATTGATGAAGGAATATGGGGAGAGAGCAGGACAGTGGGATTAGTATTAGATTGATAAAGGATTATGGGGAGAGAGCAGGACAGTGGGATTAGTATTAGATTGATAAAGTACGATGGGGAGAGAGCAGGACAGTGGGAATAGTATTAGATTGTTAAAGGAATATGGGGAGTGAGCAGGAAAGTGGGATTAGTATTAGATTGATAAAGGACTATGGGGAGAGAGCAGGACAGTGGGATTAGTATTAGATTGATAAAGGAATATGGGGAGAGAGCAGGACAGTGGGATTAGTGTTAGATTGATAAAGGACTATGGGGAGAGAGCAGGACAGTGGGATTAGTATTAGATTGTTAAAGGAATATGGGGAGAGAGCAGGACAGTGGGATTTGTATTAGATTGATAAAGGAATATGGGGAGAGAGCAGGACAGTGTGATTAGTATTCGATTGTTAAAGGAATATGGGGAGAGAGCAGGACAGTGGGATTAGTATTAGATTGATAAAGGAATATGGGGAGAGAGCAGGACAGTGGGATTAGTATTAGATTGATAAATGAATATGGGGAGAGAGCAGGACAGTGGGATTAGTATTAGATTAATAAAGGAATATGGGGAGAGAGCAGGACAGTGGGATTAGTATTAGATTGATAAAGGAATATGGGGAGAGAGCAGGACAGTGGGATTAGTATTAGATTGTTAAAGGAATATGGGGAGAGAGCAGGACAGTGGGATTAGTATTAGATTGATAAAGGAATATGGGGAGAGAGCAGGACAGTGGATTAGTATTAGATTGTTAAAGGAATATGGGGAGAGAGCAGGACAGTGGGATTAGTATTAGATTGATAAAGGAATATGGGGAGAGAGCAGGACAGTGGGATGAGTATTAGATTGATAAAGGAATATGGGGAGAGAGCAGGACAGTGGGATTAGTATTAGATTGATAAAGGAATATGGGGAGAGAGCAGGAAAGTGGGATTAGTATTGGATTTATAGAGGAATATGGGGGAGAGCAGGACAGTGGGATTAGTATTATATTGTTAAAGGAATATGGGGAGAGAGCAGGACAGTGGGATTAGTATTAGATTGATAAAGGAATATGGGCAGAGAGCAGGACATTGGGATTAGTATTAGATTGATAAAGGAATATGGGGAGAGAGCAGGACAGTGGGATTAGTATTAGATTGATAAAGGACTATGGGGAGACAGCAGGACAGTGGGATTAGTATTAGATTGAGAAAGGACTATGGGTAGAGAGCCCGACAGTGGGATTAGTATTAGATTGATAAAGGACTATGGGGAGAGAGCAGGACAGTGGGATTAGTATTAGATTGTTAAAGGAATATGGGGAGAGAGCAGGAGAGTGGGATTAGTATTAGATTGATAAAGGACTATTGGTAGAGAGCAGGACAGTGGGATTAGTATTAGATTGTTAAAGGAATATGGGGAGAGAGCAGGACAGTGGGATTAGTATTTGATTGATAAAGGAATATGGGGAGAGAGCAGGACAGTGGGATTAGTATTAGATTGATAAAGGAATATGGGGAGAGAGCAGGACAGTGGGATTAGTATTAGATTGATAAAGTACGATGGGGAGAGAGCAGGACAGTGGGATTAGTATTAGATTGATAAAGGACTATGGGGAGAGAGTAGGACAGTGGGATTAGTATTAGATTGATAAAGGAAGATGGGGAGAGAGCAGGACAGTGGGATTAGTATTAGATTGATAAAGGAATATGGGGAGAGAGCAGGACAGTGGGATTAGTATTAGATTGTTAAAGGAATATGGGGAGAGAGCAGGACAGTGGGATTAGTATTAGATTGATAAAGGAATATGGGGAGAGAGCAGGACAGTGGGATTAGTATTAGATTGTTAAAGGAATATGGGGAGAGAGCAGGACAGTGGGATTAGTATTAGATTGATAAAGGAATATGGGGAGAGAGCAGGACAGTGGGATTATTATTAGATTGATAATGGAATATGGGGAGAGAGCAGGACAGTGGGATTATTATTAGATTGATAAAGGAATATGGGGAGAGAGCAGGACAGTGTGATTAGTATTAGATTGATAAAGGACTATGGGGAGAGAGCAGGACAGTGCGATTAGTGTTAGAATGATAAAGGAGTATGGGTAGAGAGCAGGACAGTGCGATAAGTATTAGATTGATAAAGGACTATGGGGAGAGAGCAGGACAGTGGGATTAGTATTAGATTGTTAAAGGAATATGGGGAGAGAGCAGGACAGTGGGATTAGTATTAGATTGATAAAGGAATATGGGGAGAGAGCAGGACAGTGGGATGAGTATTAGATTGATAAAGGAATATGGGGAGAGAGCAGGACAGTGGGATTAGTATTAGATTGATAAAGGAATATGGGGAGAGAGCAGGACAGTGGGATTAGTATTGGATTTATAAAGGAATATGGGGAGAGAAGGACAGTGGGATTAGTATTAGATTGAAGAAGGAATATGGGGAGAGAGCAGGACAGTGGGATCAGTATTAGATTGATAAAGGAATATGGGGAGAGAGCAGGACAGTGGGATTAGTATTAGATTGATAAAGGAATATGGGGTGAAAGCAGGACAGTGCGATAAGTATTAGATTGATAAAGGACTATGGGGAGATAGCAGGACAGTGGGATTAGTAATAGATTGATAAAGGAATATGGGGAGAGAGCAGGACAGTGGGATTTGTATTAGATTGATAAAGGAATATGGGGAGAGAGCAGGACAGTGTGATTAGTATTCGATTGTTAAAGGAATATGGGGAGAGAGCAGGACAGTGGGATTAGTATTAGATTGATAAAGGAATATGGGGAGAGAGCAGGACAGTGGGATTATTATGAGATTGATAAAGGAATATGGGGAGAGAGCAGGACAGTGTGATTAGTATTAGATTGATAAAGGACTATGGGGAGAGAGCAGGACAGTGCGATTAGTATTAGATTGATAAAGGAATATGGGGAGAGAGCAGGACAGTGCAATAAGTATTAGATTGATAAAGGACTATGGGGAGAGAGCAGGACAGTGGATTAGTATTAGATTGTTAAAGGAATATGGGGAGAGAGCAGGACAGTGGGATTAGTATTAGATTGATAAAGGAATATGGGGAGAGAGCAGGACAGTGGGATGAGTATTAGATTGATAAAGGAATATGGGGAGAGAGCAGGACAGTGGGATTAGTATTAGATTGATAAAGGAATATGGGGAGAGAGCAGGAAAGTGGGATTAGTATTGGATTTATAAAGGAATATGGGGGAGAGCAGGACAGTGGGATTAGTATTAGATTGTTAAAGGAATATGGGGAGAGAGCAGGACAGTGAGATTAGTATTAGATTGATAAAGGAATATGGGCAGAGAGCAGGACAGTGGGATTAGTATTAGATTGATAAAGGAATATGGGGAGAGAGCAGAACAGTGGGATTAGTATTAGATTGATAAAGGACTATGGGGAGACAGCAGGACAGTGGGATTAGTATGAGATTGATAAAGGACTATGGGTAGAGAGCCCGACAGTGGTATTAGTATTAGATTGATAAAGGACTATGGGGAGAGAGCAGGACAGTGGGATTAGTATTAGATTGTTAAAGGAATATGGGGAGAGAGCAGGAGAGTGGGATTAGTATTAGATTGATAAAGGACTATGGGTAGAGAGCAGGACAGTGGGATTAGTATTAGATTGTTAAAGGAATATGGGGAGAGAGCAGGACAGTGGGATTAGTATTAGATTGTTAAAGGAATATGGGGAGAGAGTAGGACAGTGGGATTAGTATTTGATTGATAAAGGAATATGGGGAGAGAGCAGGACAGTGGGATTAGTATTAGATTGATAAAGTACGATGGTGAGAGAGCAGGACAGTGGGATTAGTATTAGATTGATAAAGTACGATGGGGAGAGAGCAGGACAGTGGGATTAGTATTAGATTGATAAAGGACTATGGGGAGAGAGCAGGACAGTGGGATTAGTATTAGATTGATAAAGGAAGATGGGGAGAGAGCAGGACAGTGGGATTAGTATTAGATTGATAAAGGAATATGGGGAGAGAGCAGGACAGTGGGATTAGGATTAGATTGTTAAAGGAGTATGGGGAGAGAGCAGGACAGTGGGATTAGTATTAGATTGATAAAGGAATATGGGGAGAGAGCAGGACAGTGGGATTAGTATTAGATTGTTAAAGGAATATGGGGAGAGAGCAGGACAGTGGGATTAGTATTAGATTGATAAAGGAATATGGGGAGAGAGCAGGACAGTGGGATTATTATTAGATTGATAAAGGAATATGGGGAGAGAGCAGGACAGTGTGATTAGTATTAGATTGATAAAGGACTATGGGGAGAGAGCAGGACAGTGCGATTAGTGTTAGAATGATAAAGTAGTATGGGTAGAGAGCAGGACAGTGCGATAAGTATTAGATTGATAAAGGACTATGGGGAGAGAGCAGGACAGTGGGATTAGTATTAGATTGTTAAAGGAATATGGGGGGAGAGCAGGACAGTGCGATTAGTATTAGATTGATAAAGGAATATGGGGAGAGAGCAGGACAGTGGGATGAGTATTAGATTGATAAAGGAATATGGGGAGAGAGCAGGACAGTGGGATTAGTATTAGATTGATAAAGGAATATGGGGAGAGAGCAGGACAGTGGGATTAGTATTGGATTTATAAAGGAATATGGGGAGAGAAGGACAGTGGGATTAGTATTAGATTGTTAAAGGAATATGGGGAGAGAGCAGGACAGTGGGATTAGTATTAGATTGATAAAGGAATATGGGGAGAGAGCAGGACAGTGGGATTAGTATTAGATTGATAAAGGAATATGGGGAGAGAGCAGGACAGTGGGATTAGTATTAGATTGATAAAGGACTATGGGGAGACAGCAGGACAGTGGGATTAGTATTAGATTGATAAAGGACTATGGGTAGAGAGCCCGACAGTGGGATTAGTATTAGATAGATAAAGGACTATGGGGAGAGAGCAGGACAGTGGGATTAGTATTAGATTGTTAAAGGAATATGGGGAGTGAGCAGGACAGTGGGATTAGTATTAGATTGATAAAGGACTATGGGTAGAGAGCAGGACAGTGGGATTAGTATTAGATTGTTAAAGGAATATGGGGAGAGAGCAGGACAGTGGGATTAGTATTTGATTGATAAAGGAATATGGGGAGAGAGCAGGACAGTGGGATTAGTATTAGATTGATAAAGGAATATGGGGAGAGAGCAGGACAGTGGGATTAGTATTAGATTGTTAAAGGAATATGGGGAGAGAGCAGGACAGTGGGATTAGTATTAGATTGTTAAAGGAATATGTGGAGAGAGCAGGACAGTGGGATTAGTATTAGATTGATAAAGGAATATGGGGAGAGAGCAGGACAGTGGGATTAGTATTAGATTGATAAAGGAATATGGGGAGAGAGCAGGACAGTGGGATTAGTATTAGATTGATAAAGGAATATGGGGAGAGAGCAGGACAGTGGGATTAGTATTAGATTGATAAAGGAATATGGGGAGAGAGCAGGACAGTGGGATTAGTATTAGATTGATAAAGTACGATGGGGAGAGAGCAGGACAGTGGGATTAGTATTAGATTGATAAAGGAATATGGGGAGAGAGCAGGACAGTGGGATTAGTATAAGATTAATAAAGGAATATGGGGAGAGAGCAGGACAGTGGGATTAGTATTAGATTGATAAAGGACTATGGGGAGAGAGCAGGACAGTGGGATTAGTATTAGATTGATAAAGGACTATGGGCAGAGAGCAGGACAGTGGGATTAGTATTAGATTAATAAAGGACTATGGGGAGAGAGCAGGACAGTGGGATTAGTATTAGATTGATAAAGGAAGATGGGGAGAGAGCAGGACAGTGGGATTAGTATTAGATTGTTAAAGGAGTATGGGGAGAGAGCAGGACAGTGGGATTAGTATTAGATTGATAAAGGAATATGGGGAGAGAGCAGGACAGTGGGATTAGTATTAGATTGATAAAGGAATATGGGGAGAGAGCAGGACAGTGGGATTAGTATTAGATTGATAAAGGAATATGGGGAGAGAGCAGGACAGTGGGATTATTATTAGATTGATAAAGGAATATGGGGAGAGAGCAGGACAGTGTGATTAGTATTAGATTGATAAAGGACTATGGGGAGAGAGCAGGACAGTGCGATTAGTGTTAGAATGATAAAGTAGTATGGGTAGAGAGCAGGACAGTGCGATAAGTATTAGATTGATAAAGGACTATGGGGAGAGAGCAGGACAGTGGGATTAGTATTAGATTGTTAAAGGAATATGGGGGGAGAGCAGGACAGTGCGATTAGTATTAGATTGATAAAGGAATATGGGGAGAGAGCAGGACAGTGGGATGAGTATTAGATTGATAAAGGAATATGGGGAGAGAGCAGGACAGTGGGATTAGTATTAGATTGATAAAGGAATATGGGGAGAGAGCAGGACAGTGGGATTAGTATTGGATTTATAAAGGAATATGGGGAGAGAAGGACAGTGGGATTAGTATTAGATTGTTAAAGGAATATGGGGAGAGAGCAGGACAGTGGGATTAGTATTAGATTGATAAAGGAATATGGGGAGAGAGCAGGACAGTGGGATTAGTATTAGATTGATAAAGGAATATGGGGAGAGAGCAGGACAGTGGGATTAGTATTAGATTGATAAAGGACTATGGGGAGACAGCAGGACAGTGGGATTAGTATTAGATTGATAAAGGACTATGGGTAGAGAGCCCGACAGTGGGATTAGTATTAGATAGATAAAGGACTATGGGGAGAGAGCAGGACAGTGGGATTAGTATTAGATTGTTAAAGGAATATGGGGAGTGAGCAGGACAGTGGGATTAGTATTAGATTGATAAAGGACTATGGGTAGAGAGCAGGACGGTGGGATTAGTATTAGATTGTTAAAGGAATATGGGGAGAGAGCAGGACAGTGGGATTAGTATTTGATTGATAAAGGAATATGGGGAGAGAGCAGGACAGTGGGATTAGTATTAGATTGATAAAGGAATATGGGGAGAGAGCAGGACAGTGGGATTAGTATTAGATTGATAAATGAATATGGGGAGAGAGCAGGACAGTGGGATTAGTATTAGATTAATAAAGGAATATGGGGAGAGAGCAGGACAGTGGGATTAGTATTAGATTGATAAAGGAATATGGGGAGAGAGCAGGACAGTGGGATTAGTATTAGATTGTTAAAGGAATATGGGGAGAGAGCAGGACAGTGGGATTAGTATTAGATTGATAAAGGAATATGGGGAGAGAGCAGGACAGTGGATTAGTATTAGATTGTTAAAGGAATATGGGGAGAGAGCAGGACAGTGGGATTAGTATTAGATTGATAAAGGAATATGGGGAGAGAGCAGGACAGTGGGATGAGTATTAGATTGATAAAGGAATATGGGGAGAGAGCAGGACAGTGGGATTAGTATTAGATTGATAAAGGAATATGGGGAGAGAGCAGGAAAGTGGGATTAGTATTGGATTTATAGAGGAATATGGGGGAGAGCAGGACAGTGGGATTAGTATTATATTGTTAAAGGAATATGGGGAGAGAGCAGGACAGTGGGATTAGTATTAGATTGATAAAGGAATATGGGCAGAGAGCAGGACATTGGGATTAGTATTAGATTGATAAAGGAATATGGGGAGAGAGCAGGACAGTGGGATTAGTATTAGATTGATAAAGGACTATGGGGAGACAGCAGGACAGTGGGATTAGTATTAGATTGAGAAAGGACTATGGGTAGAGAGCCCGACAGTGGGATTAGTATTAGATTGATAAAGGACTATGGGGAGAGAGCAGGACAGTGGGATTAGTATTAGATTGTTAAAGGAATATGGGGAGAGAGCAGGAGAGTGGGATTAGTATTAGATTGATAAAGGACTATTGGTAGAGAGCAGGACAGTGGGATTAGTATTAGATTGTTAAAGGAATATGGGGAGAGAGCAGGACAGTGGGATTAGTATTTGATTGATAAAGGAATATGGGGAGAGAGCAGGACAGTGGGATTAGTATTAGATTGATAAAGGAATATGGGGAGAGAGCAGGACAGTGGGATTAGTATTAGATTGATAAAGTACGATGGGGAGAGAGCAGGACAGTGGGATTAGTATTAGATTGATAAAGGACTATGGGGAGAGAGTAGGACAGTGGGATTAGTATTAGATTGATAAAGGAAGATGGGGAGAGAGCAGGACAGTGGGATTAGTATTAGATTGATAAAGGAATATGGGGAGAGAGCAGGACAGTGGGATTAGTATTAGATTGTTAAAGGAATATGGGGAGAGAGCAGGACAGTGGGATTAGTATTAGATTGATAAAGGAATATGGGGAGAGAGCAGGACAGTGGGATTAGTATTAGATTGTTAAAGGAATATGGGGAGAGAGCAGGACAGTGGGATTAGTATTAGATTGATAAAGGAATATGGGGAGAGAGCAGGACAGTGGGATTATTATTAGATTGATAATGGAATATGGGGAGAGAGCAGGACAGTGGTATTATTATTAGATTGATAAAGGAATATGGGGAGAGAGCAGGACAGTGTGATTAGTATTAGATTGATAAAGGACTATGGGGAGAGAGCAGGACAGTGCGATTAGTGTTAGAATGATAAAGGAGTATGGGTAGAGAGCAGGACAGTGCGATAAGTATTAGATTGATAAAGGACTATGGGGAGAGAGCAGGACAGTGGGATTAGTATTAGATTGTTAAACGAATATGGGGAGAGAGCAGGACAGTGGGATTAGTATTAGATTGATAAAGGAATATGGGGAGAGAGCAGGACAGTGGGATGAGTATTAGATTGATAAAGGAATATGGGGAGAGAGCAGGACAGTGGGATTAGTATTAGATTGATAAAGGAATATGGGGAGAGAGCAGGACAGTGGGATTAGTATTGGATTTATAAAGGAATATGGGGAGAGAAGGACAGTGGGATTAGTATTAGATTGAAGAAGGAATATGGGGAGAGAGCAGGACAGTGGGATCAGTATTAGATTGATAAAGGAATATGGGGAGAGAGCAGGACAGTGGGATTAGTATTAGATTGATAAAGGAATATGGGGTGAAAGCAGGACAGTGCGATAAGTATTAGATTGATAAAGGACTATGGGGAGATAGCAGGACAGTGGGATTAGTAATAGATTGATAAAGGAATATGGGGAGAGAGCAGGACAGTGGGATTTGTATTAGATTGATAAAGGAATATGGGAGAGAGCAGGACAGTGTGATTAGTATTCGATTGTTAAAGGAATATGGGGAGAGAGCAGGACAGTGGGATTAGTATTAGATTGATAAAGGAATATGGGGAGAGAGCAGGACAGTGGGATTATTATGAGATTGATAAAGGAATATGGGGAGAGAGCAGGACAGTGTGATTAGTATTAGATTGATAAAGGACTATGGGGAGAGAGCAGGACAGTGCGATTAGTATTAGATTGATAAAGGAATATGGGGAGAGAGCAGGACAGTGCAATAAGTATTAGATTGATAAAGGACTATGGGGAGAGAGCAGGACAGTGGATTAGTATTAGATTGTTAAAGGAATATGGGGAGAGAGCAGGACAGTGGGATTAGTATTAGATTGATAAAGGAATATGGGGAGAGAGCAGGACAGTGGGATGAGTATTAGATTGATAAAGGAATATGGGGAGAGAGCAGGACAGTGGGATTAGTATTAGATTGATAAAGGAATATGGGGAGAGAGCAGGAAAGTGGGATTAGTATTGGATTTATAAAGGAATATGGGGGAGAGCAGGACAGTGGGATTAGTATTAGATTGTTAAAGGAATATGGGGAGAGAGCAGGACAGTGAGATTAGTATTAGATTGATAAAGGAATATGGGCAGAGAGCAGGACAGTGGGATTAGTATTAGATTGATAAAGGAATATGGGGAGAGAGCAGAACAGTGGGATTAGTATTAGATTGATAAAGGACTATGGGGAGACAGCAGGACAGTGGGATTAGTATGAGATTGATAAAGGACTATGGGTAGAGAGCCCGACAGTGGTATTAGTATTAGATTGATAAAGGACTATGGGGAGAGAGCAGGACAGTGGGATTAGTATTAGATTGTTAAAGGAATATGGGGAGAGAGCAGGAGAGTGGGATTAGTATTAGATTGATAAAGGACTATGGGTAGAGAGCAGGACAGTGGGATTAGTATTAGATTGTTAAAGGAATATGGGGAGAGAGCAGGACAGTGGGATTAGTATTAGATTGTTAAAGGAATATGGGGAGAGAGTAGGACAGTGGGATTAGTATTTGATTGATAAAGGAATATGGGGAGAGAGCAGGACAGTGGGATTAGTATTAGATTGATAAAGGAATATGGTGAGAGAGCAGGACAGTGGGATTAGTATTAGATTGATAAAGTACGATGGGGAGAGAGCAGGACAGTGGGATTAGTATTAGATTGATAAAGGACTATGGGGAGAGAGCAGGACAGTGGGATTAGTATTAGATTGATAAAGGAAGATGGGGAGAGAGCAGGACAGTGGGATTAGTATTAGATTGATAAAGGAATATGGGGAGAGAGCAGGACAGTGGGATTAGTATTAGATTGTTAAAGGAGTATGGGGAGAGAGCAGGACAGTGGGATTAGTATTAGATTGATAAAGGAATATGGGGAGAGAGCAGGACAGTGGGATTAGTATTAGATTGTTAAAGGAATATGGGGAGAGAGCAGGACAGTGGGATTAGTATTAGATTGATAAAGGAATATGGGGAGAGAGCAGGACAGTGGGATTATTATTAGATTGATAAAGGAATATGGGGAGAGAGCAGGACAGTGTGATTAGTATTAGATTGATAAAGGACTATGGGGAGAGAGCAGGACAGTGCGATTAGTGTTAGAATGATAAAGTAGTATGGGTAGAGAGCAGGACAGTGCGATAAGTATTAGATTGATAAAGGACTATGGGGAGAGAGCAGGACAGTGGGATTAGTATTAGATTGTTAAAGGAATATGGGGGGAGAGCAGGACAGTGCGATTAGTATTAGATTGATAAAGGAATATGGGGAGAGAGCAGGACAGTGGGATGAGTATTAGATTGATAAAGGAATATGGGGAGAGAGCAGGACAGTGGGATTAGTATTAGATTGATAAAGGAATATGGGGAGAGAGCAGGACAGTGGGATTAGTATTGGATTTATAAAGGAATATGGGGAGAGAAGGACAGTGGGATTAGTATTAGATTGTTAAAGGAATATGGGGAGAGAGCAGGACAGTGGGATTAGTATTAGATTGATAAAGGAATATGGGGAGAGAGCAGGACAGTGGGATTAGTATTAGATTGATAAAGGAATATGGGGAGAGAGCAGGACAGTGGGATTAGTATTAGATTGATAAAGGACTATGGGGAGACAGCAGGACAGTGGGATTAGTATTAGATTGATAAAGGACTATGGGTAGAGAGCCCGACAGTGGGATTAGTATTAGATAGATAAAGGACTATGGGGAGAGAGCAGGACAGTGGGATTAGTATTAGATTGTTAAAGGAATATGGGGAGTGAGCAGGACAGTGGGATTAGTATTAGATTGATAAAGGACTATGGGTAGAGAGCAGGACAGTGGGATTAGTATTAGATTGTTAAAGGAATATGGGGAGAGAGCAGGACAGTGGGATTAGTATTTGATTGATAAAGGAATATGGGGAGAGAGCAGGACAGTGGGATTAGTATTAGATTGATAAAGGAATATGGGGAGAGAGCAGGACAGTGGGATTAGTATTAGATTGTTAAAGGAATATGGGGAGAGAGCAGGACAGTGGGATTAGTATTAGATTGTTAAAGGAATATGTGGAGAGAGCAGGACAGTGGGATTAGTATTAGATTGATAAAGGAATATGGGGAGAGAGCAGGACAGTGGGATTAGTATTAGATTGATAAAGGAATATGGGGAGAGAGCAGGACAGTGGGATTAGTATTAGATTGATAAAGGAATATGGGGAGAGAGCAGGACAGTGGGATTAGTATTAGATTGATAAAGGAATATGGGGAGAGAGCAGGACAGTGGGATTAGTATTAGATTGATAAAGTACGATGGGGAGAGAGCAGGACAGTGGGATTAGTATTAGATTGATAAAGGAATATGGGGAGAGAGCAGGACAGTGGGATTAGTATAAGATTAATAAAGGAATATGGGGAGAGAGCAGGACAGTGGGATTAGTATTAGATTGATAAAGGACTATGGGGAGAGAGCAGGACAGTGGGATTAGTATTAGATTGATAAAGGACTATGGGCAGAGAGCAGGACAGTGGGATTAGTATTAGATTAATAAAGGACTATGGGGAGAGAGCAGGACAGTGGGATTAGTATTAGATTGATAAAGGAAGATGGGGAGAGAGCAGGACAGTGGGATTAGTATTAGATTGTTAAAGGAGTATGGGGAGAGAGCAGGACAGTGGGATTAGTATTAGATTGATAAAGGAATATGGGGAGAGAGCAGGACAGTGGGATTAGTATTAGATTGTTAAAGGAATATGGGGAGAGAGCAGGACAGTGGGATTAGTATTAGATTGATAAAGGAATATGGGGAGAGAGCAGGACAGTGGGATTATTATTAGATTGATAAAGGAATATGGGGAGAGAGCAGGACAGTGTGATTAGTATTAGATTGATAAAGGACTATGGGGAGAGAGCAGGACAGTGCGATTAGTGTTAGAATGATAAAGTAGTATGGGTAGAGAGCAGGACAGTGCGATAAGTATTAGATTGATAAAGGAATATGGGGAGAGAGCAGGACAGTGGGATTAGTATTAGATTGTTAAAGGAATATGGGGGGAGAGCAGGACAGTGCGATTAGTATTAGATTGATAAAGGAATATGGGGAGAGAGCAGGACAGTGGGATGAGTATTAGATTGATAAAGGAATATGGGGAGAGAGCAGGACAGTGGGATTAGTATTAGATTGATAAAGGAATATGGGGAGAGAGCAGGACAGTGGGATTAGTATTGGATTTATAAAGGAATATGGGGAGAGAAGGACAGTGGGATTAGTATTAGATTGTTAAAGGAATATGGGGAGAGAGCAGGACAGTGGGATTAGTATTAGATTGATAAAGGAATATGGGGAGAGAGCAGGACAGTGGGATTAGTATTAGATTGATAAAGGAATATGGGGAGAGAGCAGGACAGTGGGATTAGTATTAGATTGATAAAGGACTATGGGGAGACAGCAGGACAGTGGGATTAGTATTAGATTGATAAAGGACTATGGGTAGAGAGCCCGACAGTGGGATTAGTATTAGATAGATAAAGGACTATGGGGAGAGAGCAGGACAGTGGGATTAGTATTAGATTGTTAAAGGAATATGGGGAGTGAGCAGGACAGTGGGATTAGTATTAGATTGATAAAGGACTATGGGTAGAGAGCAGGACGGTGGGATTAGTATTAGATTGTTAAAGGAATATGGGGAGAGAGCAGGACAGTGGGATTAGTATTTGATTGATAAAGGAATATGGGGAGAGAGCAGGACAGTGGGATTAGTATTAGATTGATAAAGGAATATGGGGAGAGAGCAGGACAGTGGGATTAGTATTAGATTGTTAAAGGAATATGGGCAGAGAGCAGGACAGTGGGATTAGTATTAGATTGTTAAAGGAATATGTGGAGAGAGCAGGACAGTGGGATTAGTATTAGATTGATAAAGGAATATGGGGAGAGAGCAGGACAGTGGGATTAGTATTAGATTGATAAAGGAATATGGGGAGAGAGCAGGACAGTGGGATTAGTATTAGATTGATAAAGGAATATGGGGAGAGAGCAGGACAGTGGGATTAGTATTAGATTGATAAAGGAATATGGGGAGAGAGCAGGACAGTGGGATTAGTATTAGATTGATAAAGTACGATGGGGAGAGAGCAGGACAGTGGGATTAGTATTAGATTGATAAAGGAATATGGGGAGAGAGCAGGACAGTGGGATTAGTATAAGATTAATAAAGGAATATGGGGAGAGAGCAGGACAGTGGGATTAGTATTAGATTGATAAAGGACTATGGGGAGAGAGCAGGACAGTGGGATTAGTATTAGATTGATAAAGGACTATGGGCAGAGAGCAGGACAGTGGGATTAGTATTAGATTAATAAAGGACTATGGGGAGAGAGCAGGACAGTGGGATTAGTATTAGATTGATAAAGGAAGATGGGGAGAGAGCAGGACAGTGGGATTAGTATTAGATTGATAAAGGAATATGGGGAGAGAGCAGGACAGTGGGATTAGTATTAGATTGATAAAGGAATATGGGGAGAGAGCAGGACAGTGGGTTTAGTATTAGATTGATAAAGGACTATGGGGAGAGAGCAGGACAGTGGGATTAGTATTATATTGTTAAAGGAATATGGGGGAGAGCAGGACAGTGGGATTAGTATTAGATTGAAAAGGAATATGGGGAGAGAGCAGGACAGTGGGATTAGTATTAGATTGATAAAGGAATATGGGGAGAGAGGAGGACAGTGGGATTAGTATTAGATTTATAAAGGAATAAGGGGGAGAGCAGGACAGTGGTATTACATTTAGATTGTTAAAGGAATATGGGGAGAGAGCTGGAAAGTGGGATTGGTATTAGATTGATAAACGACTTTGGGGAGAGAGCAGGACAGTGGGATTAGTATTAGATTGATAAAGGAATATGGGGAGAGAGCAGGACAGTGGGATTAGTATTAGATTGATAAAGGACTATGGGGAGAGAGCAGGACAGTGGGATTAGTATTAGATTGTTAAAGGAATATGGGTAGAGAGCAGGACAGTGGGATTAGTATTAGATTGATAAAGGAATATGGGGAGAGAGCAGGACAGTGGGATTAGTATCAGAATGTTAAAGGAATATGGGGAGAGAGCAGGACAGTGCGATTAGTATTAGATTGATAAAGGAATATGGGGAGAGAGCAGGACAGTGGGATTATTATTAGATTGATAAAGGAATATGGGGAGAGTGCAGGACAGTGGGATTAGTATTAGATTGTTAACAGAATATGGGGAGAGAGCATGAGAGTGGGATTAGTGTTAGATTGTTAAAGGAATATGGGTAGAGAGCAGGACAGTGGGATTAGTATTAGATTGATAAAGGAATATGGGGAGAGAGCAGGACAGTGGGATCAGTATTAGATTAATAAAGGAATATGGGGAGAGAGCAGGACAGTGGGATTAGTATTAGATTGATAAAGGAATATGGGGAGAGAGCAGGACAGTGGGATTAGTATTGGATTGATAAAGTACGATGGGGCGCGAGCAGGACAGTGGGATTAGTATTAGATTGATAAAGGAATATGGGGAGAGAGCAGGACAGTGGGATTAGTATTAGATTAATAAAGGATTATGGGGAGAGAGCAGGACAGTGGGATTAGTATTAGATTGATAAAGGAAGATGGGGAGAGAGCAGGACAGTGGGATTAGTATTAGTTTGATAAAGGAATATGGGGAGAGAGCGGGACAGTGGGATTAGTATTAGATTGATAAAGGAATATGGGGTGAGAGCAGGACAGTGGGATTAGTATTAGATTGATAAAGGACTATGGGGAGAGAGCAGGGCAGTGGCATTAGTATTAGATTGTTACAGCAATACGGGGGAGAGCAGGACAGTGGGATTAGTATTAGATTGATAAAGGAATATGGGGAGAGAGCAGGACAGTGGGATTAGTATTAGATTGATAAAGGAATATGGGGAGAGAGCAGGACAGTGGGATCAGTATTAGATTAATAAAGGAATATGGGGAGAGAGCAGGACAGTGGGATTAGTATTAGATTGATAAAGGAATATGGGGAGAGAGCAGGACAGTGGGATTAGTATTGGATTGATAAAGTACGATGGGGCGCGAGCAGGACAGTGGGATTAGTATTAGATTGATAAAGGAATATGGGGAGAGAGCAGGACAGTGGGATTAGTATTAGATTAATAAAGGACTATGGGGAGAGAGCAGGACAGTGGGATTAGTATTAGATTGATAAAGGAAGATGGGGAGAGAGCAGGACAGTGGGATTAGTATTAGTTTGATAAAGGAATATGGGGAGAGAGCGGGACAGTGGGATTAGTATTAGATTGATAAAGGAATATGGGGTGAGAGCAGGACAGTGGGATTAGTATTAGATTGATAAAGGACTATGGGGAGAGAGCAGGGCAGTGGGATTAGTATTAGATTGTTACAGCAATACGGGGGAGAGCAGGACAGTGGGATTAGTATTAGATTGATAAAGGAATATGGGGAGAGAGCAGGACAGTGGGATTAGTATTAGATTGATAAAGGAATATGGGGAGAGAGGAGGACAGTGGGATTAGTATTAGATTTATAAAGGAATAAGGGGGAGAGCAGGACAGTGGGATTAGTATTAGATTGTTAAAGGAATATGGGGAGAGAGCAGGTCAGTGGGATTAGTATTAGATTGATAAAGGACTATGGGGACAGAGCAGGACAGTGGGATTAGTATTAGATTGATAAAGGAATATGGGGAGAGAGCAGGACAGTGGGATTAGTATTAGATTGTTAAAGGACTATGGGGAGAGAGCAGGACAGTGGGATTAGTATTAGATTAATAAAGGACTATGGGGAGAGAGCAGGACAGTGGGATTAGTATTTTATTGATAAAGGAATATGGGGAGAGAGGAGGACAGTGGGATTAGTATTAGATTTATAAAGGAATAAGGGGGAGAGCAGGACAGTGGGATTAGTATTAGATTGATAAAGGACTATGGGGAGAGAGCAGGACAGTGGGTTAGTATTAGAGTGATAAAGGAATATGGGGAGAGAGCAGGACAGTGGGATTAGTATTAGATTAATAAAGGACTATGGGGAGAGAGCAGGACAGTGGGATTAGTATTAGATTGTTAAAGGAATATGGGGAGAGAGCAGGACAGTGGGATTAGTATTAGATTGATAAAGGACTATGGGGAGAGAGCAGGACAGTGCGATTAGTATTAAATTGATAAAGGAATATGGGGAGAGAGCAGGACAGTGCGATAAGTATTAGATTGATAAAGGACTATGGGGAGAGAGCAGGACATTGGGATTAGTATTAGATTGTTAAAGGAATATGGGGAGAGAGCAGGACAGTGGGATTAGTATTAGATTGACAAAGGAATATGGGGAGAGAGCAGGACAGTGGGATTAGTATTAGATTGATAAAGGAATATGGGGAGAGAGCAGGACAGTGGGATTAGTATTAGATTGATAAAGGAATATGGGGAGAGAGCAGGACAGTGGGATTAGTATTAGATTTATAAAGGAATATGGGGGAGAGCAGGACAGTGGGATTAGTATTAGATTGTTAAAGGAATATGGGGAGAGAGCAGGACAGTGGAATTAGTATTAGATTGATAAAGGAATATGGGGAGAGAGCAGGACAATGGGATTAGTATTAGATTGTTCAAGGAATATGGGGAGAGAGCAGGACAGTGGGATTAGTATTAGATTGTAAAAGGACTATGGGGAGGGAGCAGGACAGTGGGATTAGTATTAGATTGATAAAGGAATATGGGGAGAGAGCAGGACAGTGGGATTAGTATTAGATTGATAAAGGACTAAGGGGCGAGAGCAGGACAGTGGGATTAATATTAGATTGATAAAGGACTTTGCGGAGAGAGCAGGACAGTGGGATTAGTATTAGATTGATGAAGGATTATGGGGAGAGAGCAGGACAGTGGGATTAGTATTTGATTGTTAAAGGAATATGGGGAGAGAGCAGGACAGTGGGATTAGTATTAGATTGATAAAGGAATATGGGGAGAGAGCAGGACAGTGGGATTAGTATTAGATTGTAAAAGGAATATGGGGAGAGAGCAGGACAGTGGGATGAGTATTAGATTGTTAAAGGAATATGGGGATAGAGCAGGACAGTTGGATTAGTATTAGATTGATAAAGGAATATGGGGAGAGAGCAGGACAGTGGGATTAGTATTAGATTGTTAAAAGAATATGGGGAGAGAGCAGGACAGTGGGATTAGTATTAGATTGATAAAGGAATATGGGGAGGGAGCAGGACTGTGGGATTAGTATTAGATTGCTAAAGGAATATGGGGAGAGAGCAGGACAGTGGGATTAGTATTAGATTGATAAAGGAATATGGGGAGAGGGCAGGACAGTGGGATTAGTATTAGATTGTTAAAGGACTATGGGGAGAGAGCAGGACAGTGGGAATAGTATTAGATTGTTAAAGGAATATGGGGAGAGAGCAGGACAGTGGGATTAGTATTAGATTGATAAAGGAATATGGGGAGAGAGCAGGACAGTGGGATTAGTATTAGATTGTTAAAGGAATATGGGGAGAGAGCAGGACAGTGGGATTAGTATTAGATTGATAAAGGAATATGGGGAGAGAGCAGGACAGTGGGATTATTATTAGATTGATAAAGGAATATGGGGAGAGAGCAGGACAGTGGGATTATTATTAGATTGATAAAGGAATATGGGGAGAGTGCAGGACAGTGGGATTAGTATTAGATTGTTAACAGAATATGGGGAGAGAGCAGGAGAGTGGGATTAGTATTAGATTGTTAAAGGAATATGGGGAGAGAGCAGGACAGTGGGATTAGTATTAGATTGATAAAGGAATATGGGGAGAGAGCAGGACAGTGGGATCAGTATTAGATTAATAAAGGAATATGGGGAGAGAGCAGGACAGTGGGATTAGTATTAGATTGATAAAGGAATATGGGGAGAGAGCAGGACAGTGGGATTAGTATTGGATTGATAAAGTACGATGGGGCGCGAGCAGGACAGTGGGATTAGTATTAGATTGATAAAGGAATATGGGGAGAGAGCAGGACAGTGGGATTAGTATTAGATTAATAAAGGACTATGGGGAGAGAGCAGGACAGTGGGATTAGTATTAGATTGATAAAGGAAGATGGGGAGAGAGCAGGACAGTGGGATTAGTATTAGTTTGATAAAGGAATATGGGGAGAGAGCGGGACAGTGGGATTAGTATTAGATTGATAAAGGAATATGGGGAGAGAGCAGGACAGTGGGATTAGTATTAGATTGATAAAGGACTATGGGGAGAGAGCAGGGCAGTGGGATTAGTATTAGATTGTTACAGCAATACGGGGGAGAGCAGGACAGTGGGATTAGTATTAGATTGATAAAGGAATATGGGGAGAGAGCAGGACAGTGGGATTAGTATTAGATTGATAAAGGAATATGGGGAGAGAGGAGGACAGTGGGATTAGTATTAGATTTATAAAGGAATAAGGGGGAGAGCAGGACAGTGGGATTAGTATTAGATTGTTAAAGGAATATGGGGAGAGAGCAGGACAGTGGGATTAGTATTAGATTGATAAAGGACTATGGGGACAGAGCAGGACAGTGGGATTAGTATTAGATTGATAAAGGAATATGGGGAGAGAGCAGGACAGTGGGATTAGTATTAGATTGTTTAAGGACTATGGGGAGAGAGCAGGACAGTGGGATTAGTATTAGATTAATAAAGGACTATGGGGAGAGAGCAGGACAGTGGGATTAGTATTTTATTGATAAAGGAATATGGGGAGAGAGGAGGACAGTGGGATTAGTATTAGATTTATAAAGGAATAAGGGGGAGAGCAGGACAGTGGGATTAGTATTAGATTGATAAAGGACTATGGGGAGAGAGCAGGACAGTGGGTTAGTATTAGATTGATAAAGGAATATGGGGAGAGAGCAGGACAGTGGGATTAGTATTAGATTAATAAAGGACTATGGGGAGAGAGCAGGACAGTGGGATTAGTATTAGATTGTTAAAGGAATATGGGGAGAGAGCAGGACAGTGGGATTAGTATTAGATTGATAAAGGACTATGGGGAGAGAGCAGGACAGTGCGATTAGTATTAAATTGATAAAGGAATATGGGGAGAGAGCAGGACAGTGCGATAAGTATTAGATTGATAAAGGACTATGGGGAGAGAGCAGGACAGTGGGATTAGTATTAGATTGTTAAAGGAATATGGGGAGAGAGCAGGACAGTGGGATTAGTATTAGATTGATAAAGGAATATGGGGAGAGAGCAGGACAGTGGGATTAGTATTAGATTGATAAAGGAATATGGGGAGAGAGCAGGACAGTGGGATTAGTATTAGATTGATAAAGGAATATGGGGAGAGAGCAGGACAGTGGGATTAGTATTAGATTTATAAAGGAATACGGGGGACAGCAGGACGGTGGGATTAGTATTAGATTGTTAAAGGAATAAGGGGAGAGAGCAGGACAGTGGCATTAGTATTAGATTGATAAAGGAATATGGGGAGAGAGCAGGACAGTGGGATTAGTATTAGATTGTTCAAGGAATATGGGGAGAGAGCAGGACAGTGGGATTAGTATTAGATTGTAAAAGGACTATGGGGAGAGAGCAGGACAGTGGGATTAGTATTAGATTGATAAAGGAATATGGGGAGAGAGCAGGACAGTGGGATTAGTATTAGATTGATAAAGGACTATGGGGCGAGAGCAGGACAGTGGGATTAATATTAGATTGATAAAGGACTTTGGGGAGAGAGCAGGACAGTGGGATTAGTATTAGATTGATGAAGGATTATGGGGAGAGAGCAGGACAGTGGGATTAGTATTTGATTGTTAAAGGAATATGGGGAGAGAGCAGGACAGTGGGATTAGTATTAGATTGATAAAGGAATATGGTGAGAGAGCAGGACAGTGGGATTAGTATTAGATTGTAAAAGGAATATGGGGAGAGAGCAGGACAGTGGGATGAGTATTAGATTGTTAAAGGAATATGGGGAGAGAGCAGGACAGTTGGATTAGTATTAGATTGATAAAGGAATATGGGGAGAGAGCAGGACAGTGGGATTAGTATCAGATTGTTAAAGGAATATGGGGAGAGAGCAGGACAGTGGGATTAGTATTAGATTGATAAAGGAATATGGGGAGGGAGCAGGACTGTGGGATTAGTATTAGATTGCTAAAGGAATATGGGGAGAGAGCAGGACAGTGGGATTAGTATTAGATTGATAAAGGAATATGGGGAGAGGGCAGGACAGTGGGATTAGTATTAGATTGTTAAAGGACTATGGGGAGAGAGCAGGACAGTGGGAATAGTATTAGATTGTTAAAGGAATATGGGGAGAGAGCGGGACAGTGGGATTAGTATTAGATTGATAAAGGAATATGGGGAGAGAGCAGGACAGTGGGATTAGTATTAGATTGTTAAAGGAATATGGGGAGAGAGCAGGACAGTGGGATTAGTATTAGATTGATAAAGGAATATGGGGAGAGAGCAGGACAGTGGGATTATTATTAGATTGATAAAGGAATATGGGGAGAGAGCAGGACAGTGGGATTAGTATTAGATTGATAAAGGAATATGGGGAGAGAGCAGGACAGTGGGATTATTATTAGATTGATAAAGGAATATGGGGAGAGAGCAGGACAGTGAGATTAGTATTAGGTTGATAAAGGACTATGGGGAGAGAGCAGGACAGTGCGATTAGTATCAGATTGATAAAGGAATATGGGGAGAGAGCAGGACAGTGCGATAAGTATTAGATTGATAAAGGACTATGGGGAGAGAGCAGGACAGTGGGAATAGTATTAGATTGTTAAAGGAATATGGGGAGAGAGCAGGACAGTGGGATTAGTATTAGATTGATAAAGGAATATGGGGAGAGAGCAGGACAGTGGGATTAGTATTAGATTGATAAAGGAATATGGGGAGAGAGCAGGACAGTGGGATTAGTATTAGATTTGTAAAGGAATATGGGGAGAGAGCAGGACAGTGGGATTAGTATTAGATTTTTAAGGAATATGGGGGAGAGCAGGACAGTGGGATTAGTATTAGATTGTTAAGAGAATATGGGGAGAGAGCAGGACAGTGGGATTAGTATTAGATTGATCAAGGTATATGGGGAGAGAGCAGGACAGTGGGATTAGTATTAGATTTATAAAGGAATATGGGGAGATAGCAGGACAGTGGGATTAGTATTAGATTGTAAAAGGACTATGGGGAGAGAGCAGGACAGTGGGATTAGTATTAGATTGATAAAGGAATATGGGGAGAGAGCAGGACAGTGGGATTAGTATTAGATTGATAAAGGAATATGGGGAGAGAGCAGGACAGTGGGATTAGTATTAGATTGATAAAGGACTATGGGGAGAGAGCAGGACACTGGGATTAATATTAGATTGATAAACGACTTTGGGGAGAGAGCAGGACAGTGGGATTAGTATTAGATTGATAAAGGATTATGGGGAGAGAGCAGGACAGTGGGATTAGTATTAGATTGTTAAAGGAATATGGGGAGAGAGCAGGACAGTGGGATTAGTATTAGATTGATAAAGGAATATGGGGAGAGAGCAGGACAGTGGGATTAGTATTAGATTGATAAAGGAATATGGGGAGAGAGCAGGACAGTGGGATTAGTATTAGCTTGTTAAAGGAATATGGGGAGAGAGCAGGACAGTGGGATTAGTATTAGATTGATAAAGGAATATGGGGAGAGAGCAGGACAGTGGGATTAGTATTAGATTGTTAAAGGAATATGGGGAGAGAGCAGGACAGTGGAATTAGTATTAGATTGATAAAGGAATATGGGGAGAGAGCAGGACAGTGGGATTAGTATTAGATTGCTAAAGGAATATGGGGAGAGAGCAGGACAGTGGGATTAGTATTAGATTGCTAAAGGAATATGGGGAGAGAGCAGAACAGTGGGATTAGTATTAGATTGATAATGGAATATGGTGAGAGAGCAGGACAGTGGGATTAGTATTAGATTGTTAAAGGAATATGGGGAGAGAGCAGGACAGTGGGATTAGTATTACATTGATAAAGGAATATGGGGACAGAGCAGGACAGTGGGATTAGTATTAGATTGTTAAAGGAATATGGCGAGAGAGCAGGACAGTGGGATTAGTATTAGATTGTTAAAGGAATATGGGGAGAGAGACGGACAGTGGGATTAGTATTAGATTGATAAAGGAATATGGGGAGAGAGCAGGACAGTGGGATTAGTATTAGATTGATAAAGGAATATGGGGAGAGAGCAGGACAGTAGGATTAGTATTAGATTGATAAAGGAATATGGGGAGAGAGCAGGACAGTGGGATTAGTATTAGATTGATAAAGGAATATGGGGAGAGAGCAGGACAGTAGGATTAGTATTAGATTGATAAAGGAATATGGGGAGAGAGCAGGACAGTGCGATTAGTATCAGATTGATAAAGGAATATGGGGAGAGAGCAGGACAGTGCGATAAGTATTAGATTGATAAAGGAATATGGGGAGAGAGCAGGACAGTAGGATTAGTATTAGATTGATAAAGGAATATGGGGAGAGAGCAGGACAGTGCGATTAGTATCAGATTGATAAAGGAATATGGCGAGAGAGCAGGACAGTGGGATTAGTATTAGATTGTTAAAGGAATATGGGGAGAGAGACGGACAGTGGGATTAGTATTAGATTGATAAAGGAATATGGGGAGAGAGCAGGACAGTGGGATTAGTATTAGATTGATAAAGGAATATGGGGAGAGAGCAGGACAGTAGGATTAGTATTAGATTGATAAAGGAATATGGGGAGAGAGCAGGACAGTGGGATTAGTATTAGATTGATAAAGGAATATGGGGAGAGAGCAGGACAGTGGGATTAGTATTAGATTGTTAAAGGAATATGGGGAGATAGCAGGACAGTGGGATTAGTATTAGATTGTTAAAGGAATATGGGGAGAGAGCAGGACAGTGGGATTAGTATTAGATTGTTAAAGGAATATGGGGAGAGAGCAGGACAGTGGGATTAGTATTAGATTGTTAAAGGACTATGGGGAGAGAGCAGGACAGTGGGATTAGTATTAGATTGATAAAGGAATATGGGCAGAGAGCAGGACAGTGGGATTAGTATTAGATTGATAAAGGAATATGGGGAGAGAGCAGGACAGTGGGATTAGTATTAGATTGATAAAGGAATATGGGGAGAGAGTAGGACAGTGGGATTAGTATTAGATTGATAAATGAATATGGGGAGAGAGCAGGACTGTGGGATTAGTATTAGATTGATAAAGGAATATGGGGAGAGAGCAGGACAGTGGGATTAGTATTAGATTGTTAAAGGAATATGGGGAGAGAGCAGGACAGTGGAATTAGTATTAGATTGATAAAGGAATATGGGGAGAGAGCAGGACAGTGGGATTAGTATTAGATTGCTAAAGGAATATGGGGAGAGAGCAGGACAGTGGGATTAGTATTAGATTGCTAAAGGAATATCGGGAGAGAGCAGGACAGTGGGATTAGTATTAGATTGATAAAGGAATATGGTGAGAGAGCAGGACAGTGGGATTAGTATTAGATTGTTAAAGGAATATGGGGAGAGAGCAGGACAGTGGGATTAGTATTAGATTGATAAAGGAATATGGGGAGAGAGCAGGACAGTGGGATTAGTATTAGATTGTTAAAGGAATATGGCGAGAGAGCAGGACAGTGGGATTAGTATTAGATTGTTAAAGGAATATGGGGAGAGAGTGGGACAGTGGGATTAGTATTAGATTGATAAAGGAATATGGGGAGAGAGCAGGACAGTGGGATTAGTATTAGATTGATAAAGGAATATGGGGAGAGAGCAGGACAGTAGGATTAGTATTAGATTGATAAAGGAATATGGGGAGAGAGCAGGACAGTGGGATTAGTATTAGATTGATAAAGTAATATGGTGAGAGAGCAGGACAGTAGGATTAGTATTAGATTGATAAAGGAATATGGGGAGAGAGCAGGACAGTGGGGTTAGTATTAGATTGAAAAAGGACTATGGGGAGAGAGGAGGACAGTGGGATTAGTATTAGATTGATTAAGGAATATGGGGAGAGAGCAGGACAGTAGGATTAGTATTGGATTGATAAAGGAATATGGGGAGAGAGCAGGACAGTGGGGTTAGTATTAGATTGATAAAGGAATATGGGGAGAGAGCAGGACAGTGGGATTAGTATTAGATTGTTAAAGGAATATGGGGAGATAGCAGGACAGTGGGATTAGTATTAGATTGTTAAAGGAATATGGGGAGAGAGCAGGACAGTGGGATTAGTATTAGATTGTTAAAGGAATATGGGGAGAGAGCAGGACAGTGGGATTAGTATTAGATTGTTAAAGGACTATGGGGAGAGAGCAGGACAGTTGGATTAGTATTAGATTGATAAAGGAATATGGGCAGAGAGCAGGACAGTGGGATTAGTATTAGATTGATAAAGGAATATGGGGAGAGAGCAGGACAGTGGGATTAGTATTAGATTGATAAAGGAATATGGGGAGAGAGTAGGACAGTGGGATTAGTATTAGATTGATAAATGAATATGGGGAGAGAGCAGGACTGTGGGATTAGTATTAGATTGATAAAGGAATATGGGGAGAGAGCAGGACAGTGGGATTAGTATTAGATTGATAAAGGAATTTGGGGAGAGAGCAGGACAGTGGGATCAGTATTAGATTGATAAAGTAATATGGGGAGAGAGCAGGACAGTGGCATTAGTACTGGATTGTTAAAGGACTATGGGGAGAGAGCAGGACAGTGGGATTAGTATCAAATTGATAAAGGAATATGGGGAGAGAGCAGGACAGTGGGATTAGTATTAGATTGATAAAGGAATATGGGGAGAGAGCAGGACAGTAGGATTAGTATTAGATTGATAAAGGAATATGGGGAGAGAGCAGGACAGTGGGATTAGTATTAGATTGATAAAGGAATATGGTGAGAGAGCAGGACAGTAGGATTAGTATTAGATTGATAAAGGAATATGGGGAGAGAGCAGGACAGTGGGGTTAGTATTAGATTGAAAAAGTACTATGGGGAGAGAGGAGGACAGTGGGATTAGTATTAGATTGATTAAGGAATATGGGGAGAGAGCAGGACAGTAGGATTAGTATTGGATTGATAAAGGAATATGGGGAGAGAGCAGGACAGTGGGGTTAGTATTAGATTGATAAAGGAATATGGGGAGAGAGCAGGACAGTGGGATTAGTATTAGATTGTTAAAGGAATATGGGGAGATAGCAGGACAGTGGGATTAGTATTAGATTGTTAAAGGAATATGGGGAGAGAGCAGGACAGTGGGATTAGTATTAGATTGTTAAAGGAATATGGGGAGAGAGCAGGACAGTGGGATTAGTATTAGATTGTTAAAGGACTATGGGGAGAGAGCAGGACAGTGGGATTAGTATTAGATTGATAAAGGAATATGGGCAGAGAGCAGGACAGTGGGATTAGTATTAGATTGATAAAGGAATATGGGGAGAGAGCAGGACACTGGGATTAGTATTAGATTGATAAAGGAATATGGGGAGAGAGTAGGACAGTGGGATTAGTATTAGATTGATAAATGAATATGGGGAGAGAGCAGGACTGTGGGATTAGTATTAGATTGATAAAGGAATATGGGGAGAGAGCAGGACAGTGGGATTAGTATTAGATTGATAAAGGAATTTGGGGAGAGAGCAGGACAGTGGGATCAGTATTAGATTGATAAAGGAATATGGGGAGAGAGCAGGACAGTGGCATTAGTACTGGATTGTTAAAGGACTATGGGGAGAGAGCAGGACAGTGGGATTAGTATCAAATTGATAAAGGAATATGGGGAGAGAGCAGGACAGTGGGATTAGTATTAGATTGATAAAGGAATATGGGGAGAGAGCAGGACAGTGGGATTCGTATTAGATTGATAAAGGACTATGGGGAGAGAGCAGGACAGTGGGATTAGTATTAGATTGATAAAGGACTATGGGGAGAGAGCAGGACAGTGGGATTAGTATTAGATTGATAAAGGAAAATGGGGAGAGAGCAGGACAGTGGGATTAGTATTAGATTGTGAAAGGAATATGGGGAGAGAGCAGGACAGTGGGATTAGTATTAGATTGATAAAGGAATATGGGGAGAGAGCAGGACAGTGGGATTAGTATTAGATTGATAAAGGAATATGGGGAGAGAGCAGGACAGTGGGATTAGTATTAGATTGATAAAGGAATATGGGGAGAGAGCAGGACAGTGGGATATGTATTTGATTTATAAAGGAATATGGGGGAGAGCTGGACAGTGGGATTAGTATTAGATTGTTAAAAGAATATGGGGAGAGAGCAGGACAGTGGGATTAGTATTAGATTGATAAAGGAATATGGGGAGAGAGCAGGACAGTGGGATTAGTATTAGATTGTTCAAGGAATATGGGGAGAGAGCAGGACAGTGGGATTAGTATTAGATTGTAAAAGGACTATGGGGAGAGAGCAGGACAGTGGGATTAGTATTAGATTGATAAAGGAATATGGGGAGAGAGCAGGACAGTGGGATTAGTATTAGATTGATAAAGGAATATGGGGAGAGAGCAGGACAGTGGGATTAGTATTAGATTGATAAAGGACTATGCGGAGAGAGCAGGACAGTGGGATTAATATTAGATTGATAAAGGACTTTGGGGAGAGAGCAGGACAGTGGGATTAGTATTAGATTGATAAAGGATTATGGGGAGAGAGCAGGACAGTGGGATTAGTATTAGATTGTTAAAGGAATATGGGGAGAGAGCAGGACCGTGGGATTAGTATTAGATTGATAAAGGAATATGGGGAGAGAGCAGGACAGTGGGATTAGTATTAGATTGTTAAAGGAATATGGGGAGAGAGCAGGACAGTGGGATTAGTATTAGATTGATAAAGGAATATGGGGAGAGAGCAGGACAGTGGGATTAGTATTAGATTGATAAAGGACTATGGGGAGAGAGCAGGACAGTGGGATTAATATTAGATTGATAAAGGACTTTGGGGAGAGAGCAGGACAGTGGGATTAGTATTAGATTGATAAAGGATTATGGGGAGAGAGCAGGACAGTGGGATTAGTATTAGATTGTTAAAGGAATATGGGGAGAGAGCAGGACCGTGGGATTAGTATTAGATTGATAAAGGAATATGGGGAGAGAGCAGGACAGTGGGATTAGTATTAGATTGATAAAGGAATATGGGCAGAGAGCAGGACAGTGGGATTAGTATTAGATTGATAAAGGAATATGGGGAGAGAGTAGGACAGTGGGATTTGTATTAGATTGATAAAGGAATATGGGGAGAGAGCAGGACAGTGGGATTAGTATTGGATTGTTAAAGGAATATGGGGAGAGAGCAGGACAGTGGGATTAGTATTAGATTGATAAAGGAATATGGGGAGAGTGCAGGACAGTGGGATTAGTATTAGATTGTTAAAGGACTATGGGGAGAGAGCAGGACAGTGGGAGTAGTATTAGATTGATAAAGGAATATGGGGAGAGAGCAGGAGAGTGGGATTAGTACTGGATTGATAATGGAATATGGGGAGAGAGCAGGACAGTGGGATTAGTATTAGATTGTTAAAGGAATATGGGGAGAGAGCAGGACAGTGGGATTAGTATTAGATTGATAAAGGAATATGGGGAGCGAGAAGGACAGTAGGATTTGTATTAGATTGATAAAGGAATATTGGAACAGAGCAGGACAGTGGGATTAGTATTAGATTATTAATGGATTATGGGGAGAGAGCAGGACAGTGGGATTAGTATTAGATTGATAAAGGTCTATGGGGAGAGAGCAGGACATTGGGATTAGTATTAGATTGATAAAGGAATATGGGGTGAGAGCAGGACAGTGGGATCAGTATTCGATTGATAAAGGACTATGGGGAGAGAGCAGGACAGTGGGATTATTATTAGATTGTTAAAGGAATATGGGGAGAGAGCAGGACAGTGGGATTAGTATTAGATTGTTAAAGGAATATGGGGAGAGAGCAGGACAGTGGGATTAGTATTAGATTGATAAAGGAATATGGAGAGAGAGCAGGACAGTGGGATTAGTATTAGATTGATAAAGGAATATGGAGAGAGAGCAGGAGAGTGGGATTAGTATTAGATTGTTAAAGGAATATGGGGAGAGAGCAGGACAGTGGGATTAGTATTCGATTGATAAAGGACGATGGCGAGAGATCAGCACAGTGGGATTAGTATTAGATTGATAAAGGAATATGGGGAGAGAGCGGGACAGTGGGATTAGTATTAGATTGTTAAAGGAATATGGGGAGAGAGCAGGACAGTGGGATTAGTATTAGATTGATAAAGGACTATGGGGTGAGAGCAGGACAGTGGGATTAGTATTAGATTGATAAAGGAATATGGGGAGAGAGCAGGACAGTGGGATTAGTATTAGATTGACAAAGGAATATGGGGAGAGAGCAGGACAGTGGGATTAGTATTAGATTGATAAAGGACTTTGGGGAGAGAGCAGGACAGTGGGATTAGTTTTAGATTGATAAAGGAATATGGGTAGAGAGCAGGACAGTGGGATTAGTATTAGATTGTTAAAGGAATATGGGGAGAGAGCAGGGCAGTGGGATTAGTATTAGATTGTTAAAGGAATATGGGGAGAGAGCAGGACAGTGGGATTAGTATTAGATTGTTAAAGGACTATGGGGAGAGAGCAGGACAGTGGGATTGGCATTAGATTGTTAAAGGAATATGGGGAGAGAGCAGGATAGTGGCATTAGTATTAGATTGATAAAGGAAATTGGGGAGAGAGCAGGACAGTGGGATTAGTATTAGATTGACAAAGGAATATGGGGAGAGAGCAGGACAATGCGATTAGTATTAGATTGATAAAGGAATATGGGGAGAGAGCCGAAGAGTGGGATTAGTATTAGATTGATAAAGGAATATGGGGAGAGAGCCGAAGAGTGGGATTAGTATTAGATTGATAAAGGAATATGGGGAGAGAGCAGGAGAGTGGGATTAGTATTAGATTGATAAAGGACGATGGGGAGTGAGCAGGACAGTGGGATTAGTATTAGATTGATAAAGGAATATGGGGAGAGAGCCGAAGAGTGGGATTAGTATTAGATTGATAAAGGAAGATGGGGAGAGAGCAGGACAGTGGGATTAGTATTAGATTGATAAAGGAATACGGGTAGAGAGCAGGACAGTGGGATTAGTATTAGATTGATAAAGGAATATGGGCAGGGAGCAGGACAGTGGGATTAGTATTAGATAGATAAAGGAATATGGGGAGAGAGCAGGACAGTGGGATTAGTATTAGATTGATATAGGAATATGGGGAGAGAGTAGGACAGTGGGATTAGTATTAGATTGATAAAGGACGATGGGGAGAGAGCAGGACAGTGGGATTAGTATTAGATTGATAAAGGACTATGGGGAGAGAGCAGGACAGTGGGATTAGTATTAGATTGATAAAGGAATATGGGCAGAGAGTAGGAAAGTGGGATTAGTATTAGATTGATAAAGGAATATGGGGAGAGAGCAGGACAGTGGGATTAATATTAGATTGATAAAGGACTATGGGGAGAGAGCAGGACAATGGGATTAGTATTAGATTGTTAAAGGAATATGGGGTGAGCGCAGGACAGTGGGATTTGTATTAGATTGATAAAGGACTATGTGGAGAGAGCAGGACAGTGGGATTAGTATTAGATTGATAAAGGACTATGGGGAGAGAGCAGGACAGTGGGATTAGTATTACATTGATAAAGGAATATGGGCAGAGAGCAGGACAGCGGGATTAGTATTAGATTGATAAAGGAATATGGGGAGAGAGCGGGACAGTGGGATTAGTATTAGATTGTTAAAGGAATATGGGGAGAGAGCAGGACAGTGGGATTAGTATTAGATTGATAAAGGACTATGGGGAGAGAGCAGGACAGTGGGATTAGTATTAGATTGATAAAGGAATATGGGGAGAGAGCAGGACAGTGGGATTAGTATTAGATTGACAAAGGAATATGGGTAGAGAGCAGGACAGTGGGATTAGTATTAGATTGATAAAGGACTTTGGGGAGAGAGCAGGACAGTGGGATTAGTATTAGATTGATAAAGGATATGGGGAGAGAGCAGGACAGTGGGATTAGTATTAGATTGTTAAAGGAATATGGGGAGAGAGCAGGGCAGTGGGATAAGTATTAGATTGTTAAAGGAATATGGGGAGAGAGCAGGAGAGTGGGATTAGTATTAGATTGTTAAAGGACTATGGGGAGAGAGCAGGACAGTGGGATTGGTATTAGATTGTTAAAGGAATATGGGGAGAGAGCAGGACAGTGGCATTAGTATTAGATTGATAAAGGAATATGGGGAGAGAGACGGACAGTGGGATTAGTATTAGATTGACAAAGGAATATGGGGAGAGAGCAGGACAGTGGGATTAATATTAGATTGATAAAGGAATATGGGCAGAGAGTAGGAAAGTGGGATTAGTATTAGATTGATAAAGGAATATGGGGAGAGAGCAGGACAGTGGGATTAATATTAGATTGATAAAGGACTATGGGGAGAGAGCAGGACAATGGGATTAGTATTAGATTGTTAAAGGAATATGGGGTGAGCGCAGGACAGTGGGATTTGTATTAGATTGATAAAGGACTATGTGGAGAGAGCAGGACAGTGGGATTAGTATTAGATTGATAAAGGACTATGGGGAGAGAGCAGGACAGTGGGATTAGTATTACATTGATAAAGGAATATGGGCAGAGAGCAGGACAGTGGGATTAGTATTAGATTGATAAAGGAATATGGGGAGAGAGCGGGACAGTGGGATTAGTATTAGATTGTTAAAGGAATATGGGGAGAGAGCAGGACAGTGGGATTAGTATTAGATTGATAAAGGACTATGGGGAGAGAGCAGGACAGTGGGATTAGTATTAGATTGATAAAGGAATATGGGGAGAGAGCAGGACAGTGGGATTAGTATTAGATTGACAAAGGAATATGGGGAGAGAGCAGGACAGTGGGATTAGTATTAGATTGATAAAGGACTTTGGGGAGAGAGCAGGACAGTGGGATTAGTATTAGATTGATAAAGGATATGGGGAGAGAGCAGGACAGTGGGATTAGTATTAGATTGTTAAAGGAATATGGGGAGAGAGCAGGGCAGTGGGATAAGTATTAGATTGTTAAAGGAATATGGGGAGAGAGCAGGAGAGTGGGATTAGTATTAGATTGTTAAAGGACTATGGGGAGAGAGCAGGACAGTGGGATTGGTATTAGATTGTTAAAGGAATATGGGGAGAGAGCAGGACAGTGGCATTAGTATTAGATTGATAAAGGAATATGGGGAGAGAGACGGACAGTGGGATTAGTATTAGATTGACAAAGGAATATGGGGAGAGAGCAGGACAGTGGGATTAATATTAGATTGATAAAGGACGATGGGGAGAGAGCAGGACAGTGGGATTAGTATTAGATTGATAAAGGAATATGGGGAGAGAGCCGAAGAGTGGGATTAGTATTAGATTGATGAAGGAATATGGGGAGAGAGCAGGACAGTGGGATTAGTATTAGATTGATAAAGGACGATGGGGAGAGAGCAGGACAGTGGGATTAGTATTAGATTGATAAAGGAATATGGGGAGAGAGCCGAAGAGTGGGATTAGTATTAGATTGATAAAGGAATATGGGGAGAGAGCAGGACAGTGGGATTAGTATTAGATTGATAAAGGAATATGGGTAGAGTGCAGGACAGTGGGATTAGTATTAGATTGATAAAGGAATATGGGCAGGGAGCAGGACAGTGGGATTAGTATTAGATAGATAAAGGAATATGGGCAGAGAGCAGGACAGTGGGATTAGCATTAGATTGATAAAGGAATATGGGGAGAGAGCGGGACAGTGGGATTAGTATTAGATTGTTAAAGGAATATGGGGAGAGAGCAGGACAGTGGGATTAGTATTAGATTGATAAAGGACTATGGGGAGAGAGCAGGACAGTGGGATTAGTATTAGATTGATAAAGGAATATGGGGAGAGAGCAGGACAGTGGGATTAGTATTAGATTGACAAAGGAATATGGGGAGAGAGCAGGACAGTGGGATTAGTATTAGATTGATAAAGGACTTTGGGGAGAGAGCAGGACAGTGGGATTAGTATTAGATTGATAAAGGATATGGGGAGAGAGCAGGACAGTGGGATTAGTATTAGATTGTTAAAGGAATATGGGGAGAGAGCAGGGCTTTGGGATAAGTATTAGATTGTTAAAGGAATATGGGGAGAGAGCAGGAGAGTGGGATTAGTATTAGATTGTTAAAGGACTTTGGGGAGAGAGCAGGACAGTGGGATTGGTATTAGATTGTTAAAGGAATATGGGGAGAGAGCAGGACAGTGGCATTAGTATTAGATTGATAAAGGAATATGGGGAGAGAGACGGACAGTGGGATTAGTATTAGATTGACAAAGGAATATGGGGAGAGGGCAGGACAGTGGGATTAATATTAGATTGATAAAGGACGATGGGGAGAGAGCAGGACAGTGGGATTAGTATTAGATTGATAAAGGAATATGGGGAGAGAGCCGAAGAGTGGGATTAGTATTAGATTGATGAAGGAATATGGGGAGAGAGCAGGACAGTGGGATTAGTATTAGATTGATAAGGGACGATGGGGAGAGAGCAGGACAGTGGGATTAGTATTAGATTGATAAAGGAAAATGGGGAGAGTGCCTAAGAGTGGGATTAGTATTAGATTGATAAAGGAATATGGGGAGAGAGCAGGACAGTGGGATTAGTATTAGATTGATAAAGGAATATGGGTAGAGTGCAGGACAGTGGGATTAGTATTAGATTGATAAAGGAATATGGGCAGGGAGCAGGACAGTGGGATTAGTATTAGATAGATAAAGGAATATGGGGAGAGAGCAGGACAGTGGTATTAGTATTATATTGATATAGGAATATGGGGAGAGAGGAGGACAGTGGGATTAGTATTAGATTGATAAAGGAATATGGGGAGAGAGCAGGACAGTGGGATTAGTATTAGATTGATAAAGGAATATGGGGAGAGAGCAGGACAGTGGGATTAGTATTTGATTGATAAAGGACTATGGGGAGAGAGCAGGACAGTGGGATTAGTATTAGATTGATAAAGGAATATGGGCAGAGAGCAGGAAAGTGGGATTAGTGTTAGATTGATAAAGGAATATGGGGAGAGAGCAGGACAGTGGGATTAATATTAGATTGATAAAGGTCTATGGGGTGAGAGCAGGACAATGGGATTAGTATTAGATTGTTAAAGGAATATGGGGAGAGCGCAGGACAGTGGGATTAGTATTAGATTGATAAAGGACTATGGGGAGAGAGCAGGACAGTGGGATTAGTATTAGATTGATAAAGGACTATGGGGAGAGAGCAGGACAGTGGGATTAGTATTAGATTGATAAAGGAATATGGGCAGAGAGCAGGACAGTGGGATTAGTATTAGATTGATAAAGGAATATGGGGAGAGAGCAGGACAGTGGGATTAGTATTAGATTGATAAAGGAAAATGGGGAGAGAGCAGGACAGTGGGATTAGTATTAGATTGATAAAGGAATATGGGGAGAGAGCAGGACAGTGGGATTAGTATTAGATTGATAAAGGACTATGGGGAGAGAGCAGGACAGTGGGATTAGTATTAGATTGATAAAGGACTATGGGGAGAGAGCAGGACAGTGGGATTAGTATTAGATTGTTAAAGGAATACGGGGAGAGAGCAGGACAGTGGGATTAGTATTAGATTGCTAAAGGACTATGGGGAGAGAGCAGGACAGTGGGATTAGTATTAGATTGATAAAGGAATATGGGGAGAGAGCAGGACAGTGGGATTAGTATTAGATTTAAAGGAATATGGGGAGAGAGCAGGACAGTGGGATTAGTATTAGATTGTTAAAGGAATATGGGGAGAGAGAAGGACAGTGGGATTAGTATTAGATTGATAAAGGATTATGGGGAGAGAGCAGGACAGTGGGATTAGTATTAGATTGATAAAGGAATATGGGGAGAGAGCAGGACAGTGGGTTTAGTATTAGATAGATAAAGGAATATGGGGAGAGAGCAGGACAGTGGGATTAGTATTAGATTGTTAAAGGAATATGGGGAGAGAGCAGGACAGTGGGATTAGTATTAGATTGATAAAGGAATATGGGCAGAGAGCAGGACAGTGGGATTAGTATTAGATTGATAAAGGAATATGGGGAGAGAGTAGGACAGTGGGATTTGTATTAGATTGATAAAGGAATATGGGGAGAGAGCAGGACAGTGGGATTAGTATTGGATTGTTAAAGGAATATGGGGAGAGAGCAGGACAGTGGGATTAGTATTAGATTGATAAAGGAATATGGGGAGAGTGCAGGACAGTGGGATTAGTATTAGATTGTTAAAGGACTATGGGGAGAGAGCAGGACAGTGGGAGTAGTATTAGATTGATAAAGGAATATGGGGAGAGAGCAGGAGAGTGGGATTAGTATTAGATTGATAATGGAATATGGGGAGAGAGCAGGACAGTGGCATTAGTATTAGATTGTTAAAGGAATATGGGGAGAGAGCAGGACAGTGGGATTAGTATTAGATTGATAAAGGAATATGGGGAGCGAGAAGGACAGTGGGATTTGTATTAGATTGATAAAGGAATATTGGAACAGAGCAGGACAGTGGGATTAGTATTAGATTATTAATGGAATATGGGGAGAGAGCAGGACAGTGGGATTAGTATTAGATTGATAAAGGTCTATGGGGAGAGAGCAGGACAGTGGGATTAGTATTAGATTGATAAAGGAATATGGGGTGAGAGCAGGACAGTGGGATCAGTATTAGATTGATAAAGGACTATGGGGAGAGAGCAGGACAGTGGGATTATTATTAGATTGTTAAAGGAATATGGGGAGAGAGCAGGACAGTGGGATTAGTATTAGATTGTTAAAGGAATATGGGGAGAGAGCAGGACAGTGGGATTAGTATTAGATTGATAAAGGAATATGGAGAGAGAGCAGGACAGTGGGATTAGTATTAGATTGATAAAGGAATATGGAGAGAGAGCAGGACAGTGGGATTAGTATTAGATTGTTAAAGGAATATGGGGAGAGAGCAGGACAGTGGGATTAGTATTCGATTGATAAAGGACGATGGCGAGAGATCAGCACAGTGGGATTAGTATTAGATTGATAAAGGAATATGGGGAGAGAGCGGGACAGTGGGATTAGTATTAGATTGTTAAAGGAATATGGGGAGAGAGCAGGACAGTGGGATTAGTATTAGATTGATAAAGGACTATGGGGTGAGAGCAGGACAGTGGGATTAGTATTAGATTGATAAAGGAATATGGGGACAGAGCAGGACAGTGGGATTAGTGTTAGATTGACAAAGGAATATGGGGAGAGAGCAGGACAGTGGGATTAGTATTAGATTGATAAAGGACTTTGGGGAGAGAGCAGGACAGTGGGATTAGTTTTAGATTGATAAAGGAATATGGGGAGAGAGCAGGACAGTGGGATTAGTATTAGATTGTTAAAGGAATATGGGGAGAGAGCAGGGCAGTGGGATTAGTATTAGATTGTTAAAGGAATATGGGGAGAGAGCAGGACAGTGGGATTAGTATTAGATTGTTAAAGGACTATGGGGAGAGAGCAGGACAGTGGGATTGGCATTAGATTGTTAAAGGAATATGGGGAGAGAGCAGGATAGTGGCATTAGTATTAGATTGATAAAGGAAATTGGGGAGAGAGCAGGACAGTGGGATTAGTATTAGATTGACAAAGGAATATGGGGAGAGAGCAGGACAATGCGATTAGTATTAGATTGATAAAGGAATATGGGGAGAGAGCCGAAGAGTGGGATTAGTATTAGATTGATAAAGGAATATGGGGAGAGAGCCGAAGAGTGGGATTAGTATTAGATTGATAAAGGAATATGGGGAGAGAGCAGGAGAGTGGGATTAGTATTAGATTGATAAAGGACGATGGGGAGAGAGCAGGACAGTGGGATTAGTATTAGATTGATAAAGGAATATGGGGAGAGAGCCGAAGAGTGGGATTAGTATTAGATTGATAAAGGAAGATGGGGAGAGAGCAGGACAGTGGGATTAGTATTAGATTGATAAAGGAATATGGGTAGAGAGCAGGACAGTGGGATTAGTATTAGATTGATAAAGGAACATGGGCAGGGAGCAGGACAGTGGGATTAGTATTAGATAGATAAAGGAATATGGGGAGAGAGCAGGACAGTGGGATTAGTATTAGATTGATATAGGAATATGGGGAGAGAAGAGGACAGTGGGATTAGTATTAGATTGATAAAGGGCGATGGGGAGAGAGCAGGACAGTGGGATTAGTATTAGATTGATAAAGGACTATGGGGAGAGAGCAGGACAGTGGGATTAGTATTAGATTGATAAAGGAATATGGGCAGAGAGTAGGAAAGTGGGATTAGTATTAGATTGATAAAGGAATATGGGGAGAGAGCAGGACAGTGGGATTAATATTAGATTGATAAAGGACTATGGGGAGAGAGCAGGACAATGGGATTAGTATTAGATTGTTAAAGGAATATGGGGTGAGCGCAGGACAGTGGGATTTGTATTAGATTGATAAAGGACTATGTGGAGAGAGCAGGACAGTGGGATTAGTATTAGATTGATAAAGGACTATGGGGAGAGAGCAGGACAGTGGGATTAGTATTACATTGATAAAGGAATATGGGCAGAGAGCAGGACAGTGGGATTAGTATTAGATTGATAAAGGAATATGGGGAGAGAGCGGGACAGTGGGATTAGTATTAGATTGTTAAAGGAATATGGGGAGAGAGCAGGACAGTGGGATTAGTATTAGATTGATAAAGGACTATGGGGAGAGAGCAGGACAGTGGGATTAGTATTAGATTGATAAAGGAATATGGGGAGAGAGCAGGACAGTGGGATTAGTATTAGATTGACAAAGGAATATGGGGAGAGAGCAGGACAGTGGGATTAGTATTAGATTGATAAAGGACTTTGGGGAGAGAGCAGGACAGTGGGATTAGTATTAGATTGATAAAGGATATGGGGAGAGAGCAGGACAGTGGGATTAGTATTAGATTGTTAAAGGAATATGGGGAGAGAGCAGGGGAGTGGGATAAGTATTAGATTGTTAAAGGAATATGGGGAGAGAGCAGGAGAGTGGGATTAGTATTAGATTGTTAAAGGACTATGGGGAGAGAGCAGGACAGTGGGATTGGTATTAGATTGTTAAAGGAATATGGGGAGAGAGCAGGACAGTGGCATTAGTATTAGATTGATAAAGGAATATGGGGAGAGAGACGGACAGTGGGATTAGTATTAGATTGATAAAGGACTATGGGGAGAGAGCAGGACAGTGGGATTAGTATTAGATTGATAAAGGAATATGGGGAGAGAGCAGGACAGTGGGATTAGTATTAGATTGTTAAAGGACTATGGGGAGAGAGCAGGACAGTGGGATTGGTATTAGATTGTTAAAGGAATATGGGGAGAGAGCAGGACAGTGGCATTAGTATTAGATTGATAAAGGAATATGGGGAGAGAGACGGACAGTGGGATTAGTATTAGATTGACAAAGGAATATGGGGAGAGAGCAGGACAGTGGGATTAATATTAGATTGATAAAGGAATATGGGCAGAGAGTAGGAAAGTGGGATTAGTATTAGATTGATAAAGGAATATGGGGAGAGAGCAGGACAGTGGGATTAATATTAGATTGATAAAGGCCTATGGGGAGAGAGCAGGACAATGGGATTAGTATTAGATTGTTAAAGGAATATGGGGTGAGCGCAGGACAGTGGGATTTGTATTAGATTGATAAAGGACTATGTGGAGAGAGCAGGACAGTGGGATTAGTATTAGATTGATAAAGGACTATGGGGAGAGAGCAGGACAGTGGGATTAGTATTACATTGATAAAGGAATATGGGCAGAGAGCAGGACAGTGGGATTAGTATTAGATTGATAAAGGAATATGGGGAGAGAGCGGGACAGTGGGATTAGTATTAGATTGTTAAAGGAATATGGGGAGAGAGCAGGACAGTGGGATTAGTATTAGATTGATAAAGGACTATGGGGAGAGAGCAGGACAGTGGGATTAGTATTAGATTGATAAAGGAATATGGGGAGAGAGCAGGACAGTGGGATTAGTATTAGATTGACAAAGGAATATGGGGAGAGAGCAGGACAGTGGGATTAGTATTAGATTGATAAAGGACTTTGGGGAGAGAGCAGGACAGTGGGATTAGTATTAGATTGATAAAGGATATGGGGAGAGAGCAGGACAGTGGGATTAGTATTAGATTGTTAAAGGAATATGGGGAGAGAGCAGGGCAGTGGGATAAGTATTAGATTGTTAAAGGAATGTGGGGAGAGAGCAGGACAGTGGGATTAGTATTAGATTGTTAAAGGACTATGGGGAGAGAGCAGGACAGTGGGATTGGTATTAGATTGTAAAAGGAATATGGGGAGAGAGCAGGACAGTGGCATTAGTATTAGATTGATAAAGGAATATGGGGAGAGAGACGGACAGTGGGATTAGTATTCGATTGACAAAGGAATATGGGGAGAGAGCAGGACAGTGGGATTAATATTAGATTGATAAAGGACGATGGGGAGAGAGCATGACAGTGGGATTAGTATTAGATTGATAAAGGAATATGGGGAGAGAGCCGAAGAGTGGGATTAGTATTAGATTGATGAAGGAATATGGGGAGAGAGCAGGACAGTGGGATTAGTATTAGATTGATAAAGGACGATGGGGAGAGAGCAGGACAGTGGGATTAGTATTAGATTGATAAAGGAATATGGGGAGAGAGCCGAAGAGTGGGATTAGTATTAGATTGATAAAGGAATATGGGGAGAGAGCAGGACAGTGGGATTAGTATTAGATTGATAAAGGAATATGGGTAGAGTGCAGGACAGTGGGATTAGTATTAGATTGATAAAGGAATATGGGCAGGGAGCAGGACAGTGGGATTAGTATTAGATAGATAAAGGAATATGGGCAGAGAGCAGGACAGTGGGATTAGCATTAGATTGATAAAGGAATATGGGGAGAGAGCGGGACAGTGGGATTAGTATTAGATTGTTAAAGGAATATGGGGAGAGAGCAGGACAGTGGGATTAGTATTAGATTGATAAAGGACTATGGGGAGAGAGCAGGACAGTGGGATTAGTATTAGATTGATAAAGGAATATGGGGAGAGAGCAGGACAGTGGGATTAGTATTAGATTGACAAAGGAATATGGGGAGAGAGCAGGACAGTGGGATTAGTATTCGATTGATAAAGGACTTTGGGGAGAGAGCAGGACAGTGGGATTAGTATTAGATTGATAAAGGATATGGGGAGAGAGCAGGACAGTGGGATTAGTATTAGATTGTTAAAGGAATATGGGGAGAGAGCAGGGCAGTGGGATAAGTATTAGATTGTTAAAGGAATATGGGGAGAGAGCAGGAGAGTGGGATTAGTATTAGATTGTTAAAGGACTTTGGGGAGAGAGCAGGACAGTGGGATTGGTATTAGATTGTTAAAGGAATATGGGGAGAGAGCAGGACAGTGGCATTAGTATTAGATTGATAAAGGAATATGGGGAGAGAGACGGACAGTGGGATTAGTATTAGATTGACAAAGGAATATGGGGAGAGAGCAGGACAGTGGGATTAATATTAGATTGATAAAGGACGATGGGGAGAGAGCAGGACAGTGGGATTAGTATTAGATTGATAAAGGAATATGGGGAGAGAGCCGAAGAGTGGGATTAGTATTAGATTGATGAAGGAATATGGGGAGAGAGCAGGACAGTGGGATTAGTATTAGATTGATAAAGGACGATGGGGAGAGAGCAGGACAGTGGGATTAGTATTAGATTGATAAAGGAATATGGGGAGAGAGCCGAAGAGTGGGATTAGTATTAGATTGATAAAGGAATATGGGGAGAGAGCAGGGCAGTGGGATTAGTATTAGATTGATAAAGGAATATGGGTAGAGTGCAGGACAGTGGGATTAGTATTAGATTGATAAAGGAATATGGGCAGGGAGCAGGACAGTGGGATTAGTATTAGATAGATAAAGGAATATGGGGAGAGAGCAGGACAGTGGTATTAGTATTATATTGATATAGGAATATGGGGAGAGAGGAGGACAGTGGGATTAGTATTAGATTGATAAAGGAATATGGGGAGAGAGCAGGACAGTGGGATTAGTATTAGATTGATAAAGGAATATGGGGAGAGAGCAGGACAGTGGGATTAGTATTTGATTGATAAAGGACTATGGGGAGAGAGCAGGACAGTGGGATTAGTATTAGATTGATAAAGGAATATGGGCAGAGAGCAGGAAAGTGGGATTAGTGTTAGATTGATAAAGGAATATGGGGAGAGAGCAGGACAGTGGGATTAATATTAGATTGATAAAGGACTATGGGGTGAGAGCAGGACAATGGGATTAGTATTAGATTGTTAAAGGAATATGGGGAGAGCGCAGGACAGTGGGATTTGTATTAGATTGATAAAGGACTATGGGGAGAGAGCAGGACAGTGGGATTAGTATTAGATTGATAAAGGACTATGGGGAGAGAGCAGGACAGTGGGATTAGTATTAGATTGATAAAGGAATATGGGCAGAGAGCAGGACAGTGGGATTAGTATTAGATTGATAAAGGAATATGGGGAGAGAGCAGGACAGTGGGATTAGTATTAGATTGATAAAGGAAAATGGGGAGAGAGCAGGACAGTGGGATTAGTATTAGATTGATAAAGGAATATGGGGAGAGAGCAGGACAGTGGGATTAGTATTAGATTGATAAAGGTATATGGGGAGAGAGCAGGACAGTGGGATTAGTATTAGATTGATAAAGGACTATGGGGAGAGAGCAGGACAGTGGGATTAGTATTAGATTGTTAAAGGAATACGGGGAGAGAGCAGGACAGTGGGATTAGTATTAGATTGCTAAAGGACTATGGGGAGAGAGCAGGACAGTGGGATTAGTATTAGATTGATAAAGGAATATGGGGAGAGAGCAGGACAGTGGGATTAGTATTAGATTTAAAGGAATATGGGGAGAGAGCAGGACAGTGGGATTAGTATTAGATTGTTAAAGGAATATGGGGAGAGAGAAGGACAGTGGGATTAGTATTAGATTGATAAAGGATTATGGGGAGAGAGCAGGACAGTGGGATTAGTATTAGATTGATAAAGGACTATGGGGAGAGAGCAGGACAGTGGGATTAGTATTAGATTGATAAAGGAATATGGCGAGAGAGCAGGACAGTGGGATTAGTATTAGATTGATAAAGGAATATGGGGAGAGAGAAGGACAGTGGGATTCGTATGAGATTGACACAGGAATATGGGGAGAGAGCAGGACAGTGGGATTAGTATTAGAATGATAAAGGACTATGGGGAGAGAGCAGGACAGTGGGATTATTATTAGATTGATAAAGGAATATGGGGAGAGAGCAGGACAGTGGGATTATTATTAGATTGATAAAGGAATATGGGGAGAGAGCAGGACAGTGTGATTAGTATTAGATTGATAAAGGACTATGGGGAGAGAGCAGGACAGTGCGATTAGTATTAGATTGATAAAGGAATATGGGGAGAGAGCAGGACAGTGCGATAAGTATTAGATTGATAAAGGACTATGGGGAGAGAGCAGGACAGTGGGATTAGTATTAGATTGTTAAAGGAATATGGGGAGAGAGCAGGACAGTGGGATTAGTATTAGATTGATAAAGGAAAATGGGGAGAGTGCAGGACAGTGGGATTAGTCTTAGATTGATAAAGGAATATATGGAGAGAGCAGGACAGTGGGATTAGTAATAGATTGATAAAGGAATATGGGGAGAGAGCAGGACAGTGGGATCAGTATGAGATTGATAAAGGAATATGGGGAGGGAGCAGGACAGTGGGATTAGTATTAGATTGTTAAAGGACTATGGCGAGAGAGCAGGACAGTGGGATTAGTATTAGATTGATAAAGGACTATGGGGAGAGAGCAGGACAGTGGGATTAGTATTTGATTGATAAAGGAATATGGGGATAGAGCAGGACAGTTGGATTAGTATTAGATTGATAAAGGACTATGGGGAGAGAGCAGGACAGTGGGATTAGTATTAGATTGATAAAGGACTATGGGGAGAGAGCAGGACAGTGGGATTAGTATTAGATTGATAAAGGACTATGGGGAGAGAGCAGGACAGTGGGATTAGTATTAGATTGATAAAGGAATATGGGGAGAGAGCAGGACAGTGGGATTAGTATTAGATTGTTAAAGGAATATGGGGAGAGAGCAGGTCAGTGTGATTAGTATTAGATTGATAAAGGAATATAGGGAGAGAGCAGGACAGTGGGATTAGTATTCGATTGTTAAAGGAATATGGGGAGAGAGCAGGACAGTGGGATTAGTATTAGATTAATAAAGGACTATGGGGAGAGAGCAGGACAGTGGGATTAGTATTAGATTGTTAAAGGAATATGGGGAGAGAGCAGGACAGTGGGATTCGTATTAGATTGATAAAGGAATATGGGGAGAGAGCAGGACAGTGGGATTAGTATTATATTGATAAAGGAATATGGGAAGAGAGCAGGACAGTGGGATTAGTATTAGATTGTTAAAGGAATATGGGGAGAGAGCAGGACAGTGGGATTAGTATTAGATTGATAAATGAATATGGGGAGAGAGCAGGACAGTGGGATTAGTATTAGATTGACAAAGGAAGATGGGGAGAGAGCAGGACTGTGGGATTAGTATTAGATTGATAAAGGACTATGGGGAGAGAGCAGGACAGTGGGATTAGTATTAGATTGATAAAGGAATATGGGGAGAGAGCAGGACAGTGGGATTAGTATTAGATTGTTAAAGGAATATGGGGAGAGAGCAGGACAGTGGGATTAGTATTAGATTGTTAAATGAATATGCGGAGAGAGCAGGACAGTGGGATTAGTATTAGATTGTTAAAGGACTATGGGGAGAGAGCAGGACAGTGGGATTAGTATTAGATTGATAAAGGACTATGGGGAGAGAGCAGGACAGTGGGATTAGTATTAGATTGTTAAAGGAATATGGGGAGAGAGCAGGACAGTGGGATTAGTATTAGATTGATAAAGGAATATGGGGAGAGAGCAGGACAGTGGGATTAGTATTATATTGATGAAGGAATATGGGAAGAGAGCAGGACAGTGGGATTAGTATTAGATTGTTAAAGGAATATGGGGAGAGAGCAGGACAGTGGGATTAGTATTAGATTGATAAATGAGTATGGGGAGAGAGCAGGACAGTGGGATTAGTATTAGATTGACAAAGGAAGATGGGGAGAGAGCAGGACTGTGGGATTAGTATTAGATTGATAAAGGACTATGGGGAGAAGGCAGGACAGTGGGATTAGTATTAGATTGATAAAGGAATATGGGGAGAGAGCAGGACAGTGGGATTAGTATTAGATTGTTAAAGGAATATGGGGAGAGAGCAGGACAGTGGGATTAGTATTAGATTGTTAAATGAATATGCGGAGAGAGCAGGACAGTGGGATTAGTATTAGATTGTTAAAGGACTATGGGGAGAGAGCAGGACAGTGGGATTAATATTACATTGATAAAGGAATATGGAGAGAGAGAAGGACAGTGGGATTAGTATTAGATTGATAAAGGAATATGGGGAGAGAGCAGGACAGTGGGATTAGTATTAGATTGATAAAGGAATATGGGGAGAGAGCAGAACAGTGGGATTAGTATTAGATTGACAAAGGAATATGGGGAGAGAGCAGGACAGTGGGATTAGTATTAGAATGATAAAGGACGATGGGGAGAGAGCAGGATAGTGGGATTAGTATTAGATTGATAAAGGAATATGGGGAGAGAGCCGAACAGTGGGATTAGTATTAGATTGATAAAGGAATATGGGGATAGAGCAGGACAGTGGAATTAGTATTAGATTGATAAAGGACTATGGGGTGAGAACAGGACAGTGGGATTAGTATTAGATTGATAAAGGACTATGGGGAGAGAGCAGGACAGTGGGTTTAGTATTAGATTGAAAAAGGAATATGGGGAGAGAGCAGGACAGTGGGATTAGTATTAGATTGATAAAGGAATATGGGGAGAGAGCAGGACAGTGGAATTAGTATTAGATTGATAAAGGAATATGGGGAGAGAGCAGGACAGTGGGATTAGTATTAGATTGACAAAGGAATATGGGGAGAGAGCAGGACAGTGGAATTAGTATTAGATTGATAAAGGACTATGGGGTGAGAGCAGGAAAGTGGGATTAGTATTCGATTGATAAAGGACTATGGGGAGAGAGCAGGACAGTAGGTTTAGTATTAGATTGATAAAGGACTATGGGGAGAGAGCAGGACAGTGGGATTAGTATTAGATTGATAAAGGAATATGGGGAGAGAGCAGGACAGTGGGATTAGTATTAGATTGATAAAGGAATATGGGGAGAGAGCAGGACAGTGGGATTAGTATTAGATTGACAAAGGAATATGGGGAGAGAGCAGGACAGTGGGATTAGTATTAGAATGATAAAGGACGATGGGGAGAGAGCAGGACAGTGGGATAAGTATTAGATTGTTAAAGGAATATGGGGAGAGAGAAGGACAGTGGGATTAGTATTAGATTGATAAATCAATATGGGGAGAGAGCAGGACAGTGGGATTAGTATTAGATTGATAAAGGAATATGGGGAGAGAGCAGGACAGTGGGATTAGTATTAGATTGATAAAGGAATATGGGGAGAGAGCAGGACAGTGGGATTAGTATTAGATTGATAAAGGAATATGGGCAGTGAGCAGGACAGTGGGATTAGTATTAGATTGATAAAGGAATATGGGGAGAGAGCAGGACAGTGGGAGTAGTATTAGATTGATAAAGGCATATGGGGAGAGAGCAGGACAGTGGGATTAGTTTTAGATTGATAAAGGAATATGGGGAGAGAGCAGGACAGTGGGATTAGTATTAGATTGATAAAGGAATATGGGGAGAGAGCAGGACAGTGGGATTAGTAATAGATTGATAAAGGAATATGGGGAGAGAGCAGGACAGTGGGATCAGTATTAGATTGATAAAGGAATATGGGGAGGGAGCAGGAAAGTGGGATTAGTATTAGATTGTTAAAGGACTATGGCTAGAGAGAAGGACAGTGGGATTAGTATTAGATTGATAAAGGACTATGGGGAGAGAGCAGGACAGTGGGATTAGTATTAGATTGATAAAGGAATATGGGGATAGACCAGGACAGTGGGATTAGTATTAGATTGATAAAGGACTATGGGGAGAGAGCAGGACAGTGGGATTAGTATTAGATTGTTAAAGGAATATGGGGAGAGAGCAGGTCAGTGGGATTAGTATTAGATTGATAAAGGAATATGGGGAGAGAGCAGGACAGTGGGATTAGTATTCGATTGTTAAAGGAATATGGGGAGAGAACAGGACAGTGGGATTAGTATTAGATTGATAAAGGACTATGGGGAGAGAGCAGGACAGTGGGATTAGTATTAGATTGCTAAAGGAATATGGGGAGAGAGCAGGACAGTGGGATTACTATTAGATTGACAAACGAATATGGGGAGAGAGCAGGACTGTGGGATTAGTATTATATTGATAAAGGAATATGGGGAGAGAGCAGGACAGTGGGATTAGTATTAGATTGTTAAAGGAATATGGGGAGAGAGCAGGACAGTGGGATTAGTATTAGATTGATAAATGAATATGGGGAGAGAGCAGGACAGTGGGATTAGTATTAGATTGACAAACGAATATGGGGAGAGAGCAGGACTGTGGGATTAGTAATAGATTGATAAAGGACTATGGGGAGAGAGCAGGACAGTGGGATTAGTATTAGATTGATAAAGGAATATGGGGAGAGATCAGGAGAGTGGGATTAGTATTAGATTGTTAAAGGAATATTGGGAGAGAGCAGGACAGTGGGATTAGTATTAGATTGTTAAAGGAATATGGGGAGAGAGCAGGACAGTGGGATTAGTATTAGATTGTTAAAGGACTATGGGGAGAGCGCAGGACAGTGGGATTAATATTAGATTGATAAAGGAATATGGAGAGAGAGCAGGACAGTGGGATTAGTTTTAGATTGATAAAGGAATATGGGGAGAGAGCAGGACAGTGGGATTAGTATTAGATTGATAAAGGAATATGGGGAGAGAGCAGGACAGTGGGATTAGTAATAGATTGATAAAGGAATATGGGGAGAGAGCAGGACAGTGGGATCAGTATTAGATTGATAAAGGAATATGGGGAGGGAGCAGGAAAGTGGGATTAGTATTAGATTGTTAAAGGACTATGGCTAGAGAGCAGGACAGTGGGATTAGTATTAGATTGATAAAGGACTATGGGGAGAGAGCAGGACAGTGGGATTAGTATTAGATTGATAAAGGAATATGGGGATAGACCAGGACAGTGGGATTAGTATTAGATTGATAAAGGACTATGGGGAGAGAGCAGGACAGTGGGATTAGTATTGGATTGTTAAATGAATATGGGGAGAGAGCAGGTCAGTGGGATTAGTATTAGATTGATAAAGGAATATGGGGAGAGAGCAGGACAGTGGGATTAGTATTCGATTGTTAAAGGAATATGGGGAGAGAGCAGGACAGTGGGATTAGTATTAGATTGATAAAGGACTATGGGGAGAGAGCAGGACAGTGGGATTAGTATTAGATTGTTAAAGGAATATGGGGAGAGAGCAGGACAGTGGGATTAGTATTAGATTGACAAACGAATATGGGGAGAGAGCAGGACTGTGGGATTAGTATTATATTGATAAAGGAATATGGGGAGAGAGCAGGACAGTGGGATTAGTATTAGATTGTTAAAGGAATATGGGGAGAGAGCAGGACAGTGGGATGAGTATTAGATTGATAAATGAATATGGGGAGAGAGCAGGACAGTGGGATTAGTATTAGATTGACAAACGAATATGGGGAGTGAGCAGGACTGTGGGATTAGTATTAGATTGATAAAGGACTATGGGGAGAGAGCAGGACAGTGGGATTAGTATTAGATTGATAAAGGAATATGGGGAGAGAGCAGGACAGTGGGATTAGTATTAGATTGTTAAAGGAATATGGGGAGAGAGCAGGACAGTGGGATTAGTATTAGATTGTTAAAGGACTATGGGGAGAGAGCAGGACAGTGGGATTAATATTAGATTGATAAAGGAATATGGAGAGAGAGCAGGACAGTGGGATTAGTATTAGATTGATAAAGGAATATGGGGAGAGAGCAGGACAGTGGGATTAGTATTAGATTGATAAAGGAATATGGGGAGAGAGCAGGACAGTGGGATCAGTATTAGATTGACAAAGGAATATGGGGAGAGAGCAGGATAGTGGGATTAGTATTAGACTGATAAAGGACGATGGGGAGAGAGCAGGAAAGTGGGATTAGTATTAGAATGATAAAGGAATATGGGGAGAGAGCCGAACAGTGGGATTAGTATTAGTTTGATAAAGGAATATGGGGAGAGAGCAGGACAGTGGGATTAGTATTAGATTGATAAAGGAATATGGGGAGAGAGCAGGACAGTGGGATTAGTATTAGATTGATAAAGGAATATGGGCAGAGAGCAGCACAGTGGGATTAGTATTTGATTGATAAAGGAATATGGGGAAAGACCAGGACAGTGGGATTAGTATTAGATTGATAAAGGACTATGGGGAGAGAGCAGGACAGTGGGATTAGTATTAGATTGTTAAAGGAATATGGGGAGAGAGCAGGTCAGTGGGATTAGTATTAGATTGATAAAGGAATATGGGGAGAGAGCAGGACAGTGGGATTAGTATTCGATTGTTAAAGGAATATGGGGAGAGAGCAGGACAGTGGGATTAGTATTAGATTGATAAAGGACTATGGGGAGAGAGCAGGACAGTGGGATTAGTATTAGATTGTTAAAGGAATATGGGGAGAGAGCAGGACAGTGGGATTAATATTAGATTGACAAACGAATATGGGGAGAGAGCAGGACTGTGGGATTAGTATTATATTGATAAAGGAATATGGGGAGAGAGCAGGACAGTGGGATTAGTATTAGATTGTTAAAGGAATATGGGGAGAGAGCAGGACAGTGGGATTAGTATTAGATTGATAAATGAATATGGGGAGAGAGCAGGACAGTGGGATTAGTATTAGATTGACAAACGAATATGGGGAGTGAGCAGGACTGTGGGATTAGTATTAGATTGATAAAGGACTATGGGGAGAGAGCAGGACAGTGGGATTAGTATTAGATTGATAAAGGAATATGGGGAGAGAGCAGGAGAGTGGGATTAGTATTTGATTGTTAAAGGAATATGGGGAGAGAGCAGGACAGTGGGATTAGTATTAGATTGTTAAAGGAATATGGGGAGAGAGCAGGACAGTGGGATTAGTATTAGATTGTTAAAGGACTATGGGGAGAGAGCAGGACAGTGGGATTAATATTAGATTGATAAAGGAATATGGAGAGAGAGCAGGACAGTGGGATTAGTATTAGATTGATAAAGAAATATGGGGAGAGAGCAGGACAGTGGGATTAGTATTAGATTGATAAAGGAATATGGGGAGAGAGCAGGACAGTGGGATCAGTATTAGATTGACAAAGGAATATGGGGAGAGAGCAGGATAGTGGGATTAGTATTAGACTGATAAAGGACGATGGGGAGAGAGCAGGACAGTGGGATTAGTATTAGAATGATAAAGGAATATGGGGAGAGAGCCGAACAGTGGGATTAGTATTAGTTTGATAAAGGAATATGGGGAGAGAGCAGGACAGTGGGATTAGTATTAGATTGATAAAGGAATATGGGGAGAGAGCAGGACAGTGGGATTAGTATTAGATTGATAAAGGAATATGGGCAGAGAGCAGGACAGTGGGATTAGTATTAGATTGATAAATGAATATGGGGAGAGAGCAGGACAGTGGGATTAGTATTAGATTGATAAAGGAATATGGGGAGAGAGCAGGACAGTGGGATTAGTATTAGATTGATAAAGGAATATGGGGGGAGAGCAGGACCGTGGGATTAGTATTAGATTGATAAAGGAATATGGGGAGAGAGCAGGACAGTGGGATTAGTATTAGATTGATAAAGGAATATGGGGAGAGAGCAGGACAGTGGGATTAGTATTAGATTGATAAAGGAATATGGGCATAGTGCAGGACAGTGGGATTAGTATTAGATTGATAAAGGAATATGGGGAGAGAGCAGGACAGTGGGATTAGTATTAGATTGATAAAGGAAAATGGGGAGAGAGCAGGACAGTGGGATTAGTATTAGATTGAATAAGGAATATGGGGAGAGAGCAGGACAGTGGGATTAGTATTAGATTGATAAAGGAATATGGGGAGAGAGCAGGACAGTGGGATTAGTATTAGATTGAGAAAGGAAAATGGGGAGAGAGCAGGACAGTGGGATTAGCATTAGATTGTTAAAGGAATAAGGGGAGAGAGCAGGACAGTGGGATTAGTATTAGATTGCTAAAGGACTATGGGGAGAGAGCAGGACAGTGGGATTAGTATTAGATTGATAAAGGAATATGGGGAGAGAGCAGGACAGTGGGATTAGTATTAGATTGATAAAGGAATATGGGGGGAGAGCAGGACCGTGGGATTAGTATTAGATTGATAAAGGAATATGGGGAGAGAGCAGGACAGTGGGATTAGTATTAGATTGATAAAGGAATATGGGGAGAGAGCAGGACAGTGGGATTAGTATTAGATTGATAAAGGAATATGGGCATAGTGCAGGACAGTGGGATTAGTATTAGATTGATAAAGGAATATGGGGAGAGAGCAGGACAGTGGGATTAGTATTAGATTGATAAAGGAAAATGGGGAGAGAGCAGGACAGTGGGATTAGTATTAGATTGAATAAGGAATATGGGGAGAGAGCAGGACAGTGGGATTAGTATTAGATTGATAAAGGAATATGGGGAGAGAGCAGGACAGTGGGATTAGTATTAGATTGAGAAAGGAAAATGGGGAGAGAGCAGGACAGTGGGATTAGTATTAGATTGTTAAAGGAATACGGGGAGAGAGCAGGACAGTGGGATTAGTATTAGATTGCTAAAGGACTATGGGGAGAGAGCAGGACAGTGGGATTAGTATTAGATTGATAAAGGAATATGGTGAGAGAGCATGACAGTGGGATTAGTATTAGAGTGATAAAGGAATATGGGGGAGAGCAGGACAGTGGGATTAGTATGAGATTGACAAAGGAATATGGGGAGAGAGCAGGACAGTGGGATTCGTATTAGAATGATAAAGGACTATGGGGAGAGAGCAGGACAGTGGGATTAGTATTAGATTGATAAAGGAATATGGGGAGAGAGCAGGACAGTGGGATTAGTATTAGATTGATAAATGGATATGGGGAGAGAGCAGAACAGTGGGATTAGTATTAGATTGATAAAGGCATATGGGCAGAGAGCAGGACAGTGGGATTAGTATTAGATTGATAAAGGAATATGGGGAGAGAGCAGGACAGTGGGATTAGTATTAGATTGATAAAGGAATATGGGCAGTGTGCAGAACAGTGGGATTAGTATTAGATTGATAAAGGAATATGGGGAGAGAGCAGGACAGTGGGATTAGTATTAGATTGAAAAAGGAATATGGGGAGAGAGCAGGACAGCGGGATCAGTATTAGATTGATAAAGGAATATGGGGAGGTAGCAGGACAGTGGGATTAGTATCAGATTGTTCAAGGACTATGGGGAGAGAGCAGGACAGTGGGATTAGTATTCGATTGTTAAAGGAATATGGGGAGAGAGCAGGACAGTGGGATTAGTATTAGATTGATAAAGGACTATGGGGAGAGAGCAGGACAGTGGGATTAGTATTAGATTGTTAAAGGAATATGGGGAGAGAGCAGGACAGTGGGATTAGTATTAGATTGACAAACGAATATGGGGAGAGAGCAGGACTGTGGGATTAGTATTATATTGATAAAGGAATATGGGGAGAGAGCAGGACAGTGGGATTAGTATTAGATTGTTAAAGGAATATGGGGAGAGAGCAGGACAGTGGGATTAGTATTAGATTGATAAATGAATATGGGGAGAGAGCAGGACAGTGGGATTAGTATTAGATTGACAAACGAATATGGGGAGTGAGCAGGACTGCGGGATTAGTATTAGATTGATAAAGGACTATGGGGAGAGAGCAGGACAGTGGGATTAGTATTAGATTGATAAAGGAATATGGGGAGAGAGCAGGAGAGTGGGATTAGTATTAGATTGTTAAAGGAATATGGGGAGAGAGCAGGACAGTGGGATTAGTATTAGATTGTTAAAGGAATATGGGGAGAGAGCAGGACAGTGGGATTAGGATTAGATTGTTAAAGGACTATGGGGAGAGAGCAGGACAGTGGGATTAGTATTAGATTGACAAACGAATATGGGGAGTGAGCAGGACTGTGGGATTAGTATTAGATTGATAAAGGACTATGGGGAGAGAGCAGGACAGTGGGATTAGTATTAGATTGATAAAGGAATATGGGGAGAGAGCAGGAGAGTGGGATTAGTATTTGATTGTTAAAGGAATATGGGGAGAGAGCAGGACAGTGGGATTAGTATTAGATTGTTAAAGGAATATGGGGAGAGAGCAGGACAGTGGGATTAGTATTAGATTGTTAAAGGACTATGGGGAGAGAGCAGGACAGTGGGATTAATATTAGATTGATAAAGGAATATGGAGAGAGAGCAGGACAGTGGGATTAGTATTAGATTGATAAAGAAATATGGGGAGAGAGCAGGACAGTGGGATTAGTATTAGATTGATAAAGGAATATGGGGAGAGAGCAGGACAGTGGGATCAGTATTAGATTGACAAAGGAATATGGGGAGAGAGCAGGATAGTGGGATTAGTATTAGACTGATAAAGGACGATGGGGAGAGAGCAGGACAGTGGGATTAGTATTAGAATGATAAAGGAATATGGGGAGAGAGCCGAACAGTGGGATTAGTATTAGTTTGATAAAGGAATATGGGGAGAGAGCAGGACAGTGGGATTAGTATTAGATTGATAAAGGAATATGGGGAGAGAGCAGGACAGTGGGATTAGTATTAGATTGATAAAGGAATATGGGCAGAGAGCAGGACAGTGGGATTAGTATTAGATTGATAAATGAATATGGGGAGAGAGCAGGACAGTGGGATTAGTATTAGATTGATAAAGGAATATGGGGAGAGAGCAGGACAGTGGGATTAGTATTAGATTGATAAAGGAATATGGGGGGAGAGCAGGACCGTGGGATTAGTATTAGATTGATAAAGGAATATGGGGAGAGAGCAGGACAGTGGGATTAGTATTAGATTGATAAAGGAATATGGGGAGAGAGCAGGACAGTGGGATTAGTATTAGATTGATAAAGGAATATGGGCATAGTGCAGGACAGTGGGATTAGTATTAGATTGATAAAGGAATATGGGGAGAGAGCAGGACAGTGGGATTAGTATTAGATTGATAAAGGAAAATGGGGAGAGAGCAGGACAGTGGGATTAGTATTAGATTGAATAAGGAATATGGGGAGAGAGCAGGACAGTGGGATTAGTATTAGATTGATAAAGGAATATGGGGAGAGAGCAGGACAGTGGGATTAGTATTAGATTGAGAAAGGAAAATGGGGAGAGAGCAGGACAGTGGGATTAGCATTAGATTGTTAAAGGAATACGGGGAGAGAGCAGGACAGTGGGATTAGTATTAGATTGCTAAAGGACTATGGGGAGAGAGCAGGACAGTGGGATTAGTATTAGATTGATAAAGGAATATGGGGAGAGAGCAGGACAGTGGGATTAGTATTAGATTGATAAAGGAATATGGGGGGAGAGCAGGACCGTGGGATTAGTATTAGATTGATAAAGGAATATGGGGAGAGAGCAGGACAGTGGGATTAGTATTAGATTGATAAAGGAATATGGGGAGAGAGCAGGACAGTGGGATTAGTATTAGATTGATAAAGGAATATGGGCATAGTGCAGGACAGTGGGATTAGTATTAGATTGATAAAGGAATATGGGGAGAGAGCAGGACAGTGGGATTAGTATTAGATTGATAAAGGAAAATGGGGAGAGAGCAGGACAGTGGGATTAGTATTAGATTGAATAAGGAATATGGGGAGAGAGCAGGACAGTGGGATTAGTATTAGATTGATAAAGGAATATGGGGAGAGAGCAGGACAGTGGGATTAGTATTAGATTGAGAAAGGAAAATGGGGAGAGAGCAGGACAGTGGGATTAGTATTAGATTGTTAAAGGAATACGGGGAGAGAGCAGGACAGTGGGATTAGTATTAGATTGCTAAAGGACTATGGGGAGAGAGCAGGACAGTGGGATTAGTATTAGATTGATAAAGGAATATGGTGAGAGAGCATGACAGTGGGATTAGTATTAGAGTGATAAAGGAATATGGGGGAGAGCAGGACAGTGGGATTAGTATGAGATTGACAAAGGAATATGGGGAGAGAGCAGGACAGTGGGATTCGTATTAGAATGATAAAGGACTATGGGGAGAGAGCAGGACAGTGGGATTAGTATTAGATTGATAAAGGAATATGGGGAGAGAGCAGGACAGTGGGATTAGTATTAGATTGATAAATGGATATGGGGAGAGAGCAGAACAGTGGGATTAGTATTAGATTGATAAAGGAATATGGGCAGAGAGCAGGACAGTGGGATTAGTATTAGATTGATAAAGGAATATGGGGAGAGAGCAGGACAGTGGGATTAGTATTAGATTGATAAAGGAATATGGGCAGTGTGCAGAACAGTGGGATTAGTATTAGATTGATAAAGGAATATGGGGAGAGAGCAGGACAGTGGGATTAGTATCAGATTGTTCAAGGACTATGGGGAGAGAGCATGACAGTGGGATTAGTATTCGATTGTTAAAGGAATATGGGGAGAGAGCAGGACAGTGGGATTAGTATTAGATTGATAAAGGACTATGGGGAGAGAGCAGGACAGTGGGATTAGTATTAGATTGTTAAAGGAATATGGGGAGAGAGCAGGACAGTGGGATTAGTATTAGATTGACAAACGAATATGGGGAGAGAGCAGGACTGTGGGATTAGTATTATACTGATAAAGGAATATGGGGAGAGAGCAGGACAGTGGGATTAGTATTAGATTGTTAAAGGAATATGGGGAGAGAGCAGGACAGTGGGATTAGTATTAGATTGATAAATGAATATGGGGAGAGAGCAGGACAGTGGGATTAGTATTAGATTGACAAACGAATATGGGGAGTGAGCAGGACTGCGGGATTAGTATTAGATTGATAAAGGACTATGGGGAGAGAGCAGGACAGTGGGATTAGTATTAGATTGATAAAGGAATATGGGGAGAGAGCAGGAGAGTGGGATTAGTATTAGATTGTTAAAGGAATATGGGGAGAGAGCAGGACAGTGGGATTAGTATTAGATTGTTAAAGGAATATGGGGAGAGAGCAGGACAGTGGGATTAGGATTAGATTGTTAAAGGACTATGGGGAGAGAGCAGGACAGTGGGATTAATATTAGATTGATAAAGGAATATGGAGAGAGAGCAGGACAGTGGGATTAGTATTAGATTGATAAAGGAATATGGGGAGAGAGCAGGACAGTGGGATTAGTATTAGATTGATAAAGGAATATGGGGAGAGAGCAGGACAGTGGGATCAGTATTAGATTGACAAAGGAATATGGGGAGAGAGCAGGATAGTGGGATTAGTATTAGACTGATAAAGGACGATGGGGAGAGAGCAGGACAGTGGGATTAGTATTAGAATGATAAAGGAATATGGGGAGAGAGCCGAACAGTGGGATTAGTATTAGATTGATAAAGGAATATGGGGAGAGAGCAGGACAGTGGGATTAGTATTAGATTGATAAAGGAATATGGGGAGAGAGCAGGACAGTGGGATTAGTATTAGATTGATAAAGGAATATGGGCAGAGAGCAGGACAGTGGGATTAGTATTAGATTGATAAATGAATATGGGGAGAGAGCAGGACAGTGGGATTAGTATTAGATTGATAAAGGAATATGGGGAGAGAGCAGGACAGTGGGATTAGTATTAGATTGATAAAGGAATATGGGGAGAGAGCAGGACAGTGGGATTAGTATTAGATTGATAAAGGAATATGGGGGAGAGCAGGACAGTGGGATTAGTATTAGATTGATAAAGGAATATGGGGAGAGAGCAGGACAGTGGGATTAGTATTAGATTGATAAAGGAATATGGGCATAGTGCAGGACAGTGGGATTAGTATTAGATTGATAAAGGAATATGGGGAGAGAGCAGGACAGTGGGATTAGTATTAGATTGATAAAGGAAAATGGGGAGAGAGCAGGACAGTGGGATTAGTATTAGATTGAATAAGGAATATGGGGTGAGAGCAGGACAGTGGGATTAGTATTAGATTGATAAAGGAATATGGGGAGAGAGCAGGACAGAGGGATTAGTATTAGATTGAGAAAGGACTATGGGGAGAGAGCAGGACAGTCGGATTAGTATTAGATTGTTAAAGGAATACGGGGAGAGAGCAGGACAGTGGGATTAGTATTAGATTGCTAAAGGACTATGGGGAGAGAGCAGGACAGTGGGATTAGTATTAGATTGATAAAGGAATATGGTGAGAGAGCATGACAGTGGGATTAGTATTAGATTGATAAAGGAATATGGGGGAGAGCAGGACAGTGGGATTAGTATGAGATTGACAAAGGAATATGGGGAGAGAGCAGGACAGTGGGATTCGTATTAGAATGATAAAGGACTATGGGGAGAGAGCAGGACAGTGGGATTAGTATTAGATTGATAAAGGAATATGGGGAGAGAGCAGGACAGTGGGATTAGTATTAGATTGATAAATGGATATGGGGAGAGAGCAGAACAGTGGGATTAGTATTAGATTGATAAAGGAATATGGGCAGAGAGCAGGACAGTGGGATTAGTATTAGATTGATAAAGGAATATGGGGAGAGAGCAGGACAGTGGGATTAGTATTAGATTGATAAAGGAATATGGGCAGTGTGCAGAACAGTGGGATTAGTATTAGATTGATAAAGGAATATGGGGAGAGAGCAGGACAGTGGGATTAGTATTAGATTGATAAAGGAATATGGGGAGAGAGCAGGACAGTGGGACTAGTATTGGATTGTTAAAGGAATATGGGGAGAGAGCAGGACAGTGGGATTAGTATTAGATTGATAAAGGACTATGGGGAGAGAGCAGGACAGTGGGATTAGTATTAGATTGATAAAGGACTATGGGGAGAGAGCAGGACAGTGGGATTAGTATTAGATTGATAAAGGAATAGGGGGATAGAGCAGGAAAGTGGGATTAGTATTAGATTGATAAAGGACTATGGGGAGAGAGCAGGACAGTGGGATTAGTATTAGATTGATAAAGGACTATGGGGAGAGAGCAGGACAGTGGGTTTAGTATTAGATTGATAAAGGACTATGGGGAGAGAGCAGGACAGTGGGATTAGTATTAGATTGATAAAGGAATATGGGGAGAGAGCAGGACAGTGGGATTAGTATTAGATTGTTAAAGGAATACGGGGAGAGAGCAGGTCAGTGGGATTAGTATTAGATTGATAAAGGAATATGGGCAGAGAGCAGGACAGTGGGATTAGTATTCGATTGTTAAAGGAATATGGGGAGAGAGCAGTACAGTGGGATTAGTATTAGATTGATAAAGGACTATGGGGAGAGAGCAGGACAGTGGGATTAGTATTAGATTGTTAAAGGAATATGGGGAGAGAGCAGGACAGTGGGATTAGTATTAGATTGATAAAGGAATATGGGGAGAGAGCAGGACAGTGGGATTATTATTTGATTGTTAAAGGACTATGGGGAGAGAGCAGGACAGTGGGATTAGTATTAGATTGATAAAGGAATATGGGGAGAGAGCAGGACAGAGGGATTAGTATTGGATTGTAAAAGGAATATGGGGAGAGAGCAGGACAGTGGGATTCGTATTAGATTGATAAAGGAATATGGGGAGCGAGCAGGACAGTCGGATTAGTATTAGATTGATAAAGGAATATGGGGAGAGAGCAGGACAGTGGGATTAGTATTAGATTGATAAAGGAATATGGGGAGAGAGCAGGACAGTGGGATTAGTATTAGATTGATAAAGGACTATGGGGAGAGAGCAGGACAGTGGGATTAGTAGTAGATTGATAAAGGACTATGGGGAGAGAGCAGGACAGTGGGATTAGTATTAGATTGTTAAAGGACGATGGGGAGAGAGCAGGACAGTGGGATTAGTATAAGATTGACAAAGGACTATGGGGAGAGAGCAGGACAGTGGGATTAGTATTAGATTGTTAAAGGAAGATGGGGTGAGAGCAGGACAGTGGGATTAGTATTAGATTGATAAAGGAATATGGGGAGAGAGAAGCACAGTGTGGTTCGGATTAGATTGATAAAGGAATATGGGGAGAGAGCAGGACAGTGGGATTAGTATTAGATTGACAAAGGACTATGGGTAGAGAGCAGGACAGTGGGATTAGTATTAGATTGTTAAAGGAATATGGGGAGAGAGCAGGACAGTGGGATTAGTATTAGATTGATAAAGGATTATGGGGAGAGAGCAGTATAGTGGGATTAGTAATAGATAGATAAAGGACTATGGGGAGAGAGCAGGACAGTGGGATTAGTATTAGATTGTTAAAGGAATATGGGGAGAGAGCAGGACAGTGGGATTAGTATTAGATTGATAAAGGAATATGGGGAGAGAGCAGGACAGTGGGATTAGTATTAGATTGATAAAGGAATATGGGGAGAGAGCAGGACAGTGGGATTAGTATTAGATTGATAAAGGACTATGGGGGGAGAGCAGGACAGTAGGACTAGTATTAGATTGATAAAGGAATATGGGGAGAGAGCAGGACAGTGGGATTAGTGTTAGATTGATAAAGGAATATGGGGAGAGAGCAGGACAGTGGGATTAGTATTTGATTGATAAAGGACTATGGGGAGAGTGCAGGACAGTGGGATTAGTATTAGATTGTTAAAGGAATATGGTCAGAGAGCAGGACAGTGGGATTAGTATTAGATTGATAAAGGAATATGGGGAGAGAGCAGGACAGTGTGATTAGTATTAGATTGATGAAGGAATATGGGGAGAGAGCAGGACAGTGGGATTAGTATTAGACTGATAAAGGACTATGGGAAGAGTGCAGGACAGTGGGATTAGTATTAGATTGATAAAGGAATATGGGGAGAGAGCAGGACAGTGGGATTAGTATTAGATTGATAAAGGACTTTGGGCAGAGAGCAGGACTTTTGGATTAGTATTAGATTGATGAAGGAATATGGGGAGAGAGCAGGACAGTGGGATTAGTATTAGACTGATAAAGGACTATGGGAAGAGTGCAGGACAGTGGGATTAGTATTAGATTGATAAAGGAATATGGGGAGAGAGCAGGACAGTGGGATTAGTATTAGATTGATAAAGGACTTTGGGCAGAGAGCAGGACAGTGGGATTAGTATTAGATTGATAAAGGACTATGGGGAGAGAGCTGTTCAGTGGGATTAGTATTAGATTGTTAAAAGAATTTGGGGAGAGAGCAGGTCAGTGGGATAAGTATTAGATTGATAAAGGACTATGGGGAGAGAGCGGGACAGAGGGATTAGTATTAGATTGATAAAGGAATATGGGGAGAGAGCAGGACAGTGGAATTAGTATTAGATTGATAAAGGAATATGGGGAGAGAGCAGGACAGTGGGAATAGTATTATAATAATAAAGGACTATGGGGAGAGAGCAGGACAGTGGGATTAGCATTAGACTGATAAAGGAAAATGGGGAGAGAGCAGGACAGTGGGATTAGTATTAGATTGATAAAGGACTATATGAGAGAGCAGGACAGTGGGATTAGTTTTAGATTGATAAAGGAATATGGGGAGAGAGCAGGACAGTTGGATTAGTATTAGATTGTTAAAGAAATATGGGGAGAGAGCAGGACAGTGGGATTAGTACTGGATTGATAAAGGACGATGGGGAGATAGCAGGACAGTGGGATTAGTATTAGATTGTTAAAGGACTATGGGGAGAGAGCAGGACAGTGGGATTAGTATTAGATTGATAAAGGACTATGGGGAGAGAGCAGGACAGTGGGATTAGTATTAGATTGTTAAAGGACTATGGGGAGAGAGCAGGACAGTGGGATTAGTATTAGATTGACAAAGGACTATGGGGAGAGAGCAGGACAGTGGGATTAGTATTAGATTGTTAAAGGAATATGGGGAGAGAGCAGGACAGTGGGATTAGTATTAGATTGATAAAGGATTATGGGGAGAGAGCAGTATAGTGGGATTAGTAATAGATAGATAAAGGAATATGGGGAGAGAGCAGGACAGTGGGATTAGTATTTGATTGATAAAGGACTATGGGGAGATAGCAGGACAGTGGGATGAGTATTAGATAGATAAAGGAATATGGGCAGAGAGCAGGACAGTGGGATTAGTATTAGATTGTTAAAGGAATATGGGGAGAGAGCAGGACAGTGGGATTAGTATTAGGTTGATAAAGGAATATGGGGAGAGAGCAGGACAGTGGGATTAGTATTAGATTGTTAAAGGAATATGGGGAGAGAGTAGGACAGTGGGATTAGTATTAGATTGTTAAAGGAATATGGCGAGAGAGCAGGACAGTGGGATTAGTATTAGATTGATAAAGGAATATGGGGAGAGAGCAGGACAGTGGGATTAGTATTTGATTGATAAAGGACTATGGGGAGAGAGCAGGACAGTGGGATTAGTATTAGATTGTTAAAGGAATATGGGGAGAGAGCAGGACAGTGGGAATAGTATTAGAATAATAAAGGACTATGGGGAGAGAGCAGGACAGTGGGATTAGTATTAGATTGATAAAGGAATATGGGGAGAGAGCAGGACAGTGGGATTAGTATTAGATTGATAAAGGAATATGGGGAGAGAGCAGGACAGTGGGATTAGTATTAGATTGATAAAGGAATATGGGGAGAGAGCAGGACAGTGGGATTCGTATTAGATTATTAAAGGAATATGGGGAGAGAGCAGGACAGTGGGATTAGTATTAAATTGATATAGGACTATGGGGAGAGAGCAGGACAGTGGGATTAGTATTAGATTGATAAAGGACTATGGGGAGAGAGCAGGACAGTGGGATTAGTATTAGATTGATAAAGGAATATGGGGAGAGAGCAGGACAGTGGGATTAGTATTAGATTGATAAAGGACTCTGCGGAGAGAGCAGGGCAGTGGGATTCGTATTAGATTGATAAAGGACTATGGGGAGAGAGCAGGACAGTGGGATTAGTATTAGATTGTTAAAGGAATATGGGGAGAGAGCAGGACAGTGGGATTAGTATTAGATTGATAAAGGAATATGGGGAGAGAGCAGGACAGTGGGATTAGAATTAGATTGATAAAGGAATATGGGGAGAGAGCAGGACAGTGGGATTAGTATTAGATTGATAAAGGAATATGGGGAGAGAGCAGGACAGTGGGATTAGTATTAGATTTATAAAGGAATATGGGGGAGAGCAGGACAGTGGGATTAGTATTAGATTGTTAAAAGAATATGGGAGAGAACAGGACACTGGGATTAGTATTAGATTGATAAAGGAATATGGGGAGAGAGCAGGACAGTGGGATTAGTATTAGATTGTTCAAGGAATATGGGGAGAGAGCAGGACAGTGGGATTCGTATTAGATTGTAAAAGGACTATGGGGAGAGAGCAGGACAGTGGGATTAGTATTAGATTGATAAAGGAATATGGGGAGAGAGCAGGACAGTGGGATTAGTATTAGATTGATAAAGGAATATGGGGAGAGAGCAGGACAGTGGGATTAGTGTTAGATTGATAAAGGACTATGGGGGGAGAGCAGGACAGTGGGACTAGTATTAGATTGATAAAGGAATATGGGGAGAGAGCAGGACAGTGGGATTAGTATTAGATTGATAAAGGAATATGGGGAGAGAGCAGGACAGTGGGATTAGTATTAGATTGTTAAAGGAATATGGGGAGAGAGCAGGACAGTGGGAATAGTATTAGAATAATAAAGGACTATGGGGAGAGAGCAGGACAGTGGGATTAGTATTAGATTGATAAAGGAATATGGGGAGAGAGCAGGACAGTGGGATTAGTATTAGATTGATAAAGGAATATGGGGAGAGAGCAGGACAGTGGGATTAGTATTAGATTGATAAAGGAATATGGGGAGAGAGCAGGACAGTGGGATTCGTATTAGATTATTAAAGGAATATGGGGAGAGAGCAGGACAGTGGGATTAGTATTAAATTGATATAGGACTATGGGGAGAGAGCAGGACAGTGGGATTAGTATTAGATTGATAAAGGACTATGGGGAGAGAGCAGGACAGTGGGATTAGTATTAGATTGATAAAGGAATCTGGGGAGAGAGCAGGACAGTGGGATTAGTATTAGATTGATAAAGGACTATGCGGAGAGAGCAGGGCAGTGGGATTCGTATTAGATTGATAAAGGACTATGGGGAGAGAGCAGGACAGTGGGATTAGTATTAGATTGATAAAGGACTATGGGGAGAGAGCAGGACAGTGGGATTAGTATTAGATTGATAAAGGAATATGGGGAGAGAGCAGGACAGTGGGATTAGTATTAGATTGATAAAGGAATATGGGGAGAGAGCAGGACAGTGGGATTCGTATTAAATTATTAAAGGAATATGGGGAGAGAGCAGGACAGTGGGATTAGTATTAAATTGATATAGGACTATGGGGAGAGAGCAGGACAGTGGGATTAGTATTAGATTGATAAAGGACTATGGGGAGAGAGCAGGACAGTGGGATTAGTATTAGATTGATAAAGGAATATGGGGAGAGAGCAGGACAGTGGGATTAGTATTAGATTGATAAAGGACTATGCGGAGAGAGCAGGGCAGTGGGATTCGTATTAGATTGATAAAGGACTATGGGGAGAGAGCAGGACAGTGGGATTAGTATTAGATTGTTAAAGGAATATGGGGAGAGAGCAGGACAGTGGGATGAGTATTAGATTGATAAAGGAATATGGGGAGAGAGCAGGACAGTGGGATTAGAATTAGATTGATAAAGGAATATGGGGAGAGAGCAGGACAGTGGGATTAGTATTAGATTGATAAAGGAATATGGGGAGAGAGCAGGACAGTGGGATTAGTATTAGATTTATAAAGGAATATGGGGGAGAGCAGGACAGTGGGATTAGTATTAGATTGTTAAAAGAATATGGGAGAGAACAGGACACTGGGATTAGTATTAGATTGATAAAGGAATATGGGGAGAGAGCAGGACAGTGGGATTAGTATTAGATTGTTCAAGGAATATGGGGAGAGAGCAGGACAGTGGGATTCGTATTAGATTGTAAAAGGACTATGGGGAGAGAGCAGGACAGTGGGATTAGTATTAGATTGATAAAGGAATATGGGGAGAGAGCAGGACAGTGGGATTAGTATTAGATTGATAAAGGAATATGGGGAGAGAGCAGGACAGTGGGATTAGTATTAGATTGATAAAGGACTATGGGGGGAGAGCAGGACAGTGGGACTAGTATTAGATTGATAAAGGAATATGGGGAGAGAGCAGGACAGTGGGATTAGTATTAGATTGATAAAGGAATATGGGGAGAGAGCAGGACAGTGGGATTAGTATTAGATTGTTAAAGGAATATGGGGAGAGAGCAGGACAGTGGGATTAGTATTGGATTGATAAAGGAATATGGGGAGAGAGCAGGACAGTGGGATTAGTATTAGATTGTTAAAGGAATATGGGGAGAGAGTAGGACAGTGGGATTAGTATTAGATTGTTAAAGGAATATGGGGAGAGAGCAGGACAGTGGGATTAGTATTAGATTGATAAAGGAATATGGGGAGAGAGCAGGACAGTGGGATTAGTATTTGATTGAAAAAGGACTATGGTTAGATAGCAGGACAGTGGAATGAGTATTAGATAGATAAAGGAATATGGGGAGAGAGCAGGACAGTGGGATTAGTATTAGATTGTTAAAGGAATATGGGGAGAGAGCAGGACAGTGGGATTAGTATTAGATTGATAAAGGAATATGGGGAGAGAGCAGGACAGTGGGATTAGTATTAGATTGTTAAAGGAATATGGGGAGAGAGCAGGACAGTGGGATTAGTATTAGATTGTTAAAGGAATATGGCGAGAGAGCAGGACAGTGGGATTAGTATTAGATTGATAAAGGAATATGGGGAGAGAGCAGGACAGTGGGATTAGTATTTGATTGATAAAGGACTATGGGGAGAGAGCAGGACAGTGGGATTAGTATTAGATTGTTAAAGGAATATGGGGAGAGAGCAGGACAGTGGGAATAGTATTAGAATAATAAAGGACTATGGGGAGAGAGCAGGACAGTGGGATTAGTATTAGATTGATAAAGGAATATGGGGAGAGAGCAGGACAGTGGGATTAGTATTAGATTGATAAAGGAATATGGGGAGAGAGCAGGACAGTGGGATTAGTATTAGATTGATAAAGGAATATGGGGAGAGAGCAGGACAGTGGGATTCGTATTAGATTATTAAAGGAATATGGGGAGAGAGCAGGACAGTGGGATTAGTATTAAATTGATATAGGACTATGGGGAGAGAGCAGGACAGTGGGATTAGTATTAGATTGATAAAGGACTATGGGGAGAGAGCAGGACAGTGGGATTAGTATTAGATTGATAAAGGAATCTGGGGAGAGAGCAGGACAGTGGGATTAGTATTAGATTGATAAAGGACTATGCGGAGAGAGCAGGGCAGTGGGATTCGTATTAGATTGATAAAGGACTATGGGGAGAGAGCAGGACAGTGGGATTAGTATTAGATTGTTAAAGGAATATGGGGAGAGAGCAGGACAGTGGGATTAGTATTAGATTGATAAAGGAATATGGGGAGAGAGCAGGACAGTGGGATTAGTATTAGATTGATAAAGGAATATGGGGAGAGAGCAGGACAGTGGGATTAGTATTAGATTGATAAAGGAATATGGGGATAGAGCAGGACAGTGGGATTAGTATTAGATTTATAAAGGAATATGGGGGAGAGCAGGACAGTGGGATTAGTATTAGATTGTTAAAAGAATATGGGGAGAGAACAGGACACTGGGATTAGTATTAGATTGATAAAAGAATATGGGGAGAGAGCAGGACAGTGGGATTAGTATTAGATTGTTCAAGGAATATGGGGAGAGAGCAGGACAGTGGGATTCGTATTAGATTGTAAAAGGACTATGGGGAGAGAGCAGGACAGTGGGATTAGTATTAGATTGATAAAGGAAGATGGGGAGAGAGCAGGACAGTGGGATTAGTATTAGATTGATAAAGGAATATGGGGAGAGAGCAGGACAGTGGGATTAGTATTAGATTGATAAAAGACTATGGGGAGAGAGCAGGACAGTGGGATTAGTATTAGATTGTTAAAGGAATATGGGGAGAGAGCAGGACAGTGGGATTAGTATTAGATTGATAAAGGAATATGGGGAGAGAGCAGGACAGTGGGATTAGTATTAGATTGTTAAAGCAATATGGGGAGAGAGCAGGACTGTGGGATTAGTATTAGATTGTTAAAGGAATATGGGGAGAGAGCAGGACAGTGGGATTAGTATTAGATTGATAAAGGAATATGGGGAGAGAGCAGGACAGTGGGATTAGTATTAGATTGTTAAAGGAATATGGGGAGAGAGCAGGACAGTGGGATTAGTATTAGATTGATAAAGGAATATGGGGAGAGAGCAGGACAGTGGGATTAGTATTAGATTGCTAAAGGAATATGGGGAGAGAGCAGGACAGTGGGATTAGTATTAGATTGATAAAGGAATATGGTGAGAGAGCAGGACAGTGGGATTAGTATTAGATAGTTAAAGGACTATGGGGAGAGAGCAGGACAGTGGGATTAGTATTACATTGTTAAAGGAATATGGGGAGAGAGCAGGACAGTGGGATTAGTATTAGATTGTTAAAGGACTATGGGGAGAGAGCAGGACAGTGGGATTAGTATTAGATTATTAAAGGAAGATGGGGTGAGAGCTGGACAGTGGGATTAGTATTAGATTGATATAGGAATATGGGGAGAGAGAAGGACAGTGTGGTTAGGATTAGATTGATAAAGGAATATGGGGAGAGAGAAGGACAGTGGGGTCAGTATTAGATTGATAAAGGAATATGGGGAGAGAGCAGGACAGTGGGATTAGTATTAGATTGTTAAAGGAATATGGGGAGAGAGCAGGACAGTGGGATTGGTATTAGATTGTTAAAGGAATATGGGGAGAGAGCAGGACAGTGGGATTAGTGTTAGATTGATAAAAGGAATATGGGGAGAGAGCAGGACAGTGGGATTAGTATTTGATTGATAAAGGACTATGGGGAGCGAGCAGGACAGTGGGATTAGTATTAGATTGTTAAAGGAATATGGTCAGAGAGCAGGACAGTGGGATTAGTATTAGATTGAAAAAGGAAGATGGGGAGAGAGCAGGACAGTGGGATTAGTATTTGATTGTTAAAGGACTATGGGGATAGAGCAGGACAGTGGGATTAGTATTAGATTGATGAAGGAATATGGGGAGAGAGCAGGACAGTGGGATTAGTATTAGACTGATAAAGGACTATGGGAAGAGTGCAGGACAGTGGGATTAGTATTAGATTGATAAAGGAATATGGGGAGAGAGCAGGACAGTGGGATTAGTATTAGATTGATAAAGGACTTTGGGGAGAGAGCAGGACAGTGGGATTAGTATTAGATTGTTAAAGGACTGTGGGGAGAGAGCATGAAAGTGGGATTAGTATTAGATTGATAAAGGACTATGGGGAGAGAGCTGTTCAGTGGGATTAGTATTAGATTGTTAAAGGAATTTGGGGAGAGAGCAGGTCAGTGGGATAAGTATTAGATTGATAAAGGACGATGGGGAGAGAGCGGGACAGGGGTATTAGTATTAGATTGATAAAGGAATATGGGGAGAGAGCAGGACAGTGGGATTAGTATTAGATTGATAAAGGAATATGGGGAGAGAGCAGGACAGTGGGAATAGTATTCGAATAATAAAGGACTATGGGGAGAGAGCAGGACAGTGGGATTAGTATTAGATTGATAAAGGGATATGGGGAGAGAGCAGGACAGTGGGATTAGTATTAGATTGTTAAAGGACTATGGGGAGAGAGCAGGACAGTGGGATTAGTATTAGATTGACAAAGGACTATGGGGAGAGAGCAGGACAGTGGGATTAGTATTAGATTGTTAAAGGAAAATGGGGAGAGAGCAGGACAGTGGGATTAGTATTAGATTGATAAAGGATTATGGGGAGAGAGCAGTATAGTGGGATTAGTATTAGATAGATAAAGGAATATATGGAGAGAGCAGGACAGTGGGATTAGTATTAGATTGTTAAAGGAATATGGGGAGAGAGCAGGACAGTGGGATTAGTATTAGATTGTTAAAGGAATATGGGGAGAGAGCAGGACAGTGGGATTAGTATTAGATTGATAAAGGAATATGGGGAGAGAGCAGGACAGTGGGATTAGTATTAGATTGATAAAGGACTATGGGGGGAGAGCAGGACAGTGGGACTAGTATTAGATTGATAAACGAATATGGGGAGAGAGCAGGACAGTGGGATTAGTATTAGATTGATAAAGGAATATGGGGAGAGAGCACGACAGTGGGATTAGTATTAGATTGTTAAAGGAATATGGGGAGAGAGCAGGACAGTGGGATTAGTAGTGGATTGATAAAGGAATATGGAGAGAGAGCAGGACAGTGGGATTAGTATTAGATTGATAAAGGAATATGGGGAGAGAGCAGGACAGTGGCATTAGTATTAGATTGATAAAGGAATATGGGGAGAGAGCAGGACAGTGGGATTAGTATTAGATTGACAAAGGAATATGGGGAGAGAGCAGGACAGTGGGATTAGTATTAGATTGATAAAGGACGATGGGGAGAGAGCAGGACAGTGGGATTAGTATTAGATTGTGAAAGGAATATGGGGAGAGAGCAGGACAGTGGGATTAGTATTAGATTGATAAAGGAATATGGGGAGAGAGCAGGACAGTGGGATTAGTATTAGATTGATAATGGAATATGGGTAGAGAGCAGGACAGTGGGATTAGTATTTGATTGATAAAGGACTATGGGGAGATAGCAGGACAGTGGGATGAGTATTAGATACATAAAGGAATATGGGGAGAGAGCAGGACAGTGGGATTAGTATTAGATTCTTAAAGGAATATGGGGAGAGAGCAGGACAGTGGGATTAGTATTAGATTGATAAAGGAATATGGGGAGAGAGCAGGACAGTGGGATTAGTATTAGATTGTTAAAGGAATATGGGGAGAGAGCAGGACAGTGGGATTAGTATTAGATTGTTAAAGGAATATGGCGAGAGAGCAGGACAGTGGGATTAGTATTAGATTGATAACGGAATATGGGGAGAGAGCAGGACAGTGGGATTAGTATTTGATTGATAAAGGACTATGGGGAGAGAGCAGGACAGTGGGATTAGTATTAGATTGTTAAAGGAATATGGGGAGAGAGCAGGACAGTGGGAATAGTATTAGAATAATAAAGGACTATGGGGAGAGAGCAGGACAGTGGGATTAGTATTAGATTGATAAAGGAATCTGGGGAGAGAGCAGGACAGTGGGATTAGTATTAGATTGATAAAGGAATATGGGGAGAGAGCAGGACAGTGGGATTAGTATTAGATTGATAAAGGAATATGGGGAGAGAGCAGGACAGTGGGATTCGTATTAGATTATTAAAGGAATATGGGGAGAGAGCAGGACAGTGGGATTAGTATTAAATTGATATAGGACTATGGGGAGAGAGCAGGACAGTGGGATTAGTATTAGATTGATAAAGGACTATGGGGAGAGAGCAGGACAGTGGGATTAATATTAGATTGATAATGGAATATGGGTAGAGAGCAGGACAGTGGGATTAGTATTTGATTGATAAAGGACTATGGGGAGATAGCAGGACAGTGGGATGAGTATTAGATACATAAAGGAATATGGGGAGAGAGCAGGACAGTGGGATTAGTATTAGATTCTTAAAGGAATATGGGGAGAGAGCAGGACAGTGGGATTAGTATTAGATTGATAAAGGAATATGGGGAGAGAGCAGGACAGTGGGATTAGTATTAGATTGTTAAAGGAATATGGGGAGAGAGCAGGACAGTGGGATTAGTATTAGATTGTTAAAGGAATATGGCGAGAGAGCAGGACAGTGGGATTAGTATTAGATTGATAAAGGAATATGGGGAGAGAGCAGGACAGTGGGATTAGTATTTGATTGATAAAGGACTATGGGGAGAGAGCAGGACAGTGGGATTAGTATTAGATTGTTAAAGGAATATGGGGAGAGAGCAGGACAGTGGGAATAGTATTAGAATAATAAAGGACTATGGGGAGAGAGCAGGACAGTGGGATTAGTATTAGATTGATAAAGGAATCTGGGGAGAGAGCAGGACAGTGGGATTAGTATTAGATTGATAAAGGAATATGGGGAGAGAGCAGGACAGTGGGATTAGTATTAGATTGATAAAGGAATATGGGGAGAGAGCAGGACAGTGGGATTCGTATTAGATTATTAAAGGAATATGGGGAGAGAGCAGGACAGTGGGATTAGTATTAAATTGATATAGGACTATGGGGAGAGAGCAGGACAGTGGGATTAGTATTAGATTGATAAAGGACTATGGGGAGAGAGCAGGACAGTGGGATTAATATTAGATTGATAAAGGAATATGGGGAGAGAGCAGGACAGTGGGATTAGTATTAGATTGATAAAGGACTATGCGGAGAGAGCAGGGCAGTGGGATTAGTATTAGATTGATAAAGGACTATGGGGAGAGAGCAGGACAGAGGGATTAGTATTAGATTGTTAAAGGAATATGGGGAGAGAGCAGGACAGTGGGATTAGTATTAGATTGATAAAGGAATATGGGGAGAGAGCAGGACAGTGGGATTAGTATTAGATTGATAAAGGAATATGGGGAGAGAGCAGGACAGTGGGATTAGTATTAGATTGATAAAGGACTTTGGGGAGAGAGCAGTACAGTGGGATTAGTATTAGATTGATAAAGGATTATGGGGAGAGAGCAGGACAGTGGGATTAGTATTAGATTGTTAAAGGAATATGGGGAGAGAGCAGGACAGTGGGATTAGTATTAGATTGATAAAGGAATATGGGGAGAGAGCAGGACAGTGGGATTAGTATTAGATTGTTAAAGGAATATGGGGAGAGAGCAGGACTGTGGGATTAGTATTAGATTGTTAAAGGAATATGGGGAGAGAGCAGGACAGTGGGATTAGTATTAGATTGATAAAGGAATATGGGGAGAGAGCAGGACAGTGGGATTAGTATTAGATTGTTAAAGGAATATGGGGAGAGAGCAGGACAGTGGGATTAGTATTAGATTGATAAAGGAATATGGGGAGAGAGCAGGACAGTGGGATTAGTATTAGATTGCTAAAGGAATATGGGGAGAGAGCAGGACAGTGGGATTAGTATTAGATTGATAAAGGAATATGGTGAGAGAGCAGGACAGTGGGATTAGTATTAGATTGTTAAAGGACTATGGGGAGAGAGCAGGACAGTGGGATTAGTATTACATTGTTAAAGGAATATGGGGAGAGAGCAGGACAGTGGGATTAGTATTAGATTGTTAAAGGACTATGGGGAGAGAGCAGGACAGTGGGATTAGTATTAGATTGATAAAGGAATATGGGGAGAGAGCAGGAGACTGGGATTAGTATTAGATTGATAAAGGAATATGGGGAGAGAGCAGGACAGTGGGATTAGTATTAGATTGTTAAAGGAATATGGGGAGAGAGCAGGACAGTGGGATTAGTATTAGATTGATAAAGGAATATGGGGAGCGAGAAGGACAGTGGGATTTGTATTAGATTGATAAAGGAATATGGGAACAGAGCAGGACAGTGGGATTAGTATTAGATTGATAAAGGAATATGGGGAGAGAGCAGGACAGTGGGATTAGTATTGGATTGATAAAGGAATATGGGGAGAGAGCAGGGCAGTGGGATTAGTATTAGATTGATGAAGGACTATGGGGAGAGAGCAGGACAGTGGGATTATTATTAGATTGTTAAAGGAATATAGGGAGAGAGCAGGACAGTGGGATTAGTATTAGATTGTTAAAGGAACATGGGGAGAGAGCAGGACAGTGGGATTAGTATTAGATTGATAAAGGAATATGGAGAGAGAGCAGGACAGTGGGATTAGTATTAGATTGATAAAGGAATATGGAGAGAGAGCAGGACAATGGGATTAGTATTAGATTGTTAAAGGAATATGGGGAGAGAGCAGGACAGTGGGATTAGTATTCGATTGATAAAGGACGATGGCGAGAGATCAGGACAGTGGGATTAGTATTAGATTGATAAAGGAATATGGGGAGAGAGCGGGACAGTGGGATTAGTATTAGATTGTTAAAGGAATTTGGGGAGAGAGCAGGACAGTGGGATTAGTATTAGATTGATAAAGGACTATGGGGAGAGAGCAGGACAGTGGGATTAGTATTAGATTGATAAAGGAATATGGGGAGAGAGCAGGACAGTGGGATTAGTATTAGATTGACAAAGGAATATGGGGAGAGAGCAGGACAGTGGGATTAGTATTAGATTGATAAAAGACTTTGGGGAGAGAGCAGGAAGGTGGGATTAGTATTAGACTGAAAAAGGAATATGGGGAGAGAGCAGGACAGTGGGATTAGTATTAGATTGTTAAAGGAATATGGGGAGAGAGCAGGACAGTGGGATTAGTATTAGATTGTTAAAGGAATATGGGGAGAGAGCAGGACAGTGGGATTAGTATTAGATTGTTAAAGGACTATGGGGAGAGAGCAGGACAGTGGGATTGGTATTAGATTGATAAAGGAATATGGAGAGAGAGCAGGACAGTGGGATTAGTATTAGATTGATAAAGGAATATGGGGAGAGAGCAGGACAGTGGCATTAGTATTAGATTGATAAAGGAATATGGGGAGAGAGCAGGACAGTGGGATTAGTATTAGATTGACAAAGGAATATGGGGAGAGAGCAGGACAGTGGGATTAGTATTAGATTGATAAAGGACGATGGGGGGAGAGCAGGACAGTGGGATTAGTATTAGATTGTGAAAGGAATATGGGGAGAGAGCAGGACAGTGGGATTAGTATTAGATAGATAAAGGAATATGGGGAGAGAGCAGGACAGTGGGATTCGTATTAGATTGATAATGGAATATGGGTAGAGAGCAGGACAGTGGGATTAGTATTTGATTGATAAAGGACTATGGGGACATAGCAGGACAGTGGGATGAGTATTAGATACATAAAGGAATATGGGGAGAGAGCAGGACAGTGGAATTAGTATTAGATTGTTAAAGGAATATGGGGAGAGAGCAGGACAGTGGGATTAGTATTAGATTGATAAAGGAATATGGGGAGAGAGCAGGACAGTGGGATTAGTATTAGATTGTTAAAGGAATATGGGGAGAGAGCAGGACAGTGGGATTAGTATTAGATTGTTAAAGGAATATGGCGAGAGAGCAGGACAGTGGGATTAGTATTAGATTGATAAAGGAATATGGGGACAGAGCAGGACAGTGGGATTAGTATTTGATTGATAAAGGACTATGGGGCGAGAGCAGGACAGTGGGATTAGTATTAGATTGTTAAAGGAATATGGGGAGAGAGCAGGACAGTGGGAATAGTATTAGAATAATAAAGGACTATGGGGAGAGAGCAGGACAGTGGGATTAGTATTAGATTGATAAAGGAATCTGGGGAGAGAGCAGGACAGTGGGATTAGTATTAGATTGATAAAGGAATATGGGGAGAGAGCAGGACAGTGGGATTAGTATTAGATTGATAAAGGAATATGGGGAGAGAGCAGGACAGTGGGATTCGTATTAGATTATTAAAGGAATATGGGGAGAGAGCAGGACAGTGGGATTAGTATTAAATTGATATAGGACTATGGGGAGAGAGCAGGACAGTGGGATTAGTATTAGATTGATAAAGGACTATGGGGAGAGAGCAGGACAGTGGGATTAGTATTAGATTGATAAAGGAATATGGGGAGAGAGCAGGACAGTGGGATTAGTATTAGATTGATAAAGGACTATGCGGAGAGAGCAGGGCAGTGGGATTAGTATTAGATTGATAAAGGACTATGGGGAGAGAGCAGGACAGAGGGATTAGTATTAGATTGTTAAAGGAATATGGGGAGAGAGCAGGACAGTGGGATTAGTATTAGATTGATAAAGGAATATGGGGAGAGAGCAGGACAGTGGGATTAGTATTAGATTGATAAAGGAATATGGGGAGAGAGCAGGACAGTGGGATTAGTATTAGATTGATAAAGGAATATGGGGAGAGAGCAGGACAGTGGGATTAGTATTAGATTTATGAAGGAATATGGGGGAGAGCAGGACACTGGGATTAGTATTAGATTGATAAAAGACTATGGGGAGAGAGCAGGACAGTGGGATTAATATTAGATTGATAAAGGACTTTGGGGAGAGAGCAGTACAGTGGGATTAGTATTAGATTGATAAAGGATTATGGGGAGAGAGCAGGACAGTGGGATTAGTATTAGATTGTTAAAGGAATATGGGGAGAGAGCAGGACAGTGGGATTAGTATTAGATTGATAAAGGAATATGGGGAGAGAGCAGGACAGTGGGATTAGTATTAGATTGTTAAAGGAATATGGGGAGAGAGCAGGACTGTGGGATTAGTATTAGATTGTTAAAGGGATATGGGGAGAGAGCAGGACAGTGGGATTAGTATTAGATTGATCAAGGAATATGGGGAGAGAGCAGGACAGTGGGATTAGTATTAGATTGTTAAAGGAATATGGGGAGAGAGCAGGACAGTGGGATTAGTATTAGATTGATAAAGGAATATGGGGAGAGAGCAGGACAGTGGGATTAGTATTAGATTGCTAAAGGAATATGGGGAGAGAGCAGGACAGTGGGATTAGTATTAGATTGATAAAGGAATATGGTGAGAGAGCAGGACAGTGGGACTAGTATTAGATTGTTAAAGGACTATGGGGAGAGAGCAGGACAGTGGGATTAGTATTACATTGTTAAAGGAATATGGGGAGAGAGCAGGACAGTGGGATTAGTATTAGATTGTTAAAGGACTATGGGGAGAGAGCAGGACAGTGGGATTAGTATTAGATTGATAAAGGAATATGGGGAGAGAGCAGGAGAGTGGGATTAGTATTAGATTGATAAAGGAATATGGGGAGAGAGCAGGACAGTGGGATTAGTATTAGATTGTTAAAGGAATATGGGGAGAGAGCAGGACAGTGGGATTAGTATTAGATTGATAAAGGAATATGGGGAGCGAGAAGGACAGTGGGATTTGTATTTGATTGATAAAGGAATATGGGAACAGAGCAGGACAGTGGGATTAGTATTAGATTGATAAAGGACTATGGGGAGAGAGCAGGACAGTGGGATTAGTATTAGATTGATAAAGGAATATGGGGAGAGAGCAGGGCAGTGGGATTAGTATTAGATTGATGAAGGACTATGGGGAGAGAGCAGGACAGTGGGATTATTATTAGATTGTTAAAGGAATATAGGGAGAGAGCAGGACAGTGGGATTAGTATTAGATTGTTAAAGGAATATGGGGAGAGAGCAGGACAGTGGGATTAGTATTAGATTGATAAAGGAATATGGAGAGAGAGCAGGACAGTGGGATTAGTATTAGATTGATAAAGGAATATGGAGAGAGAGCAGGACAGTGGGATTAGTATTAGATTGTTAAAGGAATATGGGGAGAGAGCAGGACAGTGGGATTGGTATTAGATTGATAAAGGACGATGGGGGGAGAGCAGGACAGTGGGATTAGTATTAGATTGTGAAAGGAATATGGGGAGAGAGCAGGACAGTGGGATTAGTATTAGATTGATAAAGGAATATGGGGAGAGAGCAGGACAGTGGGATTAGTATTAGATTGATAATGGAATATGGGTAGAGAGCAGGACAGTGGGATTAGTATTTGATTGATAAAGGACTATGGGGAGATAGCAGGACAGTGGGATGAGTATTAGATACATAAAGGAATATGGGGAGAGAGCAGGACAGTGGGATTAGTATTAGATTGTTAAAGGAATATGGGGAGAGAGCAGGACAGTGGGATTAGTATTAGATTGATAAAGGAATATGGGGAGAGAGCAGGACAGTGGGATTAGTATTAGATTGTTAAAGGAATATGGGGAGAGAGCAGGACAGTGGGATTAGTATTAGATTGTTAAAGGAATATGGCGAGAGAGCAGGACAGTGGGATTAGTATTAGATTGATAAAGGAATATGGGGAGAGAGCAGGACAGTGGGATTAGTATTAAATTGATATAGGACTATGGGGAGAGAGCAGGGCAGTGGGATTAGTATTAGATTGATAAAGGACTATGGGGAGAGAGCAGGACAGTGGGATTAGTATTAGATTGATAAAGGAATATGGGGAGAGAGCAGGACAGTGGGATTCGTATTAGATTATTAAAGGAATATGGGGAGAGAGCAGGACAGTGGGATTAGTATTAAATTGATATAGGACTATGGGGAGAGAGCAGGACAGTGGGATTAGTATTAGATTGATAAAGGACTATGGGGAGAGAGCAGGACAGTGGGATTAGTATTAGATTGATAAAGGAATATGGGGAGAGAGCAGGACAGTGGGATTAGTATTAGATTGATAAAGGACTATGCGGAGAGAGCAGTGCCCTGGGATTAGTATTAGATTAATAAAGGACTATGGGGAGAGAGCAGGACAGAGGGATTAGTATTAGATTGTTAAAGGAATATGGGGAGAGAGCAGGACAGTGGGATTAGTATTAGATTGATAAAGGAATATGGGGAGAGAGCAGGACAGTGGGATTAGTATTAGATTGATAAAGGAATATGGGGAGAGAGCAGGACAGTGGGATTAGTATTAGATTGATAAAGGAATATGGGGAGAGAGCAGGACAGTGGGATTAGTATTAGATTTATAAAGGAATATGGGGGAGAGCAGGACAGTGGGATTAGTATTAGATTGATAAAAGACTATGGGGAGAGAGCAGGACAGTGGGATTAATATTAGATTGATAAAGGACTTTGGGGAGAGAGCAGTACAGTGGAATTTGTATTAGATTGATAAAGGATTATGGGGAGAGAGCAGGACAGTGGGATTAGTATTAGATTGTTAAAGGAATATGGGGAGAGAGCAGGACAGTGGGATTAGTATTAGATTGATAAAGGAATATGGGGAGAGAGCAGGACAGTGGGATTAGTATTAGATTGTTAAAGGAATATGGGGAGAGAGCAGGACAGTGGGATTAGTATTAGATTGATAAAGGAATATGGTGAGAGAGCAGGACAGTGGGATTAGTATTAGATTGTTAAAGGACTATGGGGAGAGAGCAGGACAGTGGGATTAGTATTACATTGTTAAAGGAATATGGGGAGAGAGCAGGACAGTGGGATTAGTATTAGATTGTTAAAGGACTATGGGGAGAGAGCAGGACAGTGGGATTAGTATTAGATTGATAAAGGAATATGGGGAGAGAGCAGGAGAGTGGGATTAGTATTAGATTGATAAAGGAATATGGGGAGAGAGCAGGACAGTGGGATTAGTATTAGATTGTTAAAGGAATATGGGGAGAGAGCAGGACAGTGGGATTAGTATTAGATTGATAAAGGAATATGGGGAGCGAGAAGGACAGTGGGATTTGTATTTGATTGATAAAGGAATATGGGAACAGAGCAGGACAGTGGGATTAGTATTAGATTGATAAAGGAATATGGGGAGAGAGCAGGACAGTGGGATTAGTATTAGATTGATAAAGGAATATGGGGAGAGAGCAGGGCAGTGGGATTAGTATTAGATTGATGAAGGACTATGGGGAGAGAGCAGGACAGTGGGATTATTATTAGATTGTTAAAGGAATATAGGGAGAGAGCAGGACAGTGGGATTAGTATTAGATTGTTAAAGGAATATGGGGAGAGAGCAGGACAGTGGGATTAGTATTAGATTGATAAAGGAATATGGAGAGAGAGCAGGACAGTGGGATTAGTATTAGATTGATAAACGAATATGGAGAGAGAGCAGGACAGTGGGATTAGTATTAGTTTGTTAAAGGAATATGGGGAGAGAGCAGGACAGTGGGATTAGTATTCGATTGATAAAGGACGATGGCGAGAGATCAGGACAGTGGGATTAGTATTAGATTGATAAAGGAATATGGGGAGAGAGCGGGACATTGGGATTAGTATTAGATTGTTAAAGGAATTTGGGGAGAGAGCAGGACAGTGGGATTAGTATTAGATTGATAAAGGACTATGGGGAGAGAGCAGGACAGTGGGATTAGTATTAGATTGATAAAGGAATATGGGGAGAGAGCAGGACAGTGGGATTAGTATTAGATTGACAAAGGAATATGGGGAGAGAGCAGGACAGTGGGATTAGTATTAGATTGATAAAGGACTTTGGGGAGAGAGCAGGACAGTGGGATTAGTATTAGATTGAAAAAGGAATATGGGGAGAGAGCAGGACAGTGGGATTAGTATTAGATTGTTAAAGGAATATGGGGAGAGAGCAGGACAGTGGGATTAGTATTAGATTGTTAAAGGAATATGGGGAGAGAGCAGGACAGTGGGATTAGTATTAGATTGTTAAAGGACTATGGGGAGAGAGCAGGACAGTGGGATTGGTATTAGATTGATAAAGGAATATGGAGAGAGAGCAGGACAGTGGGATTCGTATTATATTGATAAAGGAATATGGGGAGAGAGCAGGACAGTGGCATTAGTATTAGATTGATAAAGGAATATGGGGAGAGAGCAGGACAGTGGGATTAGTATTAGATTGACAAAGGAATATGGGGAGAGAGCTTAACAGTGGGATTAGTATTAGATTGATAAAGGACGATGGGGAGAGAGCAGGACAGTGGGATTAGTATTAGATTGTGAAAAGAATATGGGGAGAGAGCAGGACAGTGGGATTAGTATTAGATTGATAAAGGAATATGGGGAGAGAGCAGGACAGTGGGATTAGTATTAGATTGATAATGGAATATGGGTAGAGAGCAGGACAGTGGGATTAGTATTAGATTGATAAAGGAATATGGGCAGGGAGCAGGACAGTGGGATTAGTATTAGATAGATAAAGGAATATGGGGAGAGAGCAGGACAGTGGGATTAGTATTAGATTGATAAAGGAATATGGGCAGAGAGCAGGAAAGTGGGATTAGTATTAGATTGATAAAGGAATATGGGGAGAGAGCAGGACAGTGGGATTAATATTAGATTGATAAAGGACTATGGGGAGAGAGCAGGACAATGGGATTAGTATTAGATTGTTAAAGGAATATGGGGTGAGTGCAGGACAGTGGGATCAGTATTAGATTGATAAAGGACTATGGGGAGAGAGCAGGACAGTGGGATTAGTATTAGATTGATAAAGGACTATGGGGAGAGAGCAGGACAGTGGGATTAGTATTAGATTGATAAAGGAATATGGGCAGAGAGCAGGACAGTGGGATTAGTATTAGATTGATAAAGGAATATGGGGAGAGAGCAGGACAGTGGGATTAGTATTAGATTGATAAAGGAAAATGGGGAGAGAGCAGGACAGTGGTATTAGTATTAGTTTGATAAAGGAATATGGGGAGAGAGCAGGACAGTGGGATTAGTATTAGATTGATAAAGGACTATGGGGAGAGAGCAGGACAGTGGGATTAGTATTAGATTGATAAAGGAATATGGGGAGAGAGCAGGACAGTGGGATTAGTATTAGATTGTTAAAGGAATACGGGGAGAGAGCAGGACCGTGCGATTAGTATTAGATTGCTAAAGGACTATGGGGTGAGAGCCGGACAGTGGGATTTGTATTAGATTGATAAAGGAATATGGGGAGAGAGCAGGACAGTGGGATTAGTATTAGATTGATAAAGGAAAATGGGGAGAGAGCAGGACAGTGGGATTAGTATTAGTTTGATAAAGGAATATGGGGAGAGAGCAGGACAGTGGGATTAGTATTAGATTGATAAAGGACTATGGGGAGAGAGCAGGACAGTGGGATTAGTATTAGATTGATAAAGGAATATGGGGAGAGAGCAGGACAGTGGGATTAGTATTAGATTGTTAAAGGAATACGGGGAGAGAGCAGGACAGTGCGATTAGTATTAGATTGCTAAAGGACTATGGGGTGAGAGCCGGACAGTGGGATTTGTATTAGATTGATAAAGGAATATGGGGAGAGAGCATGACAGTGGGATTAGTATTAGATTGATAAAGGAATATGGGGAGAGAGAAGGAGAGTGGGATTCGTATGAGATTGACAAAGGAATATGGGGAGAGAGCAGGACAGTGGGATTAGTATTAGAATGATAAAGGACTATGGGGAGAGAGCAGGACAGTGGGATTAGTATTAGATTGATAAAGGAATATGGGGAGAGAGCAGGACAGTGGGATTAGTGTTAGATTGATACAGGAATATGGGGAGAGAGCAGGACAGTGGGATTAGTATTAGATTGATAAATGAATATGGGGAGAGAGCAGAACAGTGGGATTAGTGTTAGATTGATAAAGGAATATGGGGAGAGAGCAGGACAGTGGGATTAGTATTAGATTGATAAAGGAAAATGGGGAGACAGCAGGACAGTGGGATTAGTATTAGATTGATAAAGGAATATGGGCAGTGAGCAGGACAGTGGGATTAGTATTAGATTGAGAAAGGAATATGGGGAGAGAGCAGGACAGTGGGATTAGTATTAGATTGATAAAGGAATATGGGGAGAGAGCAGGACGGTGGGATCAGTATTAGATTGATAAAGGAATATGGGGAGGGAGCAGGACAGTGGGATTAGTATTAGATTGATAAAGGAATATGGGGAGAGAGCAGGACAGTGGGATTAGTATTATATTGATAAAGGAATATGGGGAGAGAGCAGGACAGTGGGATTAGTATTAGATTCTTAAAGGAATATGGGGAGAGAGCAGGACAGTGGGATTAGTATTAGATTGATAAATGAATATGGGGAGACAGCAGGACAGTGGGATTAGTATTAGATTGACAAAGGAATATGGGGAGAGAGCAGGACAGTGGGATTAGTATTAGATTGATAAAGGACTATGGGGAGAGAGCAGGACAGTGGGATTAGTATTAGATTGATAAAGGAATATGGGGAGAGAGCGGACAGTGGGATTAGTATTAGATTGTTAAAGGAATATGGGGAGAGAGCAGGACAGTGGGATTAGTATTAGATTGTTAAAGGAATATGGGGAGAAAGCAGGACAGTGGGATTAGTATTAGATTGTTAAAGGAATATGGGGAGAGAGCAGGACAGTGGGATTAGTATTAGATTGCTAAAGGACTATGGGGAGAAAGCAGGACAGTGGGATTAGTATTAGATTGATAAAGGAATATGGGGAGAGAGCAGGACAGTGGGATTAGTATTAGATTGATAAAGGACTATGGGGTGAGAGCAGGACAGTGGGATTAGTATTAGATTGATAAAGGAATATGGGGAGAGAGCAGGACAGTGGGATTAGTATTAGATTGATAAAGGAATATGGGTAGAGAGCAGTACAGTGGGATTAGTATTAGATTGATAAAGGAATATGGGCAGGGTGCAGGACAGTGGGATTAGTATTAAATAAATAAAGGAAGATGGGGAGAGAGCAGGACAGTGGGATTAGTGTTAGATTGATATAGGAATATGGGGAGAGAGGAGGACAGTGGGATTAGTATTAGATTGATAAAGGAATATGGGGAGAGAGCAGGACAGTGGCATTAGTATTAGATTGATAAAGGAATATGGGGAGAGAGCAGGACAGTGGGATTAGTATTAGATTGACAAAGGAATATGGGGAGAGAGCTTAACAGTGGGATTAGTATTAGATTGATAAAGGACGATGGGGAGAGAGCAGGACAGTGGGATTAGTATTAGATTGTGAAAAGAATATGGGGAGAGAGCAGGACAGTGGGATTAGTATTAGATTGATAAAGGAATATGGGGAGAGAGCAGGACAGTGGGATTAGTATTAGATTGATAATGGAATATGGGTAGAGAGCAGGACAGTGGGATTATTATTAGATTGATAAAGGAATATGGGCAGGGAGCAGGACAGTGGGATTAGTATTAGATAGATAAAGGAATATGGGGAGAGAGCAGGACAGTGGGATTAGTATTAGATTGATAAAGGAATATGGGCAGAGAGCAGGAAAGTGGGATTAGTATTAGATTGATAAAGGAATATGGGGAGAGAGCAGGACAGTGGGATTAATATTAGATTGATAAAGGACTATGGGGAGAGAGCAGGACAATGGGATTAGTATTAGATTGTTAAAGGAATATGGGGTGAGTGCAGGACAGTGGGATCAGTATTAGATTGATAAAGGACTATGGGGAGAGAGCAGGACAGTGGGATTAGTATTAGATTGATAAAGGACTATGGGGAGAGAGCAGGACAGTGGGATTAGTATTAGATTGATAAAGGAATATGGGCAGAGAGCAGGACAGTGGGATTAGTATTAGATTGATAAAGGAATATGGGGAGAGAGCAGGACAGTGGGATTAGTATTAGATTGATAAAGGAAAATGGGGAGAGAGCAGGACAGTGGTATTAGTATTAGTTTGATAAAGGAATATGGGGAGAGAGCAGGACAGTGGGATTAGTATTAGATTGATAAAGGACTATGGGGAGAGAGCAGGACAGTGGGATTAGTATTAGATTGATAAAGGAATATGGGGAGAGAGCAGGACAGTGGGATTAGTATTAGATTGTTAAAGGAATACGGGGAGAGAGCAGGACAGTGCGATTAGTATTAGATTGCTAAAGGACTATGGGGTGAGAGCCGGACAGTGGGATTGGTATTAGATTGATAAAGGAATATGGGGAGAGAGCATGACAGTGGGATTAGTATTAGATTGATAAAGGAATATGGGGAGAGAGAAGGAGAGTGGGATTCGTATGAGATTGACAAAGGAATATGGGGAGAGAGCAGGACAGTGGGATTAGTATTAGAATGATAAAGGACTATGGGGAGAGAGCAGGACAGTGGGATTAGTATTAGATTGATAAAGGAATATGGGGAGAGAGCAGGACAGTGGGATTAGTGTTAGATTGATACAGGAATATGGGGAGAGAGCAGGACAGTGGGATTAGTATTAGATTGATAAATGAATATGGGGAGAGAGCAGAACAGTGGGATTAGTATTAGATTGATAAAGGAATAAGGGGAGAGAGCAGGACAGTGGGATTAGTATTAGATTGATAAAGGAAAATGGGGAGACAGCAGGACAGTGGGATTAGTATTAGACTGATAAAGGAATATGGGCAGTGAGCAGGACAGTGGGATTAGTATTAGATTGAGAAAGGAATATGGGGAGAGAGCAGGACAGTGGGATTAGTATTAGATTGATAAAGGAATATGGGGAGAGAGCAGGACGGTGGGATCAGTATTAGATTGATAAAGGAATATGGGGAGGGAGCAGGACAGTGGGATTAGTATTAGATTGATAAAGGAATATGGGGAGAGAGCAGGACAGTGGGATTAGTATTATATTGATAAAGGAATATGGGGAGAGAGCAGGACAGTGGGATTAGTATTAGATTCTTAAAGGAATATGGGGAGAGAGCAGGACAGTGGGATTAGTATTAGATTGATAAATGAATATGGGGAGACAGCAGGACAGTGGGATTAGTATTAGATTGACAAAGGAATATGGGGAGAGAGCAGGACAGTGGGATTAGTATTAGATTGATAAAGGACTATGGGGAGAGAGCAGGACAGTGGGATTAATATTAGATTGATAAAGGAATATGGGGAGAGAGCGGACAGTGGGATTAGTATTAGATTGTTAAAGGAATATGGGGAGAGAGCAGGACAGTGGGATTAGTATTAGATTGTTAAAGGAATATGGGGAGAAAGCAGGACAGTGGGATTAGTATTAGATTGTTAAAGGAATATGGGGAGAGAGCAGGACAGTGGGATTAGTATTAGATTGCTAAAGGACTATGGGGAGAAAGCAGGACAGTGGGATTAGTATTAGATTGATAAAGGAATATGGGGAGAGAGCAGGACAGTGGGATTAGTATTAGATTGATAAAGGACTATGGGGTGAGAGCAGGACAGTGGGATTAGTATTAGATTGATAAAGGAATATGGGGAGAGAGCAGGACAGTGGGATTAGTATTAGATTGATAAAGGAATATGGGTAGAGAGCAGTACAGTGGGATTAGTATTAGATTGATAAAGGAATATGGGCAGGGTGCAGGACAGTGGGATTAGTATTAGATAGATAAAGGAAGATGGGGAGAGAGCAGGACAGTGGGATTAGTGTTAGATTGATATAGGAATATGGGGAGAGAGGAGGACAGTGGGATTAGTATTAGATTGATAAAGGAATATGGGGAGAGAGCAGGACAGTGGGATTAGTATTAGATTGATAAAGGAATATGGGGAGAGAGCAGGACAGTGGGATTAGTATTAGATTGATAAAGGACTATGGGGAGAGAGCAGGACAGTGGGATTAGTATTAGATTGATAAAGGAATATGGGCAGAGAGCAGGAAAGTGGGATTAGTATTAGATTGATAAAGGAATATGGGGAGAGAGCAGGACAGTGGGATTAATATTAGATTGATAAAGGACTATGGGGAGAGAGCAGGACAATGGGATTAGTATTAGATTGTTAAAGGAATATGGGGTGAGTGCAGGACAGTGGGATCAGTTTTAGATTGATAAAGGACTATGGGGAGAGTGCAGGACAGTGGGATTAGTATTAGATTGATAAAGGACTATCGGGAGAGAGCAGGACAGTGGGATTAGTATTAGATTGATAAAGGAATATGGGCAGAGAGCAGGACAGTGGGATTAGTATTAGATTGATAAAGGAATATGGGGAGAGAGCAGGACAGTGGGATTAGTATTAGATTGATAAAGGAAAATGGGGAGAGAGCAGGACAGTGGTATTAGTATTAGATTGATAAAGGAATATGGGGAGAGAGCAGGACAGTGGGATTAGTATTAGATTGATAAAGGACTATGGGGAGAGAGCAGGACAGTGGGATTAGTATTAGATTGATAAAGGAATATGGGGAGAGAGCAGGACAGTGGGATTAGTATTAGATTGTTAAAGGAATACGGGGAGAGAGCAGGACAGTGGGATTAGTATTAGATTGCTAAAGGACTATGGGGAGAGAGCCGGACAGTGGGATTTCTATTAGATTGATAAAGGAATATGGGGAGAGAGCATGACAGTGGGATTAGTATTAGATTGATAAAGGAATATGGGGAGAGAGAAGGACAGTGGGATTCGTATGAGATTGACAAAGGAATATGGGGAGAGAGCAGGACAGTGGGATTAGTATTAGAATGATAAAGGACTATGGGGAGAGAGCAGGACAGTGGGATTAGTATTAGATTGATAAAGGAATATGGGGAGAGAGCAGGACAGTGGGATTAGTGTTAGATTGATAAAGGAATATGGGGAGAGAGCAGGACAGTGGGATTAGTATTAGATTGATAAATGAATATGGGGAGAGAGCAGAACAGTGGGATTAGTATTAGATTGATAAAGGAATATGGGGAGAGAGCAGGACAGTGGGATTAGTATTAGATTGATAAAGGAATATGGGGAGAGCGCAGGACAGTGGGATTAGTATTAGACTGATAAAGGAATATGGGCAGTGAGCAGGACAGTTGGATTAGTATTAGATTGAGAAAGGAATATGGGGAGAGAGCAGGACAGTGGGATTAGTATTAGATTGATAAAGGAATATGGGGAGAGAGCAGGACAGTGGGATCAGTATTAGATTGATAAAGGAATATGGGGAGGGAGCAGGACAGTGGGATTAGTATTAGATTGATAAAGGAATATGGGGAGAGAGCAGGACAGTGGGATTAGTATTATATTGATAAAGGAATATGGGGAGAGAGCAGGACAGTGGGATTAGTATTAGATTCTTAAAGGAATATGGGGAGAGAGCAGGACAGTGGGATTAGTGTTAGATTGATAAATGAATATGGGGAGAGAGCAGGACAGTGGGATTAGTATTAGATTGACAAAGGAATATGGGGGGAGAGCAGGACAGTGGGATTAGTATTACATTGATAAAGGACTATGGGGAGAGAGCAGGACAGTGGGATTAGTATTAGATTGATAAAGGAATATGGGGAGAGAGCATGACAGTGGGATTAGTATTAGATTGTTAAAGGAATATGGGGAGAGAGCAGGACAGTGGGATTAGTATTAGATTGTTAAAGGAATATGGGGGGAAAGCAGGACAGTGGGATTAGTATAAGATTGTTAAAAGAATATGGGGAGAGAGCAGGACAGTGGGATTAGTATTAGATTGTTAAAGGACTATGGGGTGAGAGCAGGACAGTGGGATTAGTATTAGATTGATAAAGGACTATGGGGTGAGAGCAGGACAGTGGGATTAGTATTAGATTGATAAAGGAATATGGGGAGAGAGCAGGACAGTGGGATTAGTATTAGATTGATAAAGGAATATGGGGAGAGAGCAGGACAGTGGGATTAGTATTAGATTGATAAAGGACTATGGGGTGAGAGCAGGACAGTGGGATTAGTATTAGATTGATAAAGGAATATGGGGAGAGAGCAGGACAGTGGGATTAGTATTAGATTGATAAATGAATATGGGGAGAGAGCAGGACAGTGGGATTAGTATAAGATTGATAAAGGAATATGAGGAGAGAGCAGGACAGTGGGATTAGTATTAGATTGATAAAGGAATATGGGGAGAGAGCAGGACAGTGGGATTAGTATTAGATTGATAAAGGACTATGGGGTGAGAGCAGGACAGTGGGATTAGTATTAGATTGATAAAGGACTATGGGGTGAGAGCAGGACAGTGGGATTAGTATTAGATTGATAAAGGAATATGGGGAGAGAGCAGGACAGTGGGATTAGTATTAGATTGATAAATGAATATGGGGAGAGAGCAGGACAGTGGGATTAGTATAAGATTGATAAAGGAATATGAGGAGAGAGCAGGACAGTGGGATTAGTATTAGATTGATAAAGGAATCTGGGGAGAGAGCAGGACAGTGGGATTAGTATTAGATTGATAAAGGACTATGGGGTGAGAGCAGGACAGTGGGATTAGTATTAGATTGATAAAGGAATATGGGGAGAGAGCAGGACAGTGGGATTAGTGTTAGATTGATAAAGGACTATGGGGTGAGAGCAGGACAGTGGGATTAGTATTAGATTGATAAAGGAATATGGGGAGAGAGCAGGACAGTGGGATTAGTATTAGATTGATAAATGAATATGGGGAGAGAGCAGGACAGTGGGATTAGTATAAGATTGATAAAGGAATATGAGGAGAGAGCAGGACAGTGGGATTAGTATTAGATTGATAAAGGACTATGGGGAGAGAGCAGGACAGTGGGATTGGTATTAGATTGATAAAGGAATATGGGCAGAGAGCAGGAAAGTGGGATTAGTATTAGATTGATAAAGGAATATGGGGAGAGAGCAGGACAGTGGGATTAATATTAGATTGATAAAGGACTATGGGGAGAGAGCAGGACAATGGGATTAGTATTAGATTGTTAAAGGAATATGGGGAGAGAGAAGGACAGTGGGATTCGTATGAGATTGACAAAGGAATATGGGGAGAGAGCAGGACAGTGGGATTAGTATTAGAATGATAAAGGACTATGGGGAGAGAGCAGGACAGTGGGATTAGTATTAGATTGATAAAGGAATATGGGGAGAGAGCAGGACAGTGGGATTAGTGTTAGATTGATAAAGGAATATGGGGAGAGAGCAGGACAGTGGGATTAGTATTAGATTGATAAAGGAATATGGGGAGAGAGCAGGACAGTGGGATTAGTATTAGACTGATAAAGGAATATGGGCAGTGAGCAGGACAGTGGGATTAGTATTAGATTGAGAAAGGAATATGGGGAGAGAGCAGGACAGTGGGATTAGTATTAGATTGATAAAGGAATATGGGGAGAGAGCAGGACAGTGGGATCAGTATTAGATTGATAAAGGAATATGGGGAGGGAGCAGGACAGTGGGATTAGTATTAGATTGATAAAGGAATATGGGGAGAGAGCAGGACAGTGGGATTAGTATTATATTGATAAAGGAATATGGGGAGAGAGCAGGACAGTGGGATTGGTATTAGATTCTTAAAGGAATATGGGGAGAGAGCAGGACAGTGGGATTAGTGTTAGATTGATAAATGAATATGGGGAGAGAGCAGGACAGTGGGATTAGTATTAGATTGACAAAGGAATATGGGGGGAGAGCAGGACAGTGGGATTAGTATTAGATTGATAAAGGACTATGGGGAGAGAGCAGGACAGTGGGATTAGTATTAGATTGATAAAGGTATATGGGGAGAGAGCATGACAGTGGGATTAGTATTAGATTGTTAAAGGAATATGGGGAGAGAGCAGGACAGTGGGATTAGTATTAGATTGTTAAAGGAATATGGGGGGAAAGCAGGACAGTGGGATTAGTATAAGATTGTTAAAAGAATATGGGGAGAGAGCAGGACAGTGGGATTAGTATTAGATTGTTGAAGGACTATGGGGTGAGAGCAGGACAGTGGGATTAGTATTAGATTGATAAAGGACTATGGGGTGAGAGCAGGACAGTGGGATTAGTATTAGATTGATAAAGGAATATGGGGAGAGAGCAGGACAGTGGGATTAGTATTAGATTGATAAAGGAATATGGGGAGAGAGCAGGACAGTGGGATTAGTATTAGATTGATAAAGGACTATGGGGTGAGAGCAGGACAGTGGGATTAGTATTAGATTGATAAAGGAATATGGGGAGAGAGCAGGACAGTGGGATTAGTATTAGATTGATAAATGAATATGGGGAGAGAGCAGGACAGTGGGATTAGTATAAGATTGATAAAGGAATATGAGGAGAGAGCAGGACAGTGGGATTAGTATAAGATTGATAAAGGAATATGGGGAGAGAGCAGGACAGTGGGATTAGTATTAGATTGATAAAGGACTATGGGGTGAGAGCAGGACAGTGGGATTAGTATTAGATTGATAAAGGACTATGGGGTGAGAGCAGGACAGTGGGATTAGTATTAGATTGATAAAGGAATATGGGGAGAGAGCAGGACAGTGGGATTAGTATTAGATTGATAAATGAATATGGGGAGAGAGCAGGACAGTGGGATTAGTATAAGATTGATAAAGGAATATGAGGAGAGAGCAGGACAGTGGGATTAGTATTAGATTGATAAAGGAATCTGGGGAGAGAGCAGGACAGTGGGATTAGTATTAGATTGATAAAGGACTATGGGGTGAGAGCAGGACAGTGGGATTAGTATTAGATTGATAAAGGAATATGGGGAGAGAGCAGGACAGTGGGATTAGTATTAGATTGATAAAGGACTATGGGGTGAGAGCAGGACAGTGAGATTAGTATTAGATTGATAAAGGAATATGGGGAGAGAGCAGGACAGTGGGATTAGTATTAGATTGATAAATGAATATGGGGAGAGAGCAGGACAGTGGGATTAGTATAAGATTGATAAAGGAATATGAGGAGAGAGCAGGACAGTGGGATTAGTATTAGATTGATAAAGGACTATGGGGAGAGAGCAGGACAGTGGGATTGGTATTAGATTGATAAAGGAATATGGGCAGAGAGCAGGAAAGTGGGATTAGTATTAGATTGATAAAGGAATATGGGGAGAGAGCAGGACAGTGGGATTAATATTAGATTGATAAAGGACTATGGGGAGAGAGCAGGACAGTGGGATTAGTATTAGATTGTTAAAGGAATATGGGGTGAGTGCAGGACAGTGGGATCAGTATTAGATTGATAAATGACTATGGGGAGAGAGCAGGACAGTGGGATTAGTATTAGATTGATAAAGGAATATGGGGAGAGAGCAGGACAGTGGGATTAGTATTAGATTGATAAAGGAATATGGGGAGAGAGCAGGACAGTGGGATTAGTATTAGATTGATAAAGGACTATGGGGAGAGAGCAGGACAGTGGGATTAGTATTAGATTGATAAAGGAATATGGGGAGAGAGCAGGACAGTGGGATTAGTATTAGATTGTTAAAGGAATACGGGGAAGAGCAGGACAGTGGGATTAGTATTAGATTGCTAAAGGACTATGGGGAGAGAGCCGGACAGTGGGATTTGTATGAGATTGATAAAGGAATATGGGGAGAGAGCATGACAGTGGGATTAGTATTAGATTGATAAAGGAATATGGGGATAGAGAAGGACAGTGGGATTCGTATGAGATTGACAAAGGAATATGGGGAGAGAGCAGGACAGTGGGATTAGTATTAGAATGATAAAGGACTATGGGGAGAGAGCAGGGCAGTGGGATTAGTATTAGATTGATAAAGGAATATGGGGAGAGAGCAGGACAGTGGGATTAGTGTTAGATTGATAAAGGAATATGGGGAGAGAGCAGGACAGTGGGATTAGTATTAGATTGATAAATGAATATGGGGAGAGAGCAGAACAGTGGGATTAGTATTCGATTGATAAAGGAATATGGGGAGAGAGCAGGACAGTGGGATTAGTATTAGATTGATAAAGGAATATGGGGAGAGAGCAGGACAGTGGGATTAGTATTAGACTGATAAAGGAATATGGGCAGTGAGCAGGACAGCGGGATTAGTATTAGATTGAGAAAGGAATATGGGGAGAGAGCAGGACAGTGGGATTAGTATTAGATTGATAAAGGAATATGGGGAGAGAGCAGGACAGTGGGATCAGTATTAGATTGATAAAGGAATATGGGGAGGGAGCAGGACAGTGGGATTAGTATTAGATTGATAAAGGAATATGCGGAGAGAGCAGGACAGTGGGATTAGTATTATATTGATAAAGGAATATGGGGAGAGAGCATGAAAGTGGGATTAGTATTAGATTGATAAAGGAATATGGGGAGAGAGCAGGACAGTGGGATTAGTATTAGATTGATAAATGAATATGGGGAGAGAGCAGGACAGTGGGATTAGTATTAGATTGACAAAGGAATATGGGGAGAGAGCAGGACAGTGGGATTAGTATTAGATTGATAAAGGACTATGGGGAGAGAGCAGGACAGTGGGATTAGTATTAGATTGATAAAGGAATATGGGGAGAGAGCAGGACAGTGGGATTAGTATTAGATTGTTCAAGGAATATGGGGAGAGAGCAGGACAGTGGGATTAGTATTAGATTGTTAAAGGAATATGCGGAGAGAGCAGGACAGTGGGATTAGTATTAGATTGTTAAAGGAATATGGGGAGGAGCAGGACAGTGGGATTAGTATTAGATTGTTAAAGGACAATGGGGAGAAAGCAGGACAGTGGGATTAGTATTAGATTGATAAAGGAATATGGGGAGAGAGCAGGACAGTGGGATTAGTATTAGATTGATAAAGGACTATGGGGTGAGAGCAGGACAGTGGGATTAGTATTAGATTGATAAAGGAATATGGGGAGAGAGCAGGACAGTGGGATTAGTATTAGATTGATAAGTGAATATGGGGAGAGTGCAGGACAGTGGGATTAGTATTAGATTGACAAAGAACTATGGGGAGAGAGCAGGACAGTGGGATTAGTATTAGATTGATAAAGGAATATGAGGAGAGAGCAGGACAGTGGGATTAGTATTAGATTGATAAAGGACTATGGGGAGATTGCAGGACAGTGGGATTAGTATTAGATTGATAAAGAAATATGGGGAGAGAGCAGGACAGTGGGATTAGTATTAGATTGATAAATGAATATGGGGTGAGAGCAGGACAGTGGGATTAGTATTAGATTGATAAAGGACTATGGGGAGAGAGCAGGACAGTGGGATTAGTATTAGATTGATAAAGGAATATGGGGAGAGAGCAGGACAGTGGGATTAGTAATAGATTGACAAAGGAATATGGGGAGAGAGCAGGACAGTGGGATTAGTATTAGATTGATAAAGGAATATGGGGAGAGAGCAGGACAGTGGGATTAGTATTAGATTGATAAATGAATATGGGCAGAGAGCCGGACAGTGGGATTAGTATTAGATTGATAAAGGAATATGGGGAGAGAGCAGGACAGTGGGATTAGTATTAGATTGATAAAGGAATATGGGGAGAGAGCAGGACAGTGTGATTAGTATTAGATTGATAAAGGAATATGAGGAGAGAGCAGGACAGTGGGATTAGTGATAGATTGATAAAGGAATATGGGGAGGGAGCAGGGCAGTGGGATTAGTATTAGATTGTTAAAGGACTATGGCGAGAGAGCAGGACAGTGGGATTAGTATTAGATTGATAAAGGACTATGGGGAGAGAGCAGGACAGTGGGATTAGTATTAGATTGATAAAGGAATATGGGGATAGAGCAGGACAGTGGGATTAGTATTAGATTGATAAAGGAATATGGGGAGAGAGCAGGACAGTGGGATTAGTATTCGATTGTTGAAGGAATATGGGGAGAGAGCAGGACAGTGGGATTAGTATTAGATTGATAAAGGACTATGGGGAGAGAGCAGAACAGTGGGATTAGTATTAGATTGATCAAGGAATATGGGGAGAGAGCAGGACAGTGGGATTAGTATAATATTGATAAAGGAATATGGGGAGAGAGCAGGACAGTGGGATTAGTATTAGATTGTTAAAGGAATATGGGGAGAGAGCAGGACAGTAGGATTAGTATTAGATTGATAAATTAATATGGGGAGAGAGCAGGACAGTGGGATTCGTATTAGATTGACAAAGGAATATGGGGAGAGAGCAGGACTGTGGGATTAGTATTAGATTGATAAAGGACTATGGGGAGAGAGCAGGACAGTGGGATTAGTATTAGATTGATAAAGGAATATGGGGAGAGAGCAGGACAGTGGGATTAGTATTAGATTGTTAAAGGAATATGGGGAGAGAGCAGGACAGTGGGATTAGTATTAGATTGTTAAAGGAATATGGGGAGAGGGCAGGACAGTGGGATTAGTATTAGATTGTAAAAGGACTATGGGGAGAGAGCAGGACAGTGGGATTGATATTAGATTGATAAAGGACTATGCAGAGAGAGCAGGATTCTGGGATTAGTATTAGATTGATAAAGGAATATGGGGAGAGAGCAGGACAGTGGGATTAGTATTAGATTGATAAAGGAATATGGGGAGAGAGCAGAACAGTGGGATTAGTATTAGATTGACAAAGGAATATGGGGGGAGGGCAGGACAGTGGGATTAGTATTAGATTGTTAAAGGACTATGGGGAGAGAGCAGGACAGTGGGATTAGTATTAGATTGATAAAGGAATATGGGGAGAGAGCAGGACAGTGGGATTAGTATTAGATTGACAAAGAACTATGGGGAGAGAGCAGGACAGTGGGATTAGTATTAGATTGATAAAGGAATATGAGGAGAGAGCAGGACAGTGGGATTAGTATTAGATTGATAAAGGACTATGGGGAGAGAGCAGGACAGTGGGATTAGTATTAGATTGATAAAGAAATATGGGGAGAGAGCAGGACAGTGGGATTAGTATTAGATTGATAAATGAATATGGGGAGAGGGCAGGACAGTGGGATTAGTATTAGATTGACAAAGGAATATGGGGAGAGAGCAGGACAGTGGGATTAGTATTAGAATGATAAAGGAATATGGGGAGAGAGCAGGACAGTGGGATTAGTACTAGATTGATAAAGGACTATGGGGAGAGAGCAGGACAGTGGGATTAGTATTAGATTGATAAAGGACTATGGGGAGAGAGCAGGACAGTGGGATTAGTATTAGATTGATAAAGGAATATGGGGAGAGAGCAGGACAGTGGGATTAGTATTAGATTGATAAAGGACTATGGGGAGAGAGCAGGACAGTGGGATTAGTATTAGATTGATAAAGGAATATGGGGAGAGAGCAGGACAGTGGGATTAGTAATAGATTGACAAAGGAATATGGGGAGAGAGCAGGACAGTGGGATTAGTATTAGATTGATAAAGGAATATGGGGAGAGAGCAGGACAGTGGGATTAGTATTAGATTGATAAATGAATATGGGCAGAGAGCCGGACAGTGGGATTAGTATTAGATTGATAAAGGAATATGGGGAGAGAGCAGGACAGTGGGATTAGTATTAGATTGATAAAGGAATATGGGGAGAGAGCAGGACAGTGTGATTAGTATTAGATTGATAAAGGAATATGAGGAGAGAGCAGGACAGTGGGATTAGTAATAGATTGATAAAGGAATATGGGGAGGGAGCAGGACAGTGGGATTAGTATTAGATTGTTAAAGGACTATGGCGAGAGAGCAGGACAGTGGGATTAGTATTAGATTGATAAAGGACTATGGGGAGAGAGCAGGACAGTGGGATTAGTATTAGATTGATAAAGGAATATGGGGATAGAGCAGGACAGTGGGATTAGTATTAGATTGATAAAGGAATATGGGGAGAGAGCAGGACAGTGGGATTAGTATTCGATTGTTTAAGGAATATGGGGAGAGAGCAGGACAGTGGGATTAGTATTAGATTGATAAAGGACTATGGGGAGAGAGCAGAACAGTGGGATTAGTATTAGATTGATCAAGGAATATGGGGAGAGAGCAGGACAGTGGGATTAGTATAATATTGATAAAGGAATATGGGGAGAGAGCAGGACAGTGGGATTAGTATTAGATTGTTAAAGGAATATGGGGAGAGAGCAGGACAGTAGGATTAGTATTAGATTGATAAATGAATATGGGGAGAGAGCAGGACAGTGGGATTCGTATTAGATTGACAAAGGAATATGGGGAGAGAGCAGGACTGTGGGATTAGTATTAGATTGATAAAGGACTATGGGGAGAGAGCAGGACAGTGGGATTAGTATTAGATTGATAAAGGAATATGGGGAGAGAGCAGGACAGTGGGATTAGTATTAGATTGTTAAAGGAATATGGGGAGAGAGCAGGACAGTGGGATTAGTATTAGATTTTTAAAGGAATATGGGGAGAGAGCAGGACAGTGGGATTAGTATTAGATTGTAAAAGGACTATGGGGAGAGAGCAGGACAGTGGGATTGATATTAGATTGATAAAGGACTATGCAGAGAGAGCAGGATTCTGGGATTAGTATTAGATTGATAAAGGAATATGGGGAGAGGGCAGGACAGTGGGATTAGTATTAGATTGATAAAGGAATATGGGGAGAGAGCAGAACAGTGGGATTAGTATTAGATTGACAAAGGAATATGGGGAGAGAGCAGGACAGTGGGATTAGTATTAGATTGTTAAAGGACTATGGGGAGAGAGCAGGACAGTGGGATTAGTATTAGATTGATAAAGGAATATGGGGAGAGAGCAGGACAGTGGGATTAGTATTAGATTGATAAGGGACTATGGGGTGAGAGCAGGACAGTGGGATTAGTATTAGATTGATAAAGGAATATGAGGAGAGAGCAGGACAGTGGGATTAGTATTAGATTGATAAAGGACTATGGGGAGAGAGCAGGACAGTGGGATTAGTATTAGATTGATAAAGAAATATGGGGAGAGAGCAGGACAGTGGGATTAGTATTAGATTGATAAATGAATATGGGGAGAGAGCAGGACAGTGGGATTAGTATTAGATTGACAAAGGAATATGGGGAGAGAGCAGGACAGTGGGATTAGTATTAGAATGATAAAGGAATATGGGGAGAGAGCAGGACAGTGGGATTAGTACTAGATTGATAAAGGACTATGGGGAGAGAGCAGGACAGTGGGATTAGTATTAGATTGATAAAGGACTATGGGGAGAGAGCAGGACAGTGGGATTAGTATTAGATTGATAAAGGAATATGGGGAGAGAGCAGGACAGTGGGATTAGTATTAGATTGATAAAGGACTATGGGGAGAGAGCAGGACAGTGGGATTAGTATTAGATTGATAAAGGAATATGGGGAGAGAGCAGGACAGTGGGATTAGTAATAGATTGACAAAGGAATATGGGGAGAGAGCAGGACAGTGGGATTAGTATTAGATTGATAAAGGAATATGGGGAGAGAGCAGGACAGTGGGATTAGTATTAGATTGATAAATGAATATGGGCAGAGAGCCGGACAGTGGGATTAGTATTAGATTGATAAAGGAATATGGGGAGAGAGCAGGACAGTGGGATTAGTATTAGATTGATAAAGGAATATGGGGAGAGAGCAGGACAGTGTGATTAGTATTAGATTGATAAAGGAATATGAGGAGAGAGCAGGACAGTGGGATTAGTAATAGATTGATAAAGGAATATGGGGAGGGAGCAGGACAGTGGGATTAGTATTAGATTGTTAAAGGACTATGGCGAGAGAGCAGGACAGTGGGATTAGTATTAGATTGATAAAGGACTATGGGGAGAGAGCAGGACAGTGGGATTAGTATTAGATTGATAAAGGAATATGGGGATAGAGCAGGACAGTGGGATTAGTATTAGATTGATAAAGGAATATGGGGAGAGAGCAGGACAGTGGGATTAGTATTCGATTGTTGAAGGAATATGGGGAGAGAGCAGGACAGTGGGATTAGTATTAGATTGATAAAGGACTATGGGGAGAGAGCAGAACAGTGGGATTAGTATTAGATTGATCAAGGAATATGGGGAGAGAGCAGGACAGTGGGATTAGTATAATATTGATAAAGGAATATGGGGAGAGAGCAGGACAGTGGGATTAGTATTAGATTGTTAAAGGAATATGGGGAGAGAGCAGGACAGTAGGATTAGTATTAGATTGATAAATTAATATGGGGAGAGAGCAGGACAGTGGGATTCGTATTAGATTGACAAAGGAATATGGGGAGAGAGCAGGACTGTGGGATTAGTATTAGATTGATAAAGGACTATGGGGAGAGAGCAGGACAGTGGGATTAGTATTAGATTGATAAAGGAATATGGGGAGAGAGCAGGACAGTGGGATTAGTATTAGATTGTTAAAGGAATATGGGGAGAGAGCAGGACAGTGGGATTAGTATTAGATTGTTAAAGGAATATGGGGAGAGAGCAGGACAGTGGGATTAGTATTAGATTGTAAAAGGACTATGGGGAGAGAGCAGGACAGTGGGATTGATATTAGATTGATAAAGGACTATGCAGAGAGAGCAGGATTCTGGGATTAGTATTAGATTGATAAAGGAATATGGGGAGAGAGCAGAACAGTGGGATTAGTATTAGATTGACAAAGGAATATGGGGGGAGGGCAGGACAGTGGGATTAGTATTAGATTGTTAAAGGACTATGGGGAGAGAGCAGGACAGTGGGATTAGTATTAGATTGATAAAGGAATATGGGGAGAGAGCAGGACAGTGGGATTAGTATTAGATTGACAAAGAACTATGGGGAGAGAGCAGGACAGTGGGATTAGTATTAGATTGATAAAGGAATATGAGGAGAGAGCAGGACAGTGGGATTAGTATTAGATTGATAAAGGACTATGGGGAGAGAGCAGGACAGTGGGATTAGTATTAGATTGATAAAGAAATATGGGGAGAGAGCAGGACAGTGGGATTAGTATTAGATTGATAAATGAATATGGGGAGAGAGCAGGACAGTGGGATTAGTATTAGCATTGACAAAGGAATATGGGGAGAGAGCAGGACAGTGGGATTAGTATTAGAATGATAAAGGAATATGGGGAGAGAGCAGGACAGTGGGATTAGTACTAGATTGATAAAGGACTATGGGGAGAGAGCAGGACAGTGGGATTAGTATTAGATTGATAAAGGACTATGGGGAGAGAGCAGGACAGTGGGATTAGTATTAGATTGATAAAGGAATATGGGGAGAGAGCAGGACAGTGGGATTAGTATTAGATTGATAAAGGACTATGGGGAGAGAGCAGGACAGTGGGATTAGTATTAGATTGATAAAGGAATATGGGGAGAGAGCAGGACAGTGGGATTAGTAATAGATTGACAAAGGAATATGGGGAGAGAGCAGGACAGTGGGATTAGTATTAGATTGATAAAGGAATATGGGGAGAGAGCAGGACAGTGGGATTAGTATTAGATTGATAAATGAATATGGGCAGAGAGCCGGACAGTGGGATTAGTATTAGATTGATAAAGGAATATGGGGAGAGAGCAGGACAGTGGGATTAGTATTAGATTGATAAAGGAATATGGGGAGAGAGCAGGACAGTGTGATTAGTATTAGATTGATAAAGGAATATGAGGAGAGAGCAGGACAGTGGGATTAGTAATAGATTGATAAAGGAATATGGGGAGGGAGCAGGACAGTGGGATTAGTATTAGATTGTTAAAGGACTATGGCGAGAGAGCAGGACAGTGGGATTAGTATTAGATTGATAAAGGACTATGGGGAGAGAGCAGGACAGTGGGATTAGTATTAGATTGATAAAGGAATATGGGGATAGAGCAGGACAGTGGGATTAGTATTAGATTGATAAAGGAATATGGGGAGAGAGCAGGACAGTGGGATTAGTATTCGATTGTTTAAGGAATATGGGGAGAGAGCAGGACAGTGGGATTAGTATTAGATTGATAAAGGACTATGGGGAGAGAGCAGAACAGTGGGATTAGTATTAGATTGATCAAGGAATATGGGGAGAGAGCAGGACAGTGGGATTAGTATAATATTGATAAAGGAATATGGGGAGAGAGCAGGACAGTGGGATTAGTATTAGATTGTTAAAGGAATATGGGGAGAGAGCAGGACAGTAGGATTAGTATTAGATTGATAAATGAATATGGGGAGAGAGCAGGACAGTGGGATTCGTATTAGATTGACAAAGGAATATGGGGAGAGAGCAGGACTGTGGGATTAGTATTAGATTGATAAAGGACTATGGGGAGAGAGCAGGACAGTGGGATTAGTATTAGATTGATAAAGGAATATGGGGAGAGAGCAGGACAGTGGGATTAGTATTAGATTGTTAAAGGAATATGGGGAGAGAGCAGGACAGTGGGATTAGTATTAGATTGTTAAAGGAATATGGGGAGAGAGCAGGACAGTGGGATTAGTATTAGATTGTAAAAGGACTATGGGGAGAGAGCAGGACAGTGGGATTGATATTAGATTGATAAAGGACTATGCAGAGAGAGCAGGATTCTGGGATTAGTATTAGATTGATAAAGGAATATGGGGAGAGAGCAGGACAGTGGGATTAGTATTAGATTGATAAAGGAATATGGGGAGAGAGCAGAACAGTGGGATTAGTATTAGATTGACAAAGGAATATGGGGAGAGAGCAGGACAGTGGGATTAGTATTAGATTGTTAAAGGACTATGGGGAGAGAGCAGGACAGTGGGATTAGTATTAGATTGATAAAGGAATATGGGGAGAGAGCAGGACAGTGGGATTAGTATTAGATTGATATTGGACTATGGGGTGAGAGCAGGACAGTGGGATTAGTATTAGATTGATAAAGGAATATGAGGAGAGAGCAGGACAGTGGGATTAGTATTAGATTGATAAAGGACTATGGGGAGAGAGCAGGACAGTGGGATTAGTATTAGATTGATAAAGAAATATGGGGAGAGAGCAGGACAGTGGGATTAGTATTAGATTGATAAATGAATATGGGGAGAGAGCAGGACAGTGGGATTAGTATTAGATTGACAAAGGAATATGGGGAGAGAGCAGGACAGTGGGATTAGTATTAGAATGATAAAGGAATATGGGGAGAGAGCAGGACAGTGGGATTAGTACTAGATTGATAAAGGACTATGGGGAGAGAGCAGGACAGTGGGATTAGTATTAGATTGATAAAGGACTATGGGGAGAGAGCAGGACAGTGGGATTAGTATTAGATTGATAAAGGAATATGGGGAGAGAGCAGGACAGTGGGATTAGTATTAGATTGATAAAGGACTATGGGGAGAGAGCAGGACAGTGGGATTAGTATTAGATTGATAAGGGAATATGGGGAGAGAGCAGAACAGTGGGATTAGTATTAGATTGACAAAGGAATATGGGGAGAGAGCAGGACAGTGGGATTAGTATTAGATTGTTAAAGGACTATGGGGAGAGAGCAGGACAGTGGGATTAGTATTAGATTGATAAAGGAATATGGGGAGAGAGCAGGACAGTGGGATTAGTATTAGATTGATATTGGACTATGGGGTGAGAGCAGGACAGTGGGATTAGTATTAGATTGATAAAGGAATATGAGGAGAGAGCAGGACAGTGGGATTAGTATTAGATTGATAAAGGACTATGGGGAGAGAGCAGGACAGTGGGATTAGTATTAGATTGATAAAGAAATATGGGGAGAGAGCAGGACAGTGGGATTAGTATTAGATTGATAAATGAATATGGGGAGAGAGCAGGACAGTGGGATTAGTATTAGATTGACAAAGGAATATGGGGAGAGAGCAGGACAGTGGGATTAGTATTAGAATGATAAAGGAATATGGGGAGAGAGCAGGACAGTGGGATTAGTACTAGATTGATAAAGGACTATGGGGAGAGAGCAGGACAGTGGGATTAGTATTAGATTGATAAAGGACTATGGGGAGAGAGCAGGACAGTGGGATTAGTATTAGATTGATAAAGGAATATGGGGAGAGAGCAGGACAGTGGGATTAGTAATAGATTGACAAAGGAATATGGGGAGAGAGCAGGACAGTGGGATTAGTATTAGATTGATAAAGGAATATGGGGAGAGAGCAGGACAGTTGGATTAGTATTAGATTGATAAATGAATATGGGCAGAGAGCCGGACAGTGGGATTAGTATTAGATTGATAAAGGAATATGGGGAGAGAGCAGGACAGTGGGATTAGTATTAGATTGATAAGGGAATATGGGGAGAGAGCAGGACAGTGTGATTAGTATTAGATTGATAAAGGAATATGAGGAGAGAGCAGGACAGTGGGATTAGTAATAGATTGATAAAGGAATATGGGGAGGGAGCAGGACAGTGGGATTAGTATTAGATTGTTAAAGGACTATGGCGAGAGAGCAGGACAGTGGGATTAGTATTAGATTGATAAAGGACTATGGGGAGAGAGCAGGACAGTGGGATTAGTATTAGATTGATAAAGGAATATGGGGATAGAGCAGGACAGTGGGATTAGTATTAGATTGATAAAGGAATATGGGGAGAGAGCAGGACAGTGGGATTAGTATTCGATTGTTTAAGGAATATGGGGAGAGAGCAGGACAGTGGGATTAGTATTAGATTGATAAAGGACTATGGGGAGAGAGCAGAACAGTGGGATTAGTATTAGATTGATCAAGGAATATGGGGAGAGAGCAGGACAGTGGGATTAGTATAATATTGATAAAGGAATATGGGGAGAGAGCAGGACAGTGGGATTAGTATTAGATTGTTAAAGGAATATGGGGAGAGAGCAGGACAGTAGGATTAGTATTAGATTGATAAATGAATATGGGGAGAGAGCAGGACAGTGGGATTCGTATTAGATTGACAAAGGAATATGGGGAGAGAGCAGGACTGTGGGATTAGTATTAGATTGATAAAGGACTATGGGGAGAGAGCAGGACAGTGGGATTAGTATTAGATTGATAAAGGAATATGGGGAGAGAGCAGGACAGTGGGATTAGTATTAGATTGTTAAAGGAATATGGGGAGAGAGCAGGACAGTGGGATTAGTATTAGATTGTTAAAGGAATATGGGGAGAGAGCAGGACAGTGGGATTAGTATTAGATTGTAAAAGGACTATGGGGAGAGAGCAGGACAGTGGGATTGATATTAGATTGATAAAGGACTATGCAGAGAGAGCAGGATTCTGGGATTAGTATTAGATTGATAAAGGAATATGGGGAGAGAGCTGGACAGTGGGATTAGTATTAGATTGATAAAGGAATATGGGGAGAGAGCAGAACAGTGGGATTAGTATTAGATTGACAAAGGAATATGGGGAGAGAGCAGGACAGTGGGATTAGTATTAGATTGTTAAAGGACTATGGGGAGAGAGCAGGACAGTGGGATTAGTATTAGATTGATAAAGGAATATGGGGAGAGAGCAGGACAGTGGGATTAGTATTAGATTGATAAGGGACTATGGGGTGAGAGCAGGACAGTGGGATTAGTATTAGATTGATAAAGGAATATGGGGAGAGAGCAGGACAGTGGGATTTGTATTAGATTGATAAATGAATATGGGGAGAGAGCAGGACGGTGGGATTAGTATTAGATTGACAAAGGACTATGGGGAGAGAGCAGGACATTGGGATTAGTATTAGATTGATAAAGGAATATGAGGAGAGAGCAGGACAGTGGGATTAGTATTAGATTGATAAAGGACTATGGGGAGATAGCAGGACAGTGGGATTAGTATTAGATTGATAAAGGAATATGGGGAGAGAGCAGGACAGTGGGATTAGTATTAGATTGATAAATGAATATGGCGAGAGAGCAGGACAGTGGGATTAGTATTAGATTGACAAAGGAATATGGGGAGAGAACAGGACAGTGGGATTAGTATTAGAATGATAAAGGAATATGGGGAGAGAGCAGGACAGTGGGATTAGTACTAGATTGATAAAGGACTATGGGGAGAGAGCAGGACAGTGGGATTAGTATTAGATTGATAAAGGACTATGGGGAGAGAGCAGGACAGTGGGATTAGTATTAGATTGATAAAGGAATATGGGGAGAGAGCAGGACAGTGGGATTAGTATTAGATTGATAAAGGACTATGGGGAGAGAGCAGGACAGTGGGATTAGTATTAGATTGATAAAGGAATATGGGGAGAGAGCAGGACAGTGGGATTAGTAATAGATTGACAAAGGAATATGGGGAGAGAGCAGGACAGTGGGATTAGTATTAGAATGATAAAGGACGATGGGGAGAGAGCAGGACAGTGGGATTAGTATTAGATTGATAAAGGAATATGGGAAGAGAGCAGGACAGTGGGATTAGTATTAGATTGATCAAGGAATATGGGGAGAGAGCAGGACAGTGGGATTAATATTATATTGATAAAGGAATATGGGGAGAGAGCAGGACAGTGGGATTAGTATTAGATTGATAAATGAATATGGGGAGAGAGCAGGACAGTGGGATTAGTATTAGATTGTTAAAGGAATATGGGGAGAGTGCAGGACAGTGGGATTAGTATTAGATTGATAAATGAATATGGGGAGAGAGCAGGACAGTGGGATTCGTATTAGATTGACAAAGGAATATGGGGAGAGAGCAGGACTGTGGGATTAGTATTAGATTGATAAAGGACTATGGGGAGAGAGCAGGACAGTGGGATTAGTATTAGATTGATAAAGGAATATGGGGAGAGAGCAGGACAGTGGGATTAGTATTAGATTGTTAAAGGAATATGGGGAGAGAGCAGGACAGTGGGATTAGTATTAGATTGTTAAAGGAATATGGGGAGAGAGCAGGACAGTGGGATTAGTATTAGATTGTTAAAGGACTATGGGGAGAGAGCAGGTTAGTGGGATTAATATTAGATTGATAAAGGAATATGGAGAGAGAGCAGGTCAGTGGGATTAGTATTAGATTGATAAAGGAATATGGGGAGAGAGCAGGACAGTGGGATTAGTATTAGATTGATAAAGGAATATGGGGAGAGAGCAGAACAGTGAGATCAGTATTAGATTGACAAAGGACTATGGGGAGAGAGCAGGACAGTGGGATTAGTATTAGAATGATAAAGGACGATGGGGAGAGAGCAGGACAGTGGGATTAGTATTAGATTGATAAAGGAATATGGGGAGAGAGCCGAACAGCGGGATTAGTATTAGATTGATAAAGGAATATGGGGATAGAGCAGGACAGTGGGATTAGTATTAGATTGATAAAGGACTATGGGGAGAGAGCAGGACAGTGGGATCAGTATTAGATTGTTAAAGGAATATGGGGAGAGAGCAGGACAGTGGGATTAGTATTAGATTGATAAATGAATATGGGGAGAGAGCAGGACAGTCGGATTCGTATTAGATTGACAAAGGAATATGCGGAGAGAGCATGACTGTGGGATTAGCATTAGATTGATAAAGGACGATGGGGAGAGAGCAGGACAGTGGGATTAGTATTAGATTGATAAAGGAATATGGGGAGAGAGCAGGACAGTGGGATTAGTATTAGATTGATAAAGGAATATGGGGAGAGAGCAGGACAGTGGGATTAGTATTATATTGATAAAGGAATATGGGGAGAGAGCAGGACAGTGGGATTAGTATTAGATTGTTAAAGGAATATGGGGAGAGAGCAGGACAGTGGGATTAGTATTAGATTGATAAATGAATATGGGGAGAGAGCAGGACAGTGGGATTAGTATTAGATTGACAAAGGAATATGGGGAGAGAGCAGGACTGTGGGATTAGTATTAGATTGATAAAGGACTATGGGGAGAGAGCAGGACAGTGGGATTAGTATTAGATTGATAAAGGAATATGGGGAGAGAGCAGGTCAGTGGGATTAGTGTTAGATTGTTAAAGGAATATGGGGAGAGAGCAGGACAGTGGGATTGGTATTAGATTGTTAAAGGACTATGGGGAGAGAGCTGGACAGTGGGATTAATATTAGATTGATAAAGGAATATGGAGAGAGAGCAGGACAGTGGGATTAGTATTAGATTGATAAAGGAATATGGGGAGAGAGCAGGACAGTGGGATTAGTATTAGATTGATAAATGAGTATGGGGAGAGAGCAGGACAGTGGGATTATTATTAGATTGACAAAGGAATATGGGGAGAGAGCAGGACTGTGGGATTAGTATTAGATTGATAAAGGACTATGGGGAGAGAGCAGAACAGTGGGATTAGTATTAGATTGATAAAGGAATATGGGGAGAGAGCAGGTCAGTGGGATTAGTATTAGATTGTTAAAGGAATATGGGGAGAGAGCAGGACAGTGGGACTAGTATTAGATTGTTAAAGGAATATGGGGAGAGAGCAGGACAGTGGGATTAGTATTAGATTGTTAAAGGACTATGGGGAGAGAGCAGGACAGTGGGATTAATATTAGATTGATGAAGGAATATGGAGAGAGAGCAGGACAGTGGGATTAGTATTAGATTGATAAAGGAATATGCGGAGAGAGCAGGACAGTGGGATTAGTATTAGATTGATAAAGGAATATGGGGAGAGAGCAGGACAGTGGGATCAGTATTAGAATGATAAAGGACGATGGGGAGAGAGCAGGACAGTGGGATTAGTATTAGATTGATAAAGGAATATGGGGAGAGAGCCGAACAGTGGGATTAGTATTAGATTGATAAAGGACTATGGGGAGAGAGCAGGACAGTGGGATTAGTATTAGATTGATAAAGGACTATGGGGAGAGAGCAGGACAGTGGGATTAGTATTGGATTGATAAAGGAATATGGGGAGAGAGCAGGACAGTGGGATTAGTAATAGACTGATAAAGGAATATGGGGAGAGAGCAGGACTGTGGGATTAGTATTAGATTGATAAAGGACTATGGGGAGAGAGCAGGACAGTGGGATTAGTATTAGAATGATAAATGAATATGGGGAGAGAGCAGGACAGTGGGATTAGTATTAGATTGACAAAGGAATATGGGGAGAGAGCAGGACAGTGGGATTAGTATTAGATTGATAAATGAATATGGGGAGAGAGCAGGACAGTGGGATAAGTATTAGATTGATAAAGGAATATGGGGAGAGAGCAGGACAGTGGGATTAGTATTAGATTGATAAAGGAATATGGGGAGAGAGCAGGAAAGTGGGATTAGTATTAGATTGATAAAGGAATATGGGCAGTGAGCTGGACAGTGGGATCAGTATCAGATTGATAAAGGAATATGGGGAGAGAGCAGGACAGTGGGATTAGTATTAGATTGATAAATGAATATGGGCAGAGAGCAGGACAGTGGGATTAATATTAGATTGATAAAGGAATATGGAGAGAGAGCAGGACAGTGGGATTAGTAATAGATTGATAAAGGAATATGGGGAGAGAGCAGGACAGTGGGATTAGTATTAGATTGATAAAGGAATATGGGGAGAAAGCAGAACAGTGGGATTAGTATTAGATTGACAAAGGAAGATGGGAAGAGAGCAGGACAGTGGGATCAGTATTAGAATGATAAAGGACGATGGGGAGAGAGCAGGACAGTGGGATTAGTATTAGATTGATAAAGGAATATGGGGAGAGAGCCGAACAGTGGGATTAGTATTAGATTGATAAAGGACTATGGGGAGAGAGCAGGACAGTGGGATTAGTATTAGATTGATAAAGGACTATGGGGAGAGAGCAGGACAGTGGGTTTAGTATTAGATTGATAAAGGACTATGGGGAGAGAGCAGGACAGTGGGATTAGTATTGGATTGATAAAGGAATATGGGGAGAGAGCAGGACAGTGGGATTAGTAATAGATTGATAAAGGAATATGGGGAGAGAGCAGGACAGTGGGATCAGTATTAGATTGATAAAGGAATATGGGGAGGGAGCAGGACAGTGGGATTAGTATTAGATTGATAAAGGACTATGGGAGAGAGCAGGACAGTGGGATTAGTATTAGATTGATAAAGGAATATGGGGAGAGAGCAGGACTGTGGGATTAGTATTAGATTGATAAAGGACTATGGGGAGAGAGCAGGACAGTGGGATTAGTATTAGAATGATAAATGAATATGGGGAGAGAGCAGGACAGTGGGATTAGTATTAGATTGACAAAGGAATATGGGGAGAGAGCAGGACAGTGGGATTAGTATTAGATTGATAAATGAATATGGGCAGAGAGCAGGACAGTGGAATTAGTATTAGATTGATAAAGGAATATGGGGAGAGAGCAGGACAGTGGGATTAGTATTAGATTGATAAAGGAATATGGGGAGAGAGCAGGACAGTGGGATTAGTATTAGATTGATAAAGGAATATGGGCAGTGCTCTGGACAGTGGGATTAGTATTAGATTGATAAAGGAATATGGGGAGAGAGCAGGACAGTGGGATTAGTATTAGATTGATAAATAAATATGGGCAGAGAGCAGGACAGTGGGATTAATATTAGATTGATAAAGGAATATGGAGAGAGAGCAGGACAGTGGGATTAGTATTAGATTGATAAAGGAATATGGGGAGAGAGCAGGACAGTGGGATTAGTATTAGATTGATAAAGGAATATGGGGAGAGAGCAGAACAGTGGGATTAGTATTAGATTGACAAAGGAAGATGGGAAGAGAACAGGACAGTGGGATCAGTATTAGAATGATAAAGGACGATGGGGAGAGAGCAGGACAGTGGGATTAGTATTAGATTGATAAAGGAATATGGGGAGAGAGCCGAACAGTGGGATTAGTATTAGATTCATAAAGGACTATGGGGAGAGAGCAGGACAGTGGGATTAGTATTAGATTGATAAAGGACTATGGGCAGAGAGCAGGACAGTGGGTTTAGTATTAGATTGATAAAGGACTATGGGGAGAGAGCAGGACAGTGGGATTAGTATTGGATTGATAAAGGAATATGGGGAGAGAGCAGGACAGTGGGATTAGTAATAGATTGATAAAGGAATATGGGGAGAGAGCAGGACAGTGGGATCAGTATTAGATTGATAAAGGAATATGGGGAGGGAGCAGGACAGTGGGATTAGTATTAGATTGATAAAGGACTATGGGAGAGACCAGGACAGTGGGATTAGTATTAGATTGATAAAGGAATATGGGGAGAGAGCAGGACTGTGGGATTAGTATTAGATTGATAAAGGACTATGGGGAGAGAGCAGGACAGTGGGATTAGTATTAGAATGATAAATGAATATGGGGAGAGAGCAGGACAGTGGGATTAGTATTAGATTGACAAAGGAATATGGGGAGAGAGCAGGACAGTGGGATTAGTATTAGATTGATAAATGAATATGGGCAGAGAGAAGGACAGTGGGATTAGTATTAGATTGATAAAGGAATATGGGGAGAGAGCAGGACAGTGGGATTAGTATTAGATTGATAAAGGAATATGGGGAGAGAGCAGGACAGTGGGATTAGTATTAGATTGATAAAGGAATATGGGCAGTGAGCTGGACAGTGGGATTAGTATTAGATTGATAAAGGAATATGGGGAGAGAGCAGGACAGTGGGATTAGTATTAGATTGATAAAGGAATATGGGGAGAGAGCAGGACAGTGGGATTAGTATTAGAGTGATAAAGGAATATGGGGAGAGAGCAGGACAGTGGGATTAGTATTAGATTGATAAAGGAATATGGGGAGAGAGCAGGACAGTGGGATTAGTAATAGATTGATAAAGGAATATGGGGAGAGAGCAGGACAGTGGGATTAGTATTAGATTGATAAAGGAATATGGGGAGAGAGCAGGACAGTGGGATTAGTATTAGATTGATAAAGGAATATGGGGAGAGAGCAGAACAGTGGGATTAGTATTAGATTGACAAAGGAAGATGGGAAGAGAGCAGGACAGTGGGATCAGTATTAGAATGATAAAGGACGATGGGGAGAGAGCAGGACAGTGGGATTAGTATTAGATTGATAAAGGAATATGGGGAGAGAGCCGAACAGTGGGATTAGTATTAGATTGATAAAGGACTATGGGGAGAGGGCAGGACAGTGGGATTAGTATTAGATTGATAAAGGACTATGGGGAGAGAGCAGGACAGTGGGTTTAGCATTAGATTGATAAAGGACTATGGGGAGAGAGCAGGACAGTGGGATTAGTATTGGATTGATAAAGGAATATGGGGAGAGAGCAGGACAGTGGGATTAGTAATAGATTGATAAAGGAATATGGGGAGAGAGCAGGACAGTGGGATCAGTATTAGATTGATAAAGGAATATGGGGAGGGAGCAGGACAGTGGGATTAGTATTAGATTGATAAAGGACTATGGGAGAGAGCAGGACAGTGGGATTAGTATTAGATTGATAAAGGAATATGGGGAGAGAGCAGGACTGTGGGATTAGTATTAGATTGATAAAGGACTATGGGGAGAGAGCAGGACAGTGGGATTAGTATTAGAATGATAAATGAATATGGGGAGAGAGCAGGACAGTGGGATTAGTATTAGATTGACAAAGGAATATGGGGAGAGAGCAGGACAGTGGGATTAATTTTAGATTGATAAATGAATATGGGCAGAGAGCAGGACAGTGGGATTAGTATTAGATTGATAATGGAATATGGGGAGAGAGCAGGACAGTGGGATTAGTATTAGATTGATAAAGGAATATGGGGAGAGAGCAGGACAGTGGGATTAGTATTAGATTGATAAAGGAATATGGGCAGTGCTCTGGACAGTGGGATTAGTATTAGATTGATAAAGGAATATGGGGAGAGAGCAGGACAGTGGGATTAGTATTAGATTGATAAATGAATATGGGCAGAGAGCAGGACAGTGGGATTAATATTAGATTGATAAAGGAATATGGAGAGAGAGCAGGACAGTGGGATTAGTATTAGATTGATAAAGGAATATGGGGAGAGAGCAGGACAGTGGGATTAGTATTAGATTGATAAAGGACGATGGGGAGAGAGCAGGACAGTGGGATTAGTATTAGATTGATAATGGAATATGGGGAGAGAGCCGAACAGTGGGATTAGTATTAGATTGATAAAGGACTATGGGGAGAGAGCAGGACAGTGGGATTAGTATCAGATTGATAAAGGACTATGGGCAGAGAGCAGGACAGTGGGTTTAGTATTAGATTGATAAAGGACTATGGGGAGAGAGCAGGACAGTGGGATTAGTATTGGATTGATAAAGGAATATGGGGAGAGAGCAGGACAGTGGGATTAGTAATAGATTGATAAAGGAATATGGGGAGAGAGCAGGACAGTGGGATCAGTATTAGATTGATAAAGGAATATGGGGAGGGAGCAGGACAGTGGGATTAGTATTAGATTGATAAAGGACTATGGGAGAGAGCAGGACAGTGGGATTAGTATTAGATTGATAAAGGAATATGGGGAGAGTGCAGGACTGTGGGATTAGTATTAGATTGATAAAGGACTATGGGGAGAGAGCAGGACAGTGGGATTAGTATTAGAATGATAAATGAATATGGGGAGAGAGCAGGACAGTGGGATTAGTATTAGATTGACAAAGGAATATGGGGAGAGAGCAGGACAGTGGGATTAGTATTAGATTGATAAATGAATATGGGCAGAGAGCAGGACAGTGGGATTAGTATTAGATTGATAAAGGAATATGGGGAGAGAGCAGGACAGTGGGATTAGTATTAGATTGATAAAGGAATATGGGGAGAGAGCAGGACAGTGGGATTAGTATTAGATTGATAAAGGAATATGGGCAGTGAGCTGGACAGTGGGATTAGTATTAGATTGATAAAGGAATATGGGGAGAGAGCAGGACAGTGGGATTAGTATTAGATTGATAAAGGAATATGGGGAGAGAGCAGGACAGTGGGATTAGTATTAGAGTGATAAAGGAATATGGGGAGAGAGCAGGGCAGTGGGATTAGTATTAGATTGATAAAGGAATATGGGGAGAGAGCAGGACAGTGGGATTAGTAATAGATTGATAAAGGAATATGGGGAGAGAGCAGGACAGTGGGATCCGTATTAGATTGATAAAGGAATATGGGGAGGGAGCAGGACAGTGGGATTAGTATTATATTGTTAAAGGACTATGGCGAGAGAGCAGGACAGTGGGATAAGTATTAGATTGATAAAGGACTATGGGGAGAGAGAAGGACAGTGGGATAAGGATTAGATTGATAAAGGAATATGGGGATAGAGCAGGACAGTGGGATTAGTATTAGATTGATAAATGACTATGGGGAGAGAGCAGGACAGTGGGATTAGTATTAGATTGATAAAGGAATATGGGGAGAGAGCAGGACAGTGGGATTAGTATTAGATTGATAAAGGAATATGGGGAGAGAGCAGGACAGTGGGATTAGTATTAGATTGTTAAAGGAATATGGGGAGAGAGCAGGACAGTGGGATTAGTATTAGATTGTTAAAGGAATATGGGTAGAGAGCAGGACAGTGGGATTAGTATTAGATTGTTAAAGGACTATGGGAAGAGAGCAGGACAGTGGGATTAATATTAGATTGATAAAGGAATATGGAGAGAGAGCAGGACAGTGGGATTAGTATTAGATTGATAAAGGAATATGGGGAGAGAGCAGGACAGTGGGATTAGTATTAGATTGATAAAGGAATATGGGGAGAGAGCAGAACAGTGGGATTAGTATTAGATTGACAAAGGAATATGGGGAGAGAGCAGGACAGTGGGATTAGTATTAGAATGATAAAGGACAATGGGGAGAGAGCAGGACAGTGGGATTAGTATTAGATTGATAAAGGAATATGGGGAGAGAGCCGAACAGTGGGATTAGTATTAGATTGATAAAGGAATATGGGGATAGAGCAGGACAGTGGGATTAGTATTAGATTGATAAAGGACTATGGGGAGAGAGCAGGACAGTGGGATTAGTATTAGATTGATAAAGGACAATGGGGAGAGAGCAGGACAGTGGGTTTAGTATTAGATTGATAAAGGACTATGGCAGAGAGCAGGACAGTGGGATTAGTATTAGATTGATAAAGGAATATGGGGAGAGAGCAGGACAGTGGGATTAGTATTAGATTGATAAAGGACTATGGGGAGAGAGCAGGACAGTGGGATTGGTATTAGATTGATAAAGGAATATGGGGAGAGAGCAGGACAGTGGGATTAGTATTAGATTGACAAAGGAATATGGGGAGAGAGCAGGACTGCGGGATTAGTATTAGAATGATAAAGGACAATGGGGAGAGAGCAGGACAGTGGGATTAGTATTAGATTGATAAAGGAATATGGGGAGAGAGTAGGACAGTGGGATTAGTATTAGATTGATAAATGAATATGGGCAGAGAGCAGGACAGTGGGATTAGTATTAGATTGATAAAGGAATATGGGGAGAGAGCAGGACAGTGGGATTAGTATTAGATTGATAAAGGAATATGGGGAGAGAGCAGGACAGTGGGATTAGTATTAGATTAATAAAGGAATATGGGCATTGAGCTGGACAGTGGGATTAGTATTAGATTGTTAAAGGAATATGGGGAGAGAGCAGGACAGTGGGATTAGTATTAGATTGATAAAGGAATATGGGGGGAGAGCAGGAAAGTGGGATTAGTATTAGATTGATAAAGGAATATGGGGAGAGAGCAGGACAGTGGGATTAGTATTAGATTGATAAAGGAATATGGGGAGAGAGCAGGACAGTGGGATTAGTAATAGATTGATAAAGGATAATGGCGAGAGAGCAGGACAGTGGGATCAGTATTAGATTGATAAAGGAATATGGGGAGGGAGCAGGACAGTGGGATTAGTATTTGATTGTTAAAGGACTATGGCGAGAGAGCAGGACAGTGGGATTAGTATTAGATTGATAAAGGACTATGGGGAGAGAGCAGGACAGTGGGATAAGGATTAGATTGATAAAGGAATATGGGGATAGAGCAGGACAGTGGGATTAGTATTAGATTGATAAAGGACTATGGGGAGAGAGCAGGACAGTGGGATTAGTATTAGATTGATAAAGAACTATGGGGAGAGAGCAGGACAGTGGGATTAGTATTAGATTGATAAAGGAATATGGGGAGAGAGCAGGACAGTGGGATTAGTATTAGATTGTTAAAGGAATATGGGGAAAAGCAGGTCAGTGGGATTAGTATTAGATTGATAAAGGAATATGGGGAGAGAGCAGGACAGTGGGATTAGTATTATATTGATAAAGGAATATGGGGAGAGAGCAGGACAGTGGGATTAGTATTAGATTGTTGAAGGAAAATGGGGAGAGAGCAGGACAGTGCGATTAGTATTCGATTGATAAATGAATATGGGGAGAGAGCAGGACAGTGGGATTAGTATTAGATTGACAAACGAATATGGGGAGAGAGCAGGACTGTGGGATTAGTATTAGATTGATAAAGGACTATGGGGAGAGAGCAGGACAATGGGATTAGTATTAGATTGATAAAGGAATATGGGGAGGGAGCAGGACAGTGGGATTAGTATTATATTGTTAAAGGACTATGGCGAGAGAGCAGGACAGTGGGATAAGTATTAGATTGATAAAGGACTATGGGGAGAGAGAAGGACAGTGGGATAAGGATTAGATTGATAAAGGAATATGGGGATAGAGCAGGACAGTGGGATTAGTATTAGATTGATAAATGACTATGGGGAGAGAGCAGGACAGTGGGATTAGTATTAGATTGATAAAGGAATATGGGGAGAGATCAGGACAGTGGGATTAGTATTAGATTGATAAAGGAATTTGGGGAGAGAGCAGGACAGTGGGATTAGTATTAGATTGTTAAAGGAATATGGGGAGAGAGCAGGACAGTGGGATTAGTATTAGATTGATAAAGGAATATGGGTAGAGAGCAGGACAGTGGGATTAGTATTAGATTGTTAAAGGACTATGGGGAGAGAGCAGGACAGTGGGATTAATATTAGATTGATAAAGGAATATGGAGAGAGAGCAGGACAGTGGGATTAGTATTAGATTGATAAAGGAATATGGGGAGAGAGCAGGACAGTGGGATTAGTATTAGATTGATAAAGGAATATGGGGAGAGAGCAGAACAGTGGGATTAGTATTAGATTGACAAAGGAATATGGGGAGAGAGCAGGACAGTGGGATTAGTATTAGAATGATAAAGGACGATGGGGAGAGAGCAGGACAGTGGGATTAGCATTAGATTGATAAAGGAATATGGGGAGATAGCCGAACAGTGGGATTAGTATTAGATTGATAAAGGAATATGGGGATAGAGCAGGACAGTGGGATAAGTATTAGATTGATAAAGGACTATGGGGAGAGAGCAGGACAGTGGGATTAGTATTAGATTGATAAAGGACAATGGGGAGAGAGCAGGACAGTGGGTTTAGTATTAGATTGATAAAGGACTATGGGGAGAGAGCAGGACAGTGGGATTAGTATTAGATTGATAAAGGAATATGGGGAGAGAGCAGGACAGTGGGATTAGTATTAGATTGACAAAGGAATATGGGGAGAGAGCAGGACAGCGGGATTAGTATTAGAATGATAAAGGACGATGGGGAGAGAGCAGGACAGTGGGATTAGTATTAGATTGATAAAGGAATATGGGGAGAGAGCAGGACAGTGGGATTAGTATTAGATTGATAAATGAATATGGGCAGAGAGCAGGACAGTCGGATTAGTATTAGATTGATAAAGGAATATGGGGAGAGAGCAGGACAGTGGGATTAGTATTAGATTGATAAAGGAATATGGGGAGAGAGCAGGACAGTGGGATTAGTATTAGATTGTTAAAGGAATATGGGGAAAAGCAGGTCAGTGGGATTAGTATTAGATTGATAAAGGAATATGGGGAGAGAGCAGGACAGTGGGATTAGTATTATATTGATAAAGGAATATGGGGAGAGAGCAGGACAGTGGGATTAGTATTAGATTGTTGAAGGAAAATGGGGAGAGAGCAGGACAGTGCGATTAGTATTCGATTGATAAATGAATATGGGGAGAGAGCAGGACAGTGGGATTAGTATTAGATTGACAAACGAATATGGGGAGAGAGCAGGACTGTGGGATTAGTATTAGATTGATAAAGGACTATGGGGAGAGAGCAGGACAATGGGATTAGTATTAGATTGATAAAGGAATATGGGGAGGGAGCAGGACAGTGGGATTAGTATTATATTGTTAAAGGACTATGGCGAGAGAGCAGGACAGTGGGATAAGTATTAGATTGATAAAGGACTATGGGGAGAGAGAAGGACAGTGGGATAAGGATTAGATTGATAAAGGAATATGGGGATAGAGCAGGACAGTGGGATTAGTATTAGATTGATAAAGGACTATGGGGAGAGAGCAGGACAGTGGGATTAGTATTAGATTGATAAAGGAATATGGGGAGAGAGCAGGACAGTGGGATTAGTATTAGATTGACAAAGGAATATGGGGAGAGAGCAGGACAGCGGGATTAGTATTAGAATGATAAAGGACGATGGGGAGAGAGCAGGACAGTGGGATTAGTATTAGATTGATAAAGGAATATGGGGAGAGAGCAGGACAGTGGGATTAGTATTAGATTGATAAATGAATATGGGCAGAGAGCAGGACAGTCGGATTAGTATTAGATTGATAAAGGAATATGGGGAGAGAGCAGGACAGTGGGATTAGTATTAGATTGATAAAGGAATATGGGGAGAGAGCAGGACAGTGGGATTAGTATTAGATTGTTAAAGGAATATGGGGAAAAGCAGGTCAGTGGGATTAGTATTAGATTGATAAAGGAATATGGGGAGAGAGCAGGACAGTGGGATTAGTATTATATTGATAAAGGAATATGGGGAGAGAGCAGGACAGTGGGATTAGTATTAGATTGTTGAAGGAAAATGGGGAGAGAGCAGGACAGTGCGATTAGTATTCGATTGATAAATGAATATGGGGAGAGAGCAGGACAGTGGGATTAGTATTAGATTGACAAACGAATATGGGGAGAGAGCAGGACTGTGGGATTAGTATTAGATTGATAAAGGACTATGGGGAGAGAGCAGGACAATGGGATTAGTATTAGATTGATAAAGGAATATGGGGAGGGAGCAGGACAGTGGGATTAGTATTATATTGTTAAAGGACTATGGCGAGAGAGCAGGACAGTGGGATAAGTATTAGATTGATAAAGGACTATGGGGAGAGAGAAGGACAGTGGGATAAGGATTAGATTGATAAAGGAATATGGGGATAGAGCAGGACAGTGGGATTAGTATTAGATTGATAAATGACTATGGGGAGAGAGCAGGACAGTGGGATTAGTATTAGATTGATAAAGGAATATGGGGAGAGATCAGGACAGTGGGATTAGTATTAGATTGATAAAGGAATTTGGGGAGAGAGCAGGACAGTGGGATTAGTATTAGATTGTTAAAGGAATATGGGGAGAGAGCAGGACAGTGGGATTAGTATTAGATTGATAAAGGAATATGGGTAGAGAGCAGGACAGTGGGATTAGTATTAGATTGTTAAAGGACTATGGGGAGAGAGCAGGACAGTGGGATTAATATTAGATTGATAAAGGAATATGGAGAGAGAGCAGGACAGTGGGATTAGTATTAGATTGATAAAGGAATATGGGGAGAGAGCAGGACAGTGGGATTAGTATTAGATTGATAAAGGAATATGGGGAGAGAGCAGAACAGTGGGATTAGTATTAGATTGACAAAGGAATATGGGGAGAGAGCAGGACAGTGGGATTAGTATTAGAATGATAAAGGACGATGGGGAGAGAGCAGGACAGTGGGATTAGCATTAGATTGATAAAGGAATATGGGGAGATAGCCGAACAGTGGGATTAGTATTAGATTGATAAAGGAATATGGGGATAGAGCAGGACAGTGGGATAAGTATTAGATTGATAAAGGACTATGGGGAGAGAGCAGGACAGTGGGATTAGTATTAGATTGATAAAGGACAATGGGGAGAGAGCAGGACAGTGGGTTTAGTATTAGATTGATAAAGGACTATGGGGAGAGAGCAGGACAGTGGGATTAGTATTAGATTGATAAAGGAATATGGGGAGAGAGCAGGACAGTGGGATTAGTATTAGATTGACAAAGGAATATGGGGAGAGAGCAGGACAGCGGGATTAGTATTAGAATGATAAAGGACGATGGGGAGAGAGCAGGACAGTGGGATTAGTATTAGATTGATAAAGGAATATGGGGAGAGAGCAGGACAGTGGGATTAGTATTAGATTGATAAATGAATATGGGCAGAGAGCAGGACAGTCGGATTAGTATTAGATTGATAAAGGAATATGGGGAGAGAGCAGGACAGTGGGATTAGTATTAGATTGATAAAGGAATATGGGGAGAGAGCAGGACAGTGGGATTAGTATTAGATTAATAAAGGAATATGGGCATTGAGCTGGACAGTGGGATTAGTATTAGATTGTTAAAGGAATATGGGGAGAGAGCAGGACAGTGGGATTAGTATTAGATTGTTAAAGGAATATGGGTAGAGAGCAGGACAGTGGGATTAGTATTAGATTGTTAAAGGACTATGGGAAGAGAGCAGGACAGTGGGATTAATATTAGATTGATAAAGGAATATGGAGAGAGAGCAGGACAGTGGGATTAGTATTAGATTGATAAAGGAATATGGGGAGAGAGCAGGACAGTGGGATTAGTATTAGATTGATAAAGGAATATGGGGAGAGAGCAGAACAGTGGGATTAGTATTAGATTGACAAAGGAATATGGGGAGAGAGCAGGACAGTGGGATTAGTATTAGAATGATAAAGGACGATGGGGAGAGAGCAGGACAGTGGGATTAGTATTAGATTGATAAAGGAATATGGGGAGAGAGCCGAACAGTGGGATTAGTATTAGATTGATAAAGGAATATGGGGATAGAGCAGGACAGTGGGATTAGTATTAGATTGATAAAGGACTATGGGGAGAGAGCAGGACAGTGGGATTAGTATTAGATTGATAAAGGACAATGGGGAGAGAGCAGGACAGTGGGTTTAGTATTAGATTGATAAAGGACTATGGCAGAGAGCAGGACAGTGGGATTAGTATTAGATTGATAAAGGAATATGGGGAGAGAGCAGGACAGTGGGATTAGTATTAGATTGATAAAGGACTATGGGGAGAGAGCAGGACAGTGGGATTGGTATTAGATTGATAAAGGAATATGGGGAGAGAGCAGGACAGTGGGATTAGTATTAGATTGACAAAGGAATATGGGGAGAGAGCAGGACTGCGGGATTAGTATTAGAATGATAAAGGACGATGGGGAGAGAGCAGGACAGTGGGATTAGTATTAGATTGATAAAGGAATATGGGGAGAGAGTAGGACAGTGGGATTAGTATTAGATTGATAAATGAATATGGGCAGAGAGCAGGACAGTGGGATTAGTATTAGATTGATAAAGGAATATGGGGAGAGAGCAGGACAGTGGGATTAGTATTAGATTGATAAAGGAATATGGGGAGAGAGCAGGACAGTGGGATTAGTATTAGATTAATAAAGGAATATGGGCATTGAGCTGGACAGTGGGATTAGTATTAGATTGTTAAAGGAATATGGGGAGAGAGCAGGACAGTGGGATTAGTATTAGATTGATAAAGGAATATGGGGGGAGAGCAGGAAAGTGGGATTAGTATTAGATTGATAAAGGAATATGGGGAGAGAGCAGGACAGTGGGATTAGTATTAGATTGATAAAGGAATATGGGGAGAGAGCAGGACAGTGGGATTAGTAATAGATTGATAAAGGATAATGGCGAGAGAGCAGGACAGTGGGATCAGTATTAGATTGATAAAGGAATATGGGGAGGGAGCAGGACAGTGGGATTAGTATTTGATTGTTAAAGGACTATGGCGAGAGAGCAGGACAGTGGGATTAGTATTAGATTGATAAAGGACTATGGGGAGAGAGCAGGACAGTGGGATAAGGATTAGATTGATAAAGGAATATGGGGATAGAGCAGGACAGTGGGATTAGTATTAGATTGATAAAGGACTATGGGGAGAGAGCAGGACAGTGGGATTAGTATTAGATTGATAAAGAACTATGGGGAGAGAGCAGGACAGTGGGATTAGTATTAGATTGATAAAGGAATATGGGGAGAGAGCAGGACAGTGGGATTAGTATTAGATTGTTAAAGGAATATGGGGAAAAGCAGGTCAGTGGGATTAGTATTAGATTGATAAAGGAATATGGGGAGAGAGCAGGACAGTGGGATTAGTATTATATTGATAAAGGAATATGGGGAGAGAGCAGGACAGTGGGATTAGTATTAGATTGTTGAAGGAAAATGGGGAGAGAGCAGGACAGTGCGATTAGTATTCGATTGATAAATGAATATGGGGAGAGAGCAGGACAGTGGGATTAGTATTAGATTGACAAACGAATATGGGGAGAGAGCAGGACTGTGGGATTAGTATTAGATTGATAAAGGACTATGGGGAGAGAGCAGGACAATGGGATTAGTATTAGATTGATAAAGGAATATGGGGAGGGAGCAGGACAGTGGGATTAGTATTATATTGTTAAAGGACTATGGCGAGAGAGCAGGACAGAGGGATAAGTATTAGATTGATAAAGGACTATGGGGAGAGAGAAGGACAGTGGGATAAGGATTAGATTGATAAAGGAATATGGGGATAGAGCAGGACAGTGGGATTAGTATTAGATTGATAAATGACTATGGGGAGAGAGCAGGACAGTGGGATTAGTATTAGATTGATAAAGGAATATGGGGAGAGATCAGGACAGTGGGATTAGTATTAGATTGATAAAGGAATATGGGGAGAGAGCAGGACAGTGGGATTAGTATTAGATTGTTAAAGGAATATGGGGAGAGAGCAGGACAGTGGGATTAGTATTAGATTGATAAAGGAATATGGGTAGAGAGCAGGACAGTGGGATTAGTATTAGATTGTTAAAGGACTATGGGGAGAGAGCAGGACAGTGGGATTAATATTAGATTGATAAAGGAATATGGAGAGAGAGCAGGACAGTGGGATTAGTATTAGATTGATAAAGGAATATGGGGAGAGAGCAGGACAGTGGGATTAGTATTAGATTGATAAAGGAATATGGGGAGAGAGCAGAACAGTGGGATTAGTATTAGATTGACAAAGGAATATGGGGAGAGAGCAGGACAGTGGGATTAGTATTAGAATGATAAAGGACGATGGGGAGAGAGCAGGACAGTGGGATTAGCATTAGATTGATAAAGGAATATGGGGAGAGAGCCGAACAGTGGGATTAGTATTAGATTGATAAAGGAATATGGGGATAGAGCAGGACAGTGGGATAAGTATTAGATTGATAAAGGACTATGGGGAGAGAGCAGGACAGTGGGATTAGTATTAGATTGATAAAGGACAATGGGGAGAGAGCAGGACAGTGGGTTTAGTATTAGATTGATAAAGGACTATGGGGAGAGAGCAGGACAGTGGGATTAGTATTAGATTGATAAAGGAATATGGGGAGAGAGCAGGACAGTGGGATTAGTATTAGATTGATAAAGGACTATGGGGAGAGAGCAGGACAGTGGGATTAGTATTAGATTGATAAAGGAATATGGGGAGAGAGCAGGACAGTGGGATTAGTATTAGATTGACAAAGGAATATGGGGAGAGAGCAGGACAGCGGGATTAGTATTAGAATGATAAAGGACGATGGGGAGAGAGCAGGACAGTGGGATTAGTATTAGATTGATAAAGGAATATGGGGAGAAAGCAGGACAGTGGGATTAGTATTAGATTGATAAAGGAATATGGGGAGAGAGCAGGACAGTGGGATTAGTATTAGATTGACAAAGGAATATGGGGAGAGAGCAGGACAGCGGGATTAGTATTAGAATGATAAAGGACGATGGGGAGAGAGCAGGACAGTGGGATTAGTATTAGATTGATAAAGGAATATGGGGAGAGAGCAGGACAGTGGGATTAGTATTAGATTGATAAATGAATATGGGCAGAGAGCAGGACAGTCGGATTAGTATTAGATTGATAAAGGAATATGGGGAGAGAGCAGGACAGTGGGATTAGTATTAGATTGATAAAGGAATATGGGGAGAGAGCAGGACAGTGGGATTAGTATTAGATTAATAAAGGAATATGGGCATTGAGCTGGACAGTGGGATTAGTATTAGATTGTTAAAGGAATATGGGGAGACAGCAGGACAGTGGGATTAGTATTAGATTGATAAAGGAATATGGGGGGAGAGCAGGAAAGTGGGATTAGTATTAGATTGATAAAGGAATATGGGGAGAGAGCAGGACAGTGGGATTAGTATTAGATTGATAAAGGAATATGGGGAGAGAGCAGGACAGTGGGATTAGTAATAGATTGATAAAGGAATATGGCGAGAGAGCAGGACAGTGGGATCAGTATTAGATTGATAAAGGAATATGGGGAGGGAGCAGGACAGTAGGATTAGTATTTGATTGTTAAAGGACTATGGCGAGAGAGCAGGATGTGGGATTAGTATTAGATTGATAAAGGACTATGGGGAGAGAGCAGGACAGTGGGATAAGGATTAGATTGATAAAGGAATATGGGGATAGAGCAGGACAGTGGGATTAGTATTAGATTGATAAAGGACTATGGGGAGAGAGCAGGACAGTGGGATTAGTATTAGATTGATAAAGAACTATGGGGAGAGAGCAGGACAGTGGGATTAGTATTAGATTGATAAAGGAATATGGGGAGAGAGCAGGACAGTGGGATTAGTATTAGATTGTTAAAGGAATATGGGGAAAAGCAGGTCAGTGGGATTAGTATTAGATTGATAAAGGAATATGGGGAGAGAGCAGGACAGTGGGATTAGTATTATATTGATAAAGGAATATGGGGAGAGAGCAGGACAGTGGGATTAGTATTAGATTGATAAAGGAATATGGGGAGAGAGTAGGACAGTGGGATTAGTATTAGATTGATAAATGAATATGGGCAGAGAGCAGGACAGTGGGATTAGTATTAGATTGATAAAGGAATATGGGGAGAGAGCAGGACAGTGGGATTAGTATTAGATTGATAAAGGGATATGGGGAGAGAGCAGGACAGTGGGATTAGTATTAGATTAATAAAGGAATATGGGCATTGAGCTGGACAGTGGGATTAGTATTAGATTGTTAAAGGAATATGGGGAGAGAGCAGGACAGTGGGATTAGTATTAGATTGATAAAGGAATATGGGGGGAGAGCAGGAAAGTGGGATTAGTATTAGATTGATAAAGGAATATGGGGAGAGAGCAGGACAGTGGGATTAGTATTAGATTGATAAAGGAATATGGGGAGAGAGCAGGACAGTGGGATTAGTAATAGATTGATAAAGGATAATGGCGAGAGAGCAGGACAGTGGGATCAGTATTAGATTGATAAAGGAATATGGGGAGGGAGCAGGACAGTGGGATTAGTATTTGATTGTTAAAGGACTATGGCGAGAGAGCAGGACAGTGGGATTAGTATTAGATTGATAAAGGACTATGGGGAGAGAGCAGGACAGTGGGATAAGGATTAGATTGATAAAGGAATATGGGGATAGAGCAGGACAGTGGGATTAGTATTAGATTGATAAAGGACTATGGGGAGAGAGCAGGACAGTGGGATTAGTATTAGATTGATAAAGAACTATGGGGAGAGAGCAGGACAGTGGGATTAGTATTAGATTGATAAAGGAATATGGGGAGAGAGCAGGACAGTGGGATTAGTATTAGATTGTTAAAGGAATATGGGGAAAAGCAGGTCAGTGGGATTAGTATTAGATTGATAAAGGAATATGGGGAGAGAGCAGGACAGTGGGATTAGTATTATATTGATAAAGGAATATGGGGAGAGAGCAGGACAGTGGGATTAGTATTAGATTGTTAAAGGAAAATGGGGAGAGAGCAGGACAGTGCGATTAGTATTCGATTGATAAATGAATATGGGGAGAGAGCAGGACAGTGGGATTAGTATTAGATTGACAAACGAATATGGGGAGAGAGCAGGACTGTGGGATTAGTATTAGATTGATAAAGGACTATGGGGAGAGAGCAGGACAATGGGATTAGTATTAGATTGATAAAGGAATATTGGGAGGGAGCAGGACAGTGTGATTAGTATTATATTGTTAAAGGACTATGGCGAGAGAGCAGGACAGTGGGATAAGTATTAGATTGATAAAGGACTATGGGGAGAGAGAAGGACAGTGGGATAAGGATTAGATTGATAAAGGAATATGGGGATAGAGCAGGACAGTGGGATTAGTATTAGATTGATAAATGACTATGGGGAGAGAGCAGGACAGTGGGATTAGTATTAGATTGATAAAGGAATATGGGGAGAGAGCAGGACAGTGGGATTAGTATTAGATTGATAAAGGAATATGGGGAGAGAGCAGGACAGTGGGATTAGTATTAGATTGTTAAAGGAATATGGGGAGAGAGCAGGACAGTGGGATTAGTATTAGATTGTTAAAGGAATATGGGTAGAGAGCAGGACAGTGGGATTAGTATTAGATTGATAAAGGAATATGGAGAGAGAGCAGGACAGTGGGATTAGTATTAGATTGATAAAGGAATATGGGGAGAGAGCAGGACAGTGGGATTAGTATTAGATTGATAAAGGAATATGGGGAGAGAGCAGAACAGTGGGATTAGTATTAGATTGACAAAGGAATATGGGGAGAGAGCAGGACAGTGGGATTAGTATTAGAATGATAAAGGACGATGGGGAGAGAGCAGGACAGTGGGATTAGTATTAGATTGATAAAGGAATATGGGGAGAGAGCCGAACAGTGGGATTAGTATTAGATTGATAAAGGAATATGGGGATAGAGCAGGACAGTGGGATTAGTATTAGATTGATAAAGGACTATGGGGAGAGAGCAGGACAGTGGGATTAGTATTAGATTGATAAAGGACAATGGGGAGAGAGCAGGACAGTGGGTTTAGTATTAGATTGATAAAGGACTATGGCAGAGAGCAGGACAGTGGGATTAGTATTAGATTGATAAAGGAATATGGGGAGAGAGCAGGACAGTGGGATTAGTATTAGATTGATAAAGGACTATGGGGAGAGAGCAGGACAGTGGGATTGGTATAAGATTGATAAAGGAATATGGGGAGAGAGCAGGACAGTGGGATTAGTATTAGATTGACAAAGGAATATGGGGAGAGAGCAGGACTGCGGGATTAGTATTAGAATGATAAAGGACGATGGGGAGAGAGCAGGACAGTGGGATTAGTATTAGATTGATAAAGGACTATGGGGAGAGAGCAGGACAGTGGGATTAGTATTAGATTGATAAAGGACAATGGGGAGAGAGCAGGACAGTGGGTTTAGTATTAGATTGATAAAGGACTATGGCAGAGAGCAGGACAGTGGGATTAGTATTAGATTGATAAAGGAATATGGGGAGAGAGCAGGACAGTGGGATTAGTATTAGATTGATAAAGGACTATGGGGAGAGAGCAGGACAGTGGGATTGGTATTAGATTGATAAAGGAATATGGGGAGAGAGCAGGACAGTGGGATTAGTATTAGATTGACAAAGGAATATGGGGAGAGAGCAGGACTGCGGGATTAGTATTAGAATGATAAAGGACGATGGGGAGAGAGCAGGACAGTGGGATTAGTATTAGATTGATAAAGGAATATGGGGAGAGAGTAGGACAGTGGGATTAGTATTAGATTGATAAATGAATATGGGCAGAGAGCAGGACAGTGGGATTAGTATTAGATTGATAAAGGAATATGGGGAGAGAGCAGGACAGTGGGATTAGTATTAGATTGATAAAGGAATATGGGGAGAGAGCAGGACAGTGGGATTAGTATTAGATTAATAAAGGAATATGGGCATTGAGCTGGACAGTGGGATTAGTATTAGATTGTTAAAGGAATATGGGGAGAGAGCAGGACAGTGGGATTAGTATTAGATTGATAAAGGAATATGGGGGGAGAGCAGGAAAGTGGGATTAGTATTAGATTGATAAAGGAATATGGGGAGAGAGCAGGACAGTGGGATTAGTATTAGATTGATAAAGGAATATGGGGAGAGAGCAGGACAGTGGGATTAGTAATAGATTGATAAAGGATAATGGCGAGAGAGCAGGACAGTGGGATCAGTATTAGATTGATAAAGGAATATGGGGAGGGAGCAGGACAGTGGGATTAGTATTTGATTGTTAAAGGACTATGGCGAGAGAGCAGGACAGTGGGATTAGTATTAGATTGATAAAGGACTATGGGGAGAGAGCAGGACAGTGGGATAAGGATTAGATTGATAAAGGAATATGGGGATAGAGCAGGACAGTGGGATTAGTATTAGATTGATAAAGGACTATGGGGAGAGAGCAGGACAGTGGGATTAGTATTAGATTGATAAAGAACTATGGGGAGAGAGCAGGACAGTGGGATTAGTATTAGATTGATAAAGGAATATGGGGAGAGAGCAGGACAGTGGGATTAGTATTAGATTGTTAAAGGAATATGGGGAAAAGCAGGTCAGTGGGATTAGTATTAGATTGATAAAGGAATATGGGGAGAGAGCAGGACAGTGGGATTAGTATTATATTGATAAAGGAATATGGGGAGAGAGCAGGACAGTGGGATTAGTATTAGATTGTTGAAGGAAAATGGGGAGAGAGCAGGACAGTGCGATTAATATTCGATTGATAAATGAATATGGGGAGAGAGCAGGACAGTGGGATTAGTATTAGATTGACAAACGAATATGGGGAGAGAGCAGGACTGTGGGATTAGTATTAGATTGATAAAGGACTATGGGGAGAGAGCAGGACAATGGGATTAGTATTAGATTGATAAAGGAATATGGGGAGGGAGCAGGACAGTGGGATTAGTATTATATTGTTAAAGGACTATGGCGAGAGAGCAGGACAGTGGGATAAGTATTAGATTGATAAAGGACTATGGGGAGAGAGAAGGACAGTGGGATAAGGATTAGATTGATAAAGGAATATGGGGATAGAGCAGGACAGTGGGATTAGTATTAGATTGATAAATGACTATGGGGAGAGAGCAGGACAGTGGGATTAGTATTAGATTGATAAAGGAATATGGGGAGAGATCAGGACAGTGGGATTAGTATTAGATTGATAAAGGAATATGGGGAGAGAGCAGGACAGTGGGATTAGTATTAGATTGTTAAAGGAATATGGGGAGAGAGCAGGACAGTGGGATTAGTATTAGATTGATAAAGGAATATGGGTAGAGAGCAGGACAGTGGGATTAGTATTAGATTGTTAAAGGACTATGGGGAGAGAGCAGGACAGTGGGATTAATATTAGATTGATAAAGGAATATGGAGAGAGAGCAGGACAGTGGGATTAGTATTAGATTGATAAAGGAATATGGGGAGAGAGCAGGACAGTGGGATTAGTATTAGATTGATAAAGGAATATGGGGAGAGAGCAGAACAGTGGGATTAGTATTAGATTGACAAAGGAATATGGGGAGAGAGCAGGACAGTGGGATTAGTATTAGAATGATAAAGGACGATGGGGAGAGAGCAGGACAGTGGGATTAGCATTAGATTGATAAAGGAATATGGGGAGAGAGCCGAACAGTGGGATTAGTATTAGATTGATAAAGGAATATGGGGATAGAGCAGGACAGTGGGATAAGTATTAGATTGATAAAGGACTATGGGGAGAGAGCAGGACAGTGGGATTAGTATTAGATTGATAAAGGACAATGGGGAGAGAGCAGGACAGTGGGTTTAGTATTAGATTGATAAAGGACTATGGGGAGAGAGCAGGACAGTGGGATTAGTATTAGATTGATAAAGGAATATGGGGAGAGAGCAGGACAGTGGGATTAGTATTAGATTGATAAAGGACTATGGGGAGAGAGCAGGACAGTGGGATTAGTATTAGATTGATAAAGGAATATGGGGAGAGAGCAGGACAGTGGGATTAGTATTAGATTGACAAAGGAATATGGGGAGAGAGCAGGACAGCGGGATTAGTATTAGAATGATAAAGGACGATGGGGAGAGAGCAGGACAGTGGGATTAGTATTAGATTGATAAAGGAATATGGGGAGAGAGCAGGACAGTGGGATTAGCATTAGATTGATAAATGAATATGGGCAGAGAGCAGGACAGTCGGATTAGTATTAGATTGATAAAGGAATATGGGGAGAGAGCAGGACAGTGGGATTAGTATTAGATTGATAAAGGAATATGGGGAGAGAGCAGGACAGTGGGATTAGTATTAGATTAATAAAGGAATATGGGCATTGAGCTGGACAGTGGGATTAGTATTAGATTGTTAAAGGAATATGGGGAGACAGCAGGACAGTGGGATTAGTATTAGATTGATAAAGGAATATGGGGGGAGAGCAGGAAAGTGGGATTAGTATTAGATTGATAAAGGAATATGGGGAGAGAGCAGGACAGTGGGATTAGTATTAGATTGATAAAGGAATATGGGGAGAGAGCAGGACAGTGGGATTAGTAATAGATTGATAAAGGAATATGGCGAGAGAGCAGGACAGTGGGATCAGTATTAGATTGATAAAGCAATATGGGGAGGGAGCAGGACAGTAGGATTAGTATTTGATTGTTAAAGGACTATGGCGAGAGAGCAGGATGTGGGATTAGTATTAGATTGATAAAGGACTATGGGGAGAGAGCAGGACAGTGGGATAAGGATTAGATTGATAAAGGAATATGGGGATAGAGCAGGACAGTGGGATTAGTATTAGATTGATAAAGGACTATGGGGAGAGAGCAGGACAGTGGGATTAGTATTAGATTGATAAAGAACTATGGGGAGAGAGCAGGACAGTGGGATTAGTATTAGATTGATAAAGGAATATGGGGAGAGAGCAGGACAGTGGGATTAGTATTAGATTGTTAAAGGAATATGGGGAAAAGCAGGTCAGTGGGATTAGTATTAGATTGATAAAGGAATATGGGGAGAGAGCAGGACAGTGGGATTAGTATTATATTGATAAAGGAATATGGGGAGAGAGCAGGACAGTGGGATTAGTATTAGATTGATAAAGGAATATGGGGAGAGAGTAGGACAGTGGGATTAGTATTAGATTGATAAATGAATATGGGCAGAGAGCAGGACAGTGGGATTAGTATTAGATTGATAAAGGAATATGGGGAGAGAGCAGGACAGTGGGATTAGTATTAGATTGATAAAGGAATATGGGGAGAGAGCAGGACAGTGGGATTAGTATTAGATTAATAAAGGAATATGGGCATTGAGCTGGACAGTGGGATTAGTATTAGATTGTTAAAGGAATATGGGGAGAGAGCAGGACAGTGGGATTAGTATTAGATTGATAAAGGAATATGGGGGGAGAGCAGGAAAGTGGGATTAGTATTAGATTGATAAAGGAATATGGGGAGAGAGCAGGACAGTGGGATTAGTATTAGATTGATAAAGGAATATGGGGAGAGAGCAGGACAGTGGGATTAGTAATAGATTGATAAAGGATAATGGCGAGAGAGCAGGACAGTGGGATCAGTATTAGATTGATAAAGGAATATGGGGAGGGAGCAGGACAGTGGGATTAGTATTTGATTGTTAAAGGACTATGGCGAGAGAGCAGGACAGTGGGATTAGTATTAGATTGATAAAGGACTATGGGGAGAGAGCAGGACAGTGGGATAAGGATTAGATTGATAAAGGAATATGGGGATAGAGCAGGACAGTGGGATTAGTATTAGATTGATAAAGGACTATGGGGAGAGAGCAGGACAGTGGGATTAGTATTAGATTGATAAAGAACTATGGGGAGAGAGCAGGACAGTGGGATTAGTATTAGATTGATAAAGGAATATGGGGAGAGAGCAGGACAGTGGGATTAGTATTAGATTGTTAAAGGAATATGGGGAAAAGCAGGTCAGTGGGATTAGTATTAGATTGATAAAGGAATATGGGGAGAGAGCAGGACAGTGGGATTAGTATTATATTGATAAAGGAATATGGGGAGAGAGCAGGACAGTGGGATTAGTATTAGATTGTTAAAGGAAAATGGGGAGAGAGCAGGACAGTGCGATTAGTATTCGATTGATAAATGAATATGGGGAGAGAGCAGGACAGTGGGATCAGTATTAGATTGACAAACGAATATGGGGAGAGAGCAGGACTGTGGGATTAGTATTAGATTGATAAAGGACTATGGGGAGAGAGCAGGACAATGGGATTAGTATTAGATTGATAAAGGAATATGGGGAGGGAGCAGGACAGTGTGATTAGTATTATATTGTTAAAGGACTATGGCGAGAGAGCAGGACAGTGGGATAAGTATTAGATTGATAAAGGACTATGGGGAGAGAGAAGGACAGTGGGATAAGGATTAGATTGATAAAGGAATATGGGGATAGAGCAGGACAGTGGGATTAGTATTAGATTGATAAATGACTATGGGGAGAGAGCAGGACAGTGGGATTAGTATTAGATTGATAAAGGAATATGGGGAGAGAGCAGGACAGTGGGATTAGTATTAGATTGATAAAGGAATATGGGGAGAGAGCAGGACAGTGGGATTAGTATTAGATTGTTAAAGGAATATGGGGAGAGAGCAGGACAGTGGGATTAGTATTAGATTGTTAAAGGAATATGGGTAGAGAGCAGGACAGTGGGATTAGTATTAGATTGTTAAAGGACTATGGGGAGAGAGCAGGACAGTGGGATTAATATTAGATTGATAAAGGAATATGGAGAGAGAGCAGGACAGTGGGATTAGTATTAGATTGATAAAGGAATATGGGGAGAGAGCAGGACAGTGGGATTAGTATTAGATTGATAAAGGAATATGGGGAGAGAGCAGAACAGTGGGATTAGTATTAGATTGACAAAGGAATATGGGGAGAGAGCAGGACAGTGGGATTAGTATTAGAATGATAAAGGACGATGGGGAGAGAGCAGGACAGTGGGATTAGCATTAGATTGATAAAGGAATATGGGGAGAGAGCCGAACAGTGGGATTAGTATTAGATTGATAAAGGAATATGGGGATAGAGCAGGACAGTGGGATAAGTATTAGATTGATAAAGGACTATGGGGAGAGAGCAGGACAGTGGGATTAGTATTAGATTGATAAAGGACAATGGGGAGAGAGCAGGACAGTGGGTTTAGTATTAGACTGATAAAGGACTATGGGGAGAGAGCAGGACAGTGGGATTAGTATTAGATTGATAAAGGAATATGGGGAGAGAGCAGGACAGTGGGATTAGTATTAGATTGATAAAGGACTATGGGGAGAGAGCAGGACAGTGGGATTAGTATTAGATTGATAAAGGAATATGGGGAGAGAGCAGGACAGTGGGATTAGTATTAGATTGACAAAGGAATATGGGGAGAGAGCAGGACAGCGGGATTAGTATTAGAATGATAAAGGACGATGGGGAGAGAGCAGGACAGTGGGATTAGTATTAGATTGATAAAGGAATATGGGGAGAGAGCAGGACAGTGGGATTAGTATTAGATTGATAAATGAATATGGGCAGAGAGCAGGACAGTCGGATTAGTATTAGATTGATAAAGGAATATGGGGAGAGAGCAGGACAGTGGGATTAGTATTAGATTGATAAAGGAATATGGGGAGAGAGCAGGACAGTGGGATTAGTATTAGATTAATAAAGGAATATGGGCATTGAGCTGGACAGTGGGATTAGTATTAGATTGTTAAAGGAATATGGGGAGACAGCAGGACAGTGGGATTAGTATTAGATTGATAAAGGAATATGGGGGGAGAGCAGGAATGTGGGATTAGTATTAGATTGATAAAGGAATATGGGGAGAGAGCAGGACAGTGGGATTAGTATTAGATTGATAAAGGAATATGGGGAGAGAGCAGGACAGTGGGATTAGTAATAGATTGATAAAGGAATATGGCGAGAGAGCAGGACAGTGGGATCAGTATTAGATTGATAAAGGAATATGGGGAGGGAGCAGGACAGTAGGATTAGTATTTGATTGTTAAAGGACTATGGCGAGAGAGCAGGATGTGGGATTAGTATTAGATTGATAAAGGACTATGGGGAGAGAGCAGGACAGTGGGATAAGGATTAGATTGATAAAGGAATATGGGGATAGAGCAGGACAGTGGGATTAGTATTAGATTGATAAAGGACTATGGGGAGAGAGCAGGACAGTGGGATTAGTATTAGATTGATAAAGAACTATGGGGAGAGAGCAGGACAGTGGGATTAGTATTAGATTGATAAAGGAATATGGGGAGAGAGCAGGACAGTGGGATTAGTATTAGATTGTTAAAGGAATATGGGGAAAAGCAGGACAGTGGGATTAGTATTAGATTGATAAAGGAATATGGGGAGAGAGCAGGACAGTGGGATTAGTATTATATTGATAAAGGAATATGGGGAGAGAGCAGGACAGTGGGATTAGTATTAGATTGTTAAAGGAAAATGGGGAGAGAGCAGGACAGTGCGATTAGTATTCGATTGATAAATGAATATGGGGAGAGAGCAGGACAGTGGGATTAGTATTAGATTGACAAACGAATATGGGGAGAGAGCAGGACTGTGGGATTAGTATTAGATTGATAAAGGACTATGGGGAGAGAGCAGGACAATGGGATTAGTATTAGATTGATAAAAGAATATGGGGAGAGAGCAGGACTTTGGGATTAGTATTAGATTGTTAAAGGAATATGGGGAGAGAGCAGGACAGTGGGATTAGTATTAGATTGTTAAAGGAATATGGCGAGAGAGCAGGACAGTGGGATTAGTATTAGATTGTTAAAGGACTATGGGGAGAGAGCAGGACAGTGGGATTAGTATTAGTTTGACAAAGGAATATGGAGAGAGAGCAGGATAGTGGGATTAGTATTAGAATGATAAAGGACGATGGGGAGAGAGCAGGACAGTGGGATTAGTATTAGATTGCTAAAGGACTATGGGGAATGAGCAGGACAGTGGGATTAGTATTAGATCGATAAAGGAATATGGGGAGAGAGCATGACAGTGGGATTAGTATTAGATTGATAAAGGAATATGGGGGGAGAGCAGGACAGTGGGAAGAGTATGAGATTGACAAAGGAATATGGGGAGAGAGCAGGACAGTGGGATTCGTATTAGAATGATAAAGGACTATGGGGAGAGAGCAGGACAGTGGGATTAGTATTAGATTGATGAAGGAATATGGGGAGAGAGCAGGACAGTGGGATTAGTATTAGATTGATAAAGGAATATGGGGAGAGAGCAGGACAGTGGGATTAGTATTAGATTGTTAAAGGACTATGGGGAGAGAGCAGGACAGTGGGATTAATATTAGATTGATAAAGGAATATGGAGAGAGAGCAGGACAGTGGGAATAGTATTAGATTGATAAAGGAATATGGGGAGAGAGCAGGACAGTGGGATTAGTATTAGATTGATAAAGGAATATGAGGAGAGAGCAGGACAGTGGGATTAGTATTTGATTGACAAAGGAATATGGGGAGAGTGCAGGATAGTGGGATTAGTATTAGAATGATAAAGGACGATGGGGAGAGCGCAGGACAGTGGGATTAGTATTAGATTGATAAAGGAATATGGGGAGAGAGCCGAACAGTGGGATTAGTATTAGATTGATAAAGGAATATGGGGAGAGAGCAGGACAGTGGGATTAGTATTAGATTGATAAAGGAATATGGGGAGAGAGCAGGACAGTGGGATTAGTATTAGATTGATAAAGGAATATGGGCAGAGAGCAGGACAGTGGGATTAGTATTAGATTGATAAAGGAATATGGGGAGAGAGCAGGACAGTGGGATTAGTATTAGATTGATATAGGAATATGGGGAGAGAGCAGGACTGTGGGATTAGTATTAGATTGATAAAGGACTATGGGGAGAGAGCAGGACAGTGGGATTAGTATTAGATTGATAAAGGAATATGGGGAGAGAGCAGGACTTTGGGATTAGTATTAGATTGTTAAAGGAATATGGGGAGAGAGCAGGACAGTGGGATTAGTATCAGATTGTTAAAGGAATATGGGGAAAGAGCAGGACAGTGGGATTAGTATTAGATTGTTAAAGGACTATGGGGAGAGAGCAGGACAGTGGGATTAGTATTAGATTGACAAAGGAATATGGAGAGAGAGCAGGATAGTGGGATTAGTATTAGAATGATAAAGGACGATGGGGAGAGAGCAGGACAGTGGGATTAGTATTAGATTGCTAAAGGACTATGGGGAGAGAGCAGGACAGTGGGATTAGTATTAGATTGATAAAGGAATATGGGGTGAGAGCATGACAGTGGGATTAGTATTAGATTGATAAAGGAATATGGGGGGAGAGCAGGACAGTGGGATTAGTATGAGATTGGCAAAGGAATATGGGGAGAGAGCAGGACAGTGCGATTCGTATTAGAATGATAAAGGACTATGGGGAGAGAGCAGGACAGTGGGATTAGTATTAGATTGATGAAGGAATATGGGGAGAGAGCAGGACAGTGGGATTAGTATTAGATTGATAAAGGAATATGGGGAGAGAGCAGGACAGTGGGATTAGTATTAGATTGTTAAAGGACTATGGGGAGAGAGCAGGACAGTGGGATTAATATTAGATTTATAAAGGAATATGGAGAGAGAGCAGGACAGTGGGAATAGTATTAGATTGATAAAGGAATATGGGGAGAGAGCCGAACAGTGGGATTAGTATTAGATTGATAAAGGAATATGGGGAGAGAGCAGGACAGTGGGATTAGTATTAGATTGATAAAGGAATATGGGGAGAGAGCAGGACAGTGGGATTAGTATTAGATTGCTAAAGGACTATGGGGAGTGAGCAGGACAGTGGGATTAGTATTAGATTGATAAAGGAATATGGGGAGAGAGCATGACAGTGGGATTAGTATTAGATTGATAAAGGAATATGGGGGGAGAGCAGGACAGTGGGAAGAGTATGAGATTGACAAAGGAATATGGGGAGAGAGCAGGACAGTGGGATTCGTATTAGAATGATAAAGGACTATGGGGAGAGAGCAGGACAGTGGGATTAGTATTAGATTGATGAAGGAATATGGGGAGAGAGCAGGACAGTGGGATTAGTATTAGATTGATAAAGGAATATGGGGAGAGAGCAGGACAGTGGGATTAGTATTAGATTTTTAAAGGACTATGGGGAGAGAGCAGGACAGTGGGATTAATATTAGATTGATAAAGGAATATGGAGAGAGAGCAGGACAGTGGGAATAGTATTAGATTGATAAAGGAATATGGGGAGAGAGCAGGACAGTGGGATTAGTATTAGATTGATAAAGGAATATGAGGAGAGAGCAGGACAGTGGGATTAGTATTTGATTGACAAAGGAATATGGGGAGAGTGCAGGATAGTGGGATTAGTATTAGAATGATAAAGGACGATGGGGAGAGCGCAGGACAGTGGGATTAGTATTAGATTGATAAAGGAATATGGGGAGAGAGCCGAACAGTGGGATTAGTATTAGATTGATAAAGGAATATGGGGAGAGAGCAGGACAGTGGGATTAGTATTGGATTGATAAAGGAATATGGGGAGAGAGCAGGACAGTGGGATTAGTATTAGATTGATAAAGGAATATGGGCAGAGAGCAGGACAGTGGGATTAGTATTAGATTGATAAAGGAATATGGGGAGAGAGCAGGACAGTGGGATTAGTATTAGATTGATATAGGAATATGGGGAGAGAGCAGGACTGTGGGATTAGTATTAGATTGATAAAGGACTATGGGGAGAGAGCAGGACAGTGGGATTAGTATTAGATTGATAAAGGAATATGGGGAGAGAGCAGGACTTTGGGATTAGTATTAGATTGTTAAAGGAATATGGGGAGAGAGCAGGACAGTGGGATTAGTATCAGATTGTTAAAGGAATATGGGGAAAGAGCAGGACAGTGGGATTAGTATTAGATTGTTAAAGGACTATGGGGAGTGAGCAGGACAGTGGGATTAGTATTAGATTGACAAAGGAATATGAAGAGAGAGCAGGATAGTGGGATTAGTATTAGAATGATAAAGGACGATGGGGAGAGAGCAGGACAGTGGGATTAGTATTAGATTGCTAAAGGACTATGGGGAGAGAGCAGGACAGTGGGATTAGTATTAGATTGATAAAGGAATATGGGGTGAGAGCATGACAGTGGGATTAGTATTAGATTGATAAAGGAATATGGGGGGAGAGCAGGACAGTGGGATTAGTATGAGATTGACAAAGGAATATGGGGAGAGAGCAGGACAGTGCGATTCGTATTAGAATGATAAAGGACTATGGGGAGAGAGCAGGACAGTGGGATTAGTATTAGATTGATGAAGGAATATGGGGAGAGAGCAGGACAGTGGGATTAGTATTAGATTGATAAAGGAATATGGGGAGAGAGCAGGACAGTGGGATTAGTATTAGATTGTTAAAGGACTATGGGGAGAGAGCAGGACAGTGGGATTAATATTAGATTTATAAAGGAATATGGAGAGAGAGCAGGACAGTGGGAATAGTATTAGATTGATAAAGGAATATGGGGAGAGAGCCGAACAGTGGGATTAGTATTAGATTGATAAAGGAATATGGGGAGAGAGCAGGACAGTGGGATTAGTATTAGATTGATAAAGGAATATGGGGAGAGAGCAGGACAGTGGGATTAGTATTAGATTGATATAGGAATATGGGGAGAGAGCAGGACTGTGGGATTAGTATTAGATTGATAAAGGACTATGGGGAGAGGGGAGGACAGTGGGATTAGTATTAGATTGATAAAGGAATATGGGGAGAGAGCAGGACTTTGGGATTAGTATTAGATTGTTAAAGGAATATGGGGAGAGAGCAGGACAGTGGGATTAGTATCAGATTGTTAAAGGAATATGGGGAAAGAGCAGGACAGTGGGATTAGTATTAGATTGTTAAAGGACTATGGGGAGAGAGCAGGACAGTGGGATTAGTATTAGATTGACAAAGGTATATGGAGAGAGAGCAGGATAGTGGGATTAGTATTAGAATGATAAAGGACGATGGGGAGAGAGCAGGACAGTGGGATTAGTATTAGATTGCTAAAGGACTATGGGGAGAGAGCAGGACAGTGGGATTAGTATTAGATTGATAAAGGAATATGGGGAGAGAGCATGACAGTGGGATTAGTATTAGATTGATAAAGGAATATGGGGGGAGAGCAGGACAGTGGGATTAGTATGAGATTGACAAAGGAATATGGGGAGAGAGCAGGACAGTGCGATTCGTATTAGAATGATAAAGGACTATGGGGAGAGAGCAGGACAGTGGGATTAGTATTAGATTGATGAAGGAATATGGGGAGAGAGCATGACAGTGGGATTAGTATTAGATTGATAAAGGAATATGGGGAGAGATCAGGACAGTGGGATTAGTATTAGATTGTTAAAGGACTATGGGGAGAGAGCAGGACAGTGGGATTAATATTATATTGATAAAGGAATATGGAGAGAGAGCAGGACAGTGGGAATAGTATTAGATTGATAAAGGAATATGGGGAGAGAGCCGAACAGTGGGATTAGTATTAGATTGATAAAGGAATATGGGGAGAGAGCAGGACAGTGGGATTAGTATTAGATTGATAAAGGAATATGGGGAGAGAGCAGGACAGTGGGATTAGTATTAGATTGATAAAGGAATATGGGGAGAGAGCAGGACAGTGGGATTAGTATTAGATTGATAAAGGAATATGGGCAGAGAGCAGGACAGTGGGATTAGTATTAGATTGATAAAGGAATATGGGGAGAGAGCAGGACAGTGGGATTAGTATTAGATTGATAAAGGAATATGGGGAGAGAGCAGGACAGTGGGATTAGTATTAGATTGATAAAGGAATATGGGGAGAGAGCAGGACAGTGGGATTAGTATTAGATTGATAAAGGAATATGGGGAGAGAGCAGGACAGTGGGATTAGTATTAGATTGATAAAGGAATATGGGGAGAGAGCAGGACAGTGGGATTAGTATTAGATTGATAAAGGAATATGGGCAGAGAGCAGGACAGTGGGATTAGTATTAGATTGATAAAGGAATATGGGGAGAGAGCAGGACAGTGGGATTAGTATTAGATTGATATAGGAATATGGGGAGAGAGCAGGACAGTGGGATTAGTATTAGATTGATAAAGGAATATGGGGAGAGAGCAGGACAGTGGGATTAGTATTAGATTGATAAAGGACTATGGGGAGAGAGCAGGACAGTGGGATTAGTATTAGATTGATAAAGGAATATGGGCAGAGTGCAGGACAGTGGGATTAGTATTAGATTGATAAAGGAATATGGGGAGAGAGCAGGACAGTGGGTTTAGTATTAGATTGATAAAGGAATATGGGGAGAGAGCAGGACAGTGGGATTAGTATTAGATTGTTAAAGGAATATGGGGAGAGAGCAGGACTGTGGGATTAGTATTAGATTGATAAAGGAATATGGGCAGTGTGCAGAACAGTGGGATTAGTATTAGATTGATAAAAGAATATGGGGAGAGAGCAGGACAGTGGGATTAGTATTAGATTGATAAAGGAATATGGGGAGAGAGCAGGACAGTAGGATTCGTATTAGATTGATAAAGGAATATGGGGAGAGAGCAGGACAGTGGGATTAGTATTAGATTGATAAAGGAACATGGGGAGAGAGCAGGACAGTGGGATCAGTATTAGATTGATAAAGGAATATGGGGAGGGAGCAGGACAGTGGGATTAGTATTGGATTGTTAAAGGAATATGGGGGAGAGCAGGACAGTGGGATTACTATTAGATTGATAAAGGAATATGGGGAGAGAGCAGGACAGTGGGATTAGTATTAGATTGATAAAGGAATATGGGGAGAGAGCAGGACAGCGGGATCAGTATTAGATTGATAAAGGAAGATGGGGAGGGAGCAGGACAGTGGGATCAGTATGAGATTGATAAAGGAATATGGGGAGAGAGCAGGACAGTGGGATTAGTATTAGATTGTTAAAGGAATATGGGGAGAGAGCAGGACAGTGGGATTAGTATTAGATTGTTAAAAGAATATGGGGAGAGAGCAGGACAGTGGGATTAGTATTAGATTGTTAAAGGACTATGGGGAGAGTGCAGGACAGTGGGATTAATATTAGATTGATAAAGGAATATGGAGATAGAGCAGGACAGTGGGAATAGTATTAGATTGATAAAGGAATATGGGGAGAGAGCAGGACAGTGGGATTAGTATTAGATTGATAAAGGAATATGAGGAGAGAGCAGGACAGTGGGATTAGTATTAGATTGACAAAGGAATATGGGGAGAGAGCAGGATAGTGGGATTAGCATTTGAATGATAAAGGACGATGGGGAGAGAGCAGGACAGTGGGATTAGTATTAGATTGTTAAAAGAATATGGGGAGAGAGCAGGACAGTGGGATTAGTATTAGATTGTTAAAGGACTATGGGGAGAGTGCAGGACAGTGGGATTAATATTAGATTGATAAAGGAATATGGAGATAGAGCAGGACAGTGGGAATAGTATTAGATTGATAAAGGAATATGGGGAGAGAGCAGGACAGTGGGATTAGTATTAGATTGATAAAGGAATATGAGGAGAGAGCAGGACAGTGGGATTAGTATTAGATTGACAAAGGAATATGGGGAGAGAGCAGGATAGTGGGATTAGCATTTGAATGATAAAGGACGATGGGGAGAGAGCAGGACAGTGGGATTAGTATTAGATTGATAAAGGAATATGGGGAGAGAGCCGAACAGTGGGATTAGTATTAGATTGATAAAGGAATATGGGGAGGGAGCAGGACAGTGGGATTAGTATTAGATTGATAAAGGAATATGGGGAGAGAGCAGGACAGTGGGATTAGTATTAGATTGATAAAGGAATATGGGCAGAGAGCAGGACAGTGGGATTAGTATTAGATTGATAAAGGAATATGGGGAGAGAGCAGGACAGTGGGATTAGTATTAGATTGATATAGGAATATGGGGAGAGAGCAGGACAGTGGGATTAGTATTAGATTGATAAAGGAATATGGGGAGAGAGCAGGACAGTGGGATTAGTATTAGATTGATAAAGGACTATGGGGAGAGAGCAGTTCAGTGGGATTAGTATTAGATTGATAAAGGAATATGGGCAGAGTGCAGTACAGTGGGATTAGTATTAGATTGATAAAGGAATATGGGGAGAGAGCAGGACAGTGGGATTAGTATTAGATTGATAAAGGAAAATGGGGAGAGAGCAGGACAGTGGGATTAGTGTTAGATTGAATAAGGAATATGGGGAGAGAGAAGGACAGTGGGATTAGTATTAGATTGATAAAGGAATATGGGGAGAGAGCAGGACAGTGGGATTAGTATTAGATTGAGAAAGGACTATGGGGAGAGAGCCGGACAGTGGGATTAGTATTAGATTGTTAAAGTAATACGGGGAGAGAGCAGGACAGTGGGATTAGTATTAGATTGCTAAAGGACGATGGGGAGAGAGCAGGACAGTGGGATTAGTATTAGATTGATAAAGGAATATGGGGAGAGAGCCGAACAGTGGGATTAGTATTAGATTGATAAAGGAATATGGGGAGAGAGCAGGACAGTGGGATTAGTATTAGATTGATAAAGGAATATGGGGAGAGAGCAGGACAGTGGGATTAGTATTAGATTGATATAGGAATATGGGGAGAGAGCAGGACTGTGGGATTAGTATTAGATTGATAAAGGACTATGGGGAGAGGGGAGGACAGTGGGATTAGTATTAGATTGATAAAGGAATATGGGGAGAGAGCAGGACTTTGGGATTAGTATTAGATTGTTAAAGGAATATGGGGAGAGAGCAGGACAGTGGGATTAGTATCAGATTGTTAAAGGAATATGGGGAAAGAGCAGGACAGTGGGATTAGTATTAGATTGTTAAAGGACTATGGGGAGAGAGCAGGACAGTGGGATTAGTATTAGATTGACAAAGGTATATGGAGAGAGAGCAGGATAGTGGGATTAGTATTAGAATGATAAAGGACGATGGGGAGAGAGCAGGACAGTGGGATTAGTATTAGATTGCTAAAGGACTATGGGGAGAGAGCAGGACAGTGGGATTAGTATTAGATTGATAAAGGAATATGGGGAGAGAGCATGACAGTGGGATTAGTATTAGATTGATAAAGGAATATGGGGGGAGAGCAGGACAGTGGGATTAGTATGAGATTGACAAAGGAATATGGGGAGAGAGCAGGACAGTGCGATTCGTATTAGAATGATAAAGGACTATGGGGAGAGAGCAGGACAGTGGGATTAGTATTAGATTGATGAAGGAATATGGGGAGAGAGCATGACAGTGGGATTAGTATTAGATTGATAAAGGAATATGGGGAGAGATCAGGACAGTGGGATTAGTATTAGATTGTTAAAGGACTATGGGGAGAGAGCAGGACAGTGGGATTAATATTATATTGATAAAGGAATATGGAGAGAGAGCAGGACAGTGGGAATAGTATTAGATTGATAAAGGAATATGGGGAGAGAGCCGAACAGTGGGATTAGTATTAGATTGATAAAGGAATATGGGGAGAGAGCAGGACAGTGGGATTAGTATTAGATTGATAAAGGAATATGGGGAGAGAGCAGGACAGTGGGATTAGTATTAGATTGATAAAGGAATATGGGGAGAGAGCAGGACAGTGGGATTAGTATTAGATTGATAAAGGAATATGGGCAGAGAGCAGGACAGTGGGATTAGTATTAGATTGATAAAGGAATATGGGGAGAGAGCAGGACAGTGGGATTAGTATTAGATTGATAAAGGAATATGGGGAGAGAGCAGGACAGTGGGATTAGTATTAGATTGATAAAGGAATATGGGGAGAGAGCAGGACAGTGGGATTAGTATTAGATTGATAAAGGAATATGGGGAGAGAGCAGGACAGTGGGATTAGTATTAGATTGATAAAGGAATATGGGGAGAGAGCAGGACAGTGGGATTAGTATTAGATTGATAAAGGAATATGGGCAGAGAGCAGGACAGTGGGATTAGTATTAGATTGATAAAGGAATATGGGGAGAGAGCAGGACAGTGGGATTAGTATTAGATTGATATAGGAATATGGGGAGAGAGCAGGACAGTGGGATTAGTATTAGATTGATAAAGGAATATGGGGAGAGAGCAGGACAGTGGGATTAGTATTAGATTGATAAAGGACTATGGGGAGAGAGCAGGACAGTGGGATTAGTATTAGATTGATAAAGGAATATGGGCAGAGTGCAGGACAGTGGGATTAGTATTAGATTGATAAAGGAATATGGGGAGAGAGCAGGACAGTGGGTTTAGTATTAGATTGATAAAGGAATATGGGGAGAGAGCAGGACAGTGGGATTAGTATTAGATTGTTAAAGGAATATGGGGAGAGAGCAGGACTGTGGGATTAGTATTAGATTGATAAAGGAATATGGGCAGTGTGCAGAACAGTGGGATTAGTATTAGATTGATAAAAGAATATGGGGAGAGAGCAGGACAGTGGGATTAGTATTAGATTGATAAAGGAATATGGGGAGAGAGCAGGACAGTAGGATTCGTATTAGATTGATAAAGGAATATGGGGAGAGAGCAGGACAGTGGGATTAGTATTAGATTGATAAAGGAACATGGGGAGAGAGCAGGACAGTGGGATCAGTATTAGATTGATAAAGGAATATGGGGAGGGAGCAGGACAGTGGGATTAGTATTGGATTGTTAAAGGAATATGGGGGAGAGCAGGACAGTGGGATTACTATTAGATTGATAAAGGAATATGGGGAGAGAGCAGGACAGTGGGATTAGTATTAGATTGATAAAGGAATATGGAGAGAGAGCAGGACAGCGGGATCAGTATTAGATTGATAAAGGAAGATGGGGAGGGAGCAGGACAGTGGGATCAGTATGAGATTGATAAAGGAATATGGGGAGAGAGCAGGACAGTGGGATTAGTATTAGATTGTTAAAGGAATATGGGGAGAGAGCAGGACAGTGGGATTAGTATTAGATTGTTAAAAGAATATGGGGAGAGAGCAGGACAGTGGGATTAGTATTAGATTGTTAAAGGACTATGGGGAGAGTGCAGGACAGTGGGATTAATATTAGATTGATAAAGGAATATGGAGATAGAGCAGGACAGTGGGAATAGTATTAGATTGATAAAGGAATATGGGGAGAGAGCAGGACAGTGGGATTAGTATTAGATTGATAAAGGAATATGAGGAGAGAGCAGGACAGTGGGATTAGTATTAGATTGACAAAGGAATATGGGGAGAGAGCAGGATAGTGGGATTAGCATTTGAATGATAAAGGACGATGGGGAGAGAGCAGGACAGTGGGATTAGTATTAGATTGTTAAAAGAATATGGGGAGAGAGCAGGACAGTGGGATTAGTATTAGATTGTTAAAGGACTATGGGGAGAGTGCAGGACAGTGGGATTAATATTAGATTGATAAAGGAATATGGAGATAGAGCAGGACAGTGGGAATAGTATTAGATTGATAAAGGAATATGGGGAGAGAGCAGGACAGTGGGATTAGTATTAGATTGATAAAGGAATATGAGGAGAGAGCAGGACAGTGGGATTAGTATTAGATTGACAAAGGAATATGGGGAGAGAGCAGGATAGTGGGATTAGCATTTGAATGATAAAGGACGATGGGGAGAGAGCAGGACAGTGGGATTAGTATTAGATTGATAAAGGAATATGGGGAGAGAGCCGAACAGTGGGATTAGTATTAGATTGATAAAGGAATATGGGGAGGGAGCAGGACAGTGGGATTAGTATTAGATTGATAAAGGAATATGGGGAGAGAGCAGGACAGTGGGATTAGTATTAGATTGATAAAGGAATATGGGCAGAGAGCAGGACAGTGGGATTAGTATTAGATTGATAAAGGAATATGGGGAGAGAGCAGGACAGTGGGATTAGTATTAGATTGATATAGGAATATGGGGAGAGAGCAGGACAGTGGGATTAGTATTAGATTGATAAAGGAATATGGGGAGAGAGCAGGACAGTGGGATTAGTATTAGATTGATAAAGGACTATGGGGAGAGAGCAGTTCAGTGGGATTAGTATTAGATTGATAAAGGAATATGGGCAGAGTGCAGTACAGTGGGATTAGTATTAGATTGATAAAGGAATATGGGGAGAGAGCAGGACAGTGGGATTAGTATTAGATTGATAAAGGAAAATGGGGAGAGAGCAGGACAGTGGGATTAGTGTTAGATTGAATAAGGAATATGAGAGAGAAGGACAGTGGGATTAGTATTAGATTGATAAAGGAATATGGGGAGAGAGCAGGACAGTGGGATTAGTATTAGATTGAGAAAGGACTATGGGGAGAGAGCCGGACAGTGGGATTAGTATTAGATTGTTAAAGTAATACGGGGAGAGAGCAGGACAGTGGGATTAGTATTAGATTGCTAAAGGACGATGGGGAGAGAGCAGGACAGTGGGATTAGTAATAGATTGATAAAGGAATATGGGGAGAGAACATGACAGTGGGATTAGTATTAGATTGATAAAGGAATATGGGGGGAGAGCAGGACAGTGGGATTAGTATGAGATTGACAAAGGAATATGGGCAGTGTGCAGAACAGTGGGATTAGTATTAGATTGATAAAAGTATATGGGGTGAGCGCAGGACAGTGGGATTAGTATTGGATTGTTAAAGGAATATGGGGAGAGAGCAGGACAGTGGGATTCGTATTAGATTGATAAAGGAATATGGGGAGAGAGCAGGACAGTGGGATTAGTATTAGATTGATAAAGCAATATGGGGAGAGAGCAGGACAGCGGGATCAGTATTAGATTGATAAAGGAATATGGGGAGGGAGCAGGACAGTGGGATTAGTATTAGATTGATAAAGGAATATGGGGAGAGAGCAGGACAGTGGGATTAGTATTAGATTTTTAAAGGAATATGGGGAGAGAGCAGGACAGTGGGATTAGTATTAGATTGTTAAAGGAATATGGGGAGAGAGCAGGACAGTGGGATTAGTATTAGATTGTTAAAGGACTATGGGGAGAGAGCAGGACAGTGGGATTAGTATTAGATTGGTAAAGGAATATGGGGAGAGAGCAGGACAGTGGGATTAGTATTAGATTGATAAAGGAATATGGGGAGAGAGCAGGACAGTGGGATTAGTATTAGATTGATAAAGGAAAATGGGGAGAGAGCAGGACAGTGGGATTAGTGTTAGATTGAATAAGGAATATGGGGAGAGAGCAGGACAGTGGGATTAGTATTAGATTGATAAAGGAATATGGGGAGAGAGCAGGACAGTGGGATTAGTATTAGATTGAGAAAGGACTATGGGGAGAGAGCCGGACAGTGGGATTAGTATTAGATTGTTAAAGTAATACGGGGAGAGAGCAGGACAGTGGGATTAGTATTAGATTGCTAAAGGACGATGGGGAGAGAGCAGGACAGTGGGATTAGTATTAGATTGATAAAGGAATATGGGGAGAGAGCATGACAGTGGGATTAGTATTAGATTGATAAAGGAATATGGGGGGAGAGCAGGACAGTGGGATTAGTATGAGATTGACAAAGGAATATGGGCAGTGTGCAGAACAGTGGGATTAGTATTAGATTGATAAAAGTATATGGGGTGAGCGCAGGACAGTGGGATTAGTATTGGATTGTTAAAGGAATATGGGGAGAGAGCAGGACAGTGGGATTCGTATTAGATTGATAAAGGAATATGGGGAGAGAGCAGGACAGTGGGATTAGTATTAGATTGATAAAGCAATATGGGGAGAGAGCAGGACAGCGGGATCAGTATTAGATTGATAAAGGAATATGGGGAGGGAGCAGGACAGTGGGATTAGTATTAGATTGATAAAGGAATATGGGGAGAGAGCAGGACAGTGGGATTAGTATTAGATTTTTAAAGGAATATGGGGAGAGAGCAGGACAGTGGGATTAGTATTAGATTGTTAAAGGAATATGGGGAGAGAGCAGGACAGTGGGATTAGTATTAGATTGTTAAAGGACTATGGGGAGAGAGCAGGACAGTGGGATTAGTATTAGATTGATAAAGGAATATGGGGAGAGAGCAGGACAGTGGGATTAGTATTAGATTGATAAAGGAATATGGGGAGAGAGCAGGACAGTGGGATTAGTATTAGATTGATAAAGGAATATGGGGAGAGAGCAGGACAGTGGGATTAGTAATAGATTGATAAAGGAATATGGAGAGAGAGCAGGACAGTGGGAATAGTATTAGATTGATAAAGGAATATGGGGAGAGAGCAGGGCAGTGGGATTAGTATTAGATTGATAAAGGAATATGAGGAGAGATCAGGACAGTGGGATTAGTATTAGATTGACAAAGGAATATGGGGAGAGAGCAGGATAGTGGGATTAGTATTAGAATGATAAAGGACGATGGGGAGAGAGCAGGACAGTGGGATTAGTATTAGATTGATAAAGGAATATGGGGAGAGAGCCGAACAGTGGGATTAGTATTAGATTGATAAAGGAATATGGGGAGAGAGCAGGACAGTGGGATTAGTATTAGACTGATAAAGGAATATGGGGAGAGAGCAGGACAGTGGGATTAGTATTAGATTGATAAAGGAATATGGGCAGAGAGCAGGACAGTGGGATTAGTATTAGATTTATATAGGAATATGGGGAGAGAGCAGGACAGTGGGATTAGTATTAGATTGATATAGGAATATGGGGAGAGAGCAGTACAGTGGGATTAGTATTAGATTGATAAAGGAATATGGGGAGAAGCTGGACAGTGGGATTAGTATTAGATTGATAAAGGACTATGGGGAGAGAGCAGGACAGTGGGATTAATATTAGATTGATAAAGGAATATGGGCAGAGTGCAGGACAGTGGGATTAGTATTAGATTGATAAAGGAATATGGGGAGAGAGCAGGACAGTGGGATTAGTATTAGATTGATAAAGGAATATGGGGAGAGAGCAGGACAGTGGGATTAGTATTAGATTGATAAAGGAATATGGGGAGAGAGCAGGACTGTGGGATTAGTATTAGATTGATAAAGGAATATGGGCAGTGTGCAGAACAGTGGGATTAGTATTAGATTGATAAAAGAATATGGGGAGAGAGCAGGACAGTGGGATTAGTATTAGATTGATAAAGGAATATGGGGAGAGAGCAGGACAGTAGGATTCGTATTAGACTGATAAAGGAATATGGGGAGAGTGCAGGACAGTGGGATTAGTATTAGACTGATAAAGGAATATGGGGAGAGAGCAGGACAGTGGGATCAGTATTAGATTGATAAAGGAATATGGGGAGGGAGCAGGACCGTGGGATTAGTATTGGATTGTTAAAGGAATATGGGGAGAGAGCAGGACAGTGGGATTAGTATTAGATTGATAAAGGAATATGGGGAGAGAGCAGGACAGTGGGATTAGTATTAGATTGATAAAGGAATATAGGGAGAGAGCAGGACAGCGGGATCAGTATTAGATTGATAAAGGAATATGGGGAGGGAGCAGGACAGTGGGATTAGTATTAGATTGTTAAAGGACTATGGGGAGAGAGCAGGACAGTGGGATTAGTATTAGATTGTTAAAGGAATATGGGGAGAGAGCAGGACAGTGGGATTAGTATTAGATTGTTAAAGGACTATGGGGAGAGAGCAGGACAGTGGGATTAATATTAGATAGATAAAGGAATATGGAGAGAGAGCAGGACAGTGGGAATAGTATTAGATTGATAAAGGAATATGGGGAGAGAGCAGGACAGTGGGATTAGTATTAGATTGATAAAGGAATATGAGGAGAGAGCAGGACAGTGGGATCAGTATTAGATTGATAAAGGAATATGGGGAGGGAGCAGGACAGTGGGATTAGTATTGAATGGTTAAAGGAATATGGGGAGAGAGCAGGACAGTGGGATTAGTATTAGATTGATAAAGGAATATGGGGAGAGAGCAGGACAGTGGGATTAGTATTAGATTGATAAAGGAATATAGGGAGAGAGCAGGACAGCGGGATCAGTATTAGATTGATAAAGGAATATGGGGAGGGAGCAGGACAGTGGGATTAGTATTAGATTGTTAAAGGACTATGGGGAGAGAGCAGGACAGTGGGATTAGTATTAGATTGTTAAAGGAATATGGGGAGAGAGCAGGACAGTGGGATTAGTATTAGATTGTTAAAGGACTATGGGGAGAGAGGAGGACAGTGGGATTAATATTAGATAGATAAAGGAATATGGAGAGAGAGCAGGACAGTGGGAATAGTATTAGATTGATAAAGGAATATGGGGAGAGAGCAGGACAGTGGGATTAGTATTAGATTGATAAAGGAATATGAGGAGAGAGCAGGACAGTGGGATTAGTATTAGATTGAGAAAGGAATATGGGGAGAGAGCAGGATAGTGGGATCAGTATTAGAATGATAAAGGACGATGGGGAGAGAGCAGGACAGTGGGATTAGTATTAGATTGATAAAGGAATATGGGGAGAGAGCAGGACAGTGGGATTAGTATTAGATTGATAAAGGAATATGGGGAGAGAGCTGGACAGTGGGATTAGTATTAGATTGATAAAGGAATATGGGCAGAGAGCAGGACAGTGGGATTAGTATTAGATTGATAAAGGAATATGGGGAGAGAGCAGGACAGTGGGATTAGTATTAGATTGATATAGGAATATGGGGAGAGAGCAGGACAGTGGGATTAGCATTAGATTGATAAAGTAATATCGGGAGAGAGCAGGACAGTGGGATTAGTATTAGATTGATAAAGGACTATGGGGAGAGAGCAGGACTGTGGGATTCCTATTAGATTGATAAAGGAATATGGGCAGAGTGCAGGACAGTGGGATTAGTATTAGATTGATAAAGGAATATGGGGAGAGAGCAGGACAGTGGGATTAGTATTAGATTGATAAAGGAATATGGGGAGAGAGCAGGACAGTGGGATTAGTATTAGATTGATAAATGAATATGAGGAGAGAGCAGGACAGTGGGATTAGTATTAGATTGACAAAGGAATATGGGGAGAGAGCAGGATAGTGGGATTAGTATTAGAATGATAAAGGACGATGGGGAGAGAGCAGGACAGTGGGATTAGTATTAGATTGATAAAGGAATATGGGGAGAGAGCAGGACAGTGGGATTAGTATTAGATTGATAAAGGAATATGGGCAGAGAGCAGGACAGTGGGATTAGTATTAGATTGATAAAGGAATATGGGGAGAGAGCAGGACAGTGGGATAAGTAATAGATTGATATAGGAATATGGGGAGAGAGCAGGACAGTGGGATTAGTATTAGATTGATAAAGGAATATCGGGAGAGAGCAGGACAGTGGGATTAGTATTAGATTGATAAAGGACTATGGGGAGAGAGCAGGACAGTGGGATTAGTATTAGATTGATAAAGGAATATGGGGAGAGAGCAGGACAGTGGGATTAGTATTAGATTGAGAAAGGACTATGGGGAGAAAGCCGGACAGTGGGATTAGTATTAGATTGTTAATGGAATACGGGGAGAGAGCAGGACAGTGGGATTAGTATTAGATTGCTAATGGACTATGGGGAGAGAGCAGGACAGTGGGATTAGTATTAGATTGATAAAGGAATATGGGGAGAGAGCATGACAGTGGGATTAGTATTAGATTGATAAAGGAATATGGGAGGAGAGCAGGACAGTGGGATTAGTATGAGATTGACAAAGGAATATGGGGAGAGAGCGGGAGAGTGGGATTCGTATTAGAATGATAAAGGACTATGGGGAGAGAGCAGGACAGTGGGATTAGTATTAGATTGATAAAGGAATATGGGGAGAGAGCAGGACAGTGGGATTAGTATTAGATTGATAAAGGAATATGGGGAGAGAGCAGGACAGTGGGATTAGTATTAGATTGATAAAGGAATATGGGCAGTGTACAGAACAGTTTGATTTGTATTAGATTGATAAAAGAATATGGGGAGAGAGCAGGACAGTGGGATTAGTATTAGATTGATAAAGGAATATGGGGAGAGAGCAGGACAGTAGGATTAGTATTAGATTGATAAAGGAATATGGGGAGAGAGCAGGACAGTGGGATTAGTATTAGATTGATAAAGGAATATGGGGAGAGAGCAGGACAGTGGGATCAGTATTAGATTGATAAAGGAATATGGGGAGGGTGCAGGACAGTGGGATTAGTATTGGATTGTTAAAGGAATATGGTGAGAGAGCAGGACAGTGGGATTAGTATTAGATTGATAAAGGAATATGGGGAGAGAGCAGGACAGTGGGATTAGTATTAGATTGATAAAGGAATATGGGGAGAGAGCAGGACAGCTGGATCAGTATTAGATTGATAAAGGAATATGGGGAGAGAGCAGGACAGTGGGATTAGTATTAGATTGTTAAAGGACTATGGGGAGAGAGCAGGACAGTGGGATTAGTATTAGATTGATAAAGGTCTATGGGGAGAGAGCAGGACAGTGGGATTAGTATTAGATTGATAAACGAATATGGGGAGCGAGCAGGACAGTGGGATTAGTATTAGATTGATAAAGGAATATGGGGAGAGAGCAGGACAGTGTGATTAGTATTAGATTGATAAAGGAACATGGGGAGAGAGCAGGACAGTGGGATTAGTAGTAGATTGATAAAGGAATTTGGGGATAGAGCAGGACAGTGGGATTAGTAGTAGATTGATAAAGGACTATGGGGAGAGAGCAGGACAGTGGGATTATTATTAGATTGATAAAGGAATATGGGGAGAGAGCAGGACAGTGGGATTAGTATTAGATTGTTAAAGGAATATGGGGAGAGAGCAGGACAGTGGGATGAGTATTAGATTGTTAAAGGAATATGTGGAGAGAGCAGGACAGTGGGATTAGTATTAGATTGTTAAAGGAAGATGGGGTGAGAGCAGGACAGTGGGATTAGTATTAGATTGATAAAGGAATATGTGGAGAGAGAAGGACAGTGGGGTTAGTATTAGATTGATAAAGGAATATGGGGAGAGAGCAGGACAGTGGGATTAGTATTAGATTGTTAAAGGAATATGGGGAGAGAGCAGGACAGTGGGATTAGTATTAGATTGTTAAAGGAATATGGGGAGAGAGCAGGACAGTGGGATTAGTATTAGATTGATAAAGGAATATGGGGAGAGAGAAGGACAGTGGGGTTAGTATTAGATTGATAAAGGAATATGGGGAGAGAGCAGGACAGTGGGATTAGTATTACATTGTTAAAGGAATATGGGGAGAGAGCAGGACAGTGGGATTAGTATTAGATTGTTAAAGGAATATGGGGAGAGAGCAGGACAGTGGGATTAGTGTTAGATTGATAAAGGAATATGGGGAGAGAGCAGGACAGTGGGATTAGTATTTGATTGAGAAAGGACTATGGGGAGAGAGCAGGACAGTGGGATTAGTATTAGATTGAAAAAGGAATATGGGGAGAGAGCAGGACAGTGGGATTAGTATTAGATTGTTAAAGGACTATGGGGATAGAGTAGGGCAGTGGGATCAGTATTAGATTGATGAAGGAATATGGGGAGAGAGCAGGACAGTGGGATTAGTATTAGATTGAAAAAGGAATATGGGGAGAGAGCAGGACAGTGGGATTAGTATTCGATTGTTAAAGGACTATGGGGATAGAGTAGGGCAGTGGGATCAGTATTAGATTGTTAAAGGAATATGGGGAGAGAGCAGGACAGTGGGATTAGTATTAGATTGAAAAAGGAATATGGGGAGAGAGCAGGACAGTGGGCTTAGTATTAGATTGTTAAAGGACTATGGGGATAGAGTAGGGCAGTGGGATCAGTATTAGATTGATGAAGGAATATGGGGAGAGAGCAGGACAGTGGGATTAGTATTAGACTGATAAAGGACTATGGGAAGAGAGCAGGACAGTGGGATTAGTATTAGATTGTTAAATGACTGTGGGGAGAGAGCAGGAAAGTGGGATTAGTATTAGATTGATAAAGGACTATGGGGAGAGAGCTGTTCAGTGGGATTAGTATTAGATTGTTAAAGGAATTTCGGGAGAGAGCAGGACAGTGGGATAAGTATTAGATTGATAAAGGACAATGGGGAGAGAGCGGGACAGAGGGATTAGTATTAGATTGATAAAGGAATATGGGGAGAGAGCAGGACAGTGGGATTAGTATTAGATTGATAAAGGAATATGGGGAGAGAGCAGGACAGTGGGAATAGTATTAGAATAATAAAGGAATATGGGTAGAGAGCAGGACAGTGGGATTAGTATTAGATTGATAAAGGAATATGGGGAGAGAGCAGGACAGTGGGATTAGTATTAGATTGATAAAGGACTATGGGAGAGAGCAGGACAGTGGGATTAGTATTAGATTGATAAAGGAATATGGGGAGAGAGCAGGACAGTGGGATTAGTATTAGCTTGTTAAAGGAATATGGGGAGAGAGCAGGACAGTGGGATTAGTACTGGATTGATAAAGGACTATGGGGAGAGAGCAGGACAGTGGGATTAGTATTAGATTGATAAAGGACTATGGGCAGAGAGCAGGACAGTGGGATTAGTATTAGATTGTTAAAGGACTATGGGGAGAGAGCAGGACAGTGGGATTAGTATTAGATTGACAAAGGACTATGGGGAGTGAGCAGGACAGTGGGATTAGTATTAGATTGTTAAAGGAATATGGGGAGAGAGAAGGACAGTGGGATTAGTATTCGATTGATAAAGGATTATGGGGAGAGAGCAGTATAGTGGGATTAGTATTAGATAGATAAAGGAATATGGGGAGAGAGCAGGACAGTGGGATTAGTATTAGATTGTTAAAGGAATATGGGGAGAGAGCAGGACAGTGGGATTAGTATTAGATTGATAAAGGAATATGGGGAGAGAGCAGGACAGTGGGATTAGTATTAGATTGTTAAAGGAATATGGGGAGAGAGCGGGACAGTGGGATTAGTATTAGATTGATAAAGGAATATGGGGAGAGAGCAGGACAGTGGGATTAGTATTAGATTGTTAAAGGAATATGGGGAGAGAGCAGGACAGTGGGATTAGTATTAGATTGATAAAGGAATATGGGGAGAGAGCAGGACGGTGGGATTAGTATTAGATTGTTAAAGGAATATGGGGAGAGAGCAGGACAGTGGGATTAGTATTAGATTGATAAAGGAATATGGGGAGAGAGCAGGACAGTGGGATTAGTATTAGATGGATAAAGGAATATGGGGAGAGAGCAGGACAGTGGGATTAGTATTAGATTGTTAAAGGAATATGGGGAGAGAGCAGGACAGTGGGAATAGTATTAGAATAATAAAGGACTATGGGGAGAGAGCAGGACAGTGGGATTAGTATTAGATTGATAAAGGAATATGGGGAGAGAGCAGGACAGTGGGATTAGTATTAGATTGATAAAGGAATATGGGGAGAGAGCAGGACAGTGGGAATAGTATTTAAATAATAAAGGACTATGGGGAGAGAGCAGGACAGTGGGATTAGTATTAGATTGATAAAGGAATATGGGGAGAGAGCAGGACAGTGGGATTAGTATTAGATTGATAAAGGAATATGGGGAGAGAGCAGGACAGTGGGATTAGTATTAGATTGTTAAAGGAATATGGGGAGAGAGCAGGACAGTGGGATTAGTACTGGATTGATAAAGGACTATGGGTAGAGAGCAGGACAGTGGGATTAGTATTAGATTGATAAAGGACTATGGGCAGAGAGCAGGACAGTGGGATTAGTATTAGATTGTTAAAGGACTATGGGGAGAGAGAAGGACAGTGGGATTAGTATTCGATTGATAAAGGATTATGGGGAGAGAGCAGTATAGTGGGATTAGTATTAGATAGATAAAGGAATATGGGGAGAGAGCAGGACAGTGGGATTAGTATTAGATTGTTAAAGGAATATGGGGACAGAGCAGGACAGTGGGATTAGTATTAGATTGATAAAGGAATATGAGGAGACAGCAGGACAGTGGGATTAGTATTAGATTGTTAAAGGAATATGGGGAGAGAGCGGGACAGTGGGATTAGTATTAGATTGATAAAGGAATATGGGGAGAGAGCAGGACAGTGGGATTAGTATTAGATTGTTAAAGGAATATGGGGAGAGAGCAGGACAGTGGGATTAGTATTAGATTGATAAAGGAATATGGGGAGAGAGCAGGACGGTGGGATTAGTATTAGATTGTTAAAGGAATATGGGGAGAGAGCAGGACAGTGGGATTAGTATTAGATTGATAAAGGAATATGGGGAGAGAGCAGGACAGTGGGATTAGTATTAGATTGATAAAGGAATATGGGGAGAGAGCAGGACAGTGGGATTAGTATTAGATTGTTAAAGGAATATGGGGAGAGAGCAGGACGGTGGGAATAGTATTAGAATAATAAAGGACTATGGGGAGAGAGCAGGACAGTGGGATTAGTATTAGATTGATAAAGGAATATGGGGAGAGAGCAGGACAGTGGGATTAGTATTAGATTGATAAAGGAATATGGGGAGAGAGCAGGACAGTGGGAATAGTATTTAAATAATAAAGGACTATGGGGAGAGAGCAGGACAGTGGGATTAGTATTAGATTGATAAAGGAATATGGGGAGAGAGCAGGACAGTGGGATTAGTATTAGATTGATAAAGGACTATGGGGAGAGAGCAGGACAGTGGGATTAGTATTAGATTGATAAAGGAATATGGGGAGAGAGCAGGACGGTGGGATTAGTATTAGATTGTTAAAGGAATATGGGGAGAGAGCAGGACAGTGGGATTAGTACTGGATTGATAAAGGACTATGGGGAGATAGCAGGACAGTGGGATTAGTATTAGATTGTTAAAGGAATATGGGGAGAGAGCAGGACAGTGGGATTAGTATTAGATTGAAAAAGGAATATGGGGAGAGAGCAGGACAGTGGGATTAGTATTAGATTGAAAAAGGAATATGGGGAGAGAGCAGGAAAGTGGGATTAGTATTAGATTGTTAAAGGATTATGGGGAGAGAGCAGGACAGTGGGATTAGTATTAGATTGATGAAGGAATATGGGGAGAGAGCAGGACAGTGGGATTAGTATTAGACTGATAAAGGACTATGGGAAGAGAGCAGGACAGTGGCATTAGTATTAGATTGATAAAGGAATATGGGGAGAGAGCAGGACAGTGGGATTAGTATTAGATTGATAAAGGACTATGGGGAGAGAGCAGGACAGTGGGATTAGTATTAGATTGTTAAAGGACTGTGGGGAGAGAGCAGGAAAGTGGGATTAGTATTAGATTGATAAAGGACTATGGGGAGAGAGCAGTTCAGTGGGATTAGTATTAGATTGTTAAAGGAATTTGGGGAGAGAGCAGGACAGTGGGATAAGTGTTAGATTGATAAAGGACTATGGGGAGAGAGCGGGACAGAGGGATTAGTATTAGATTGATAAAGGAATATGGGGAGAGAGCAGGACAGTGGGATTAGTATTAGATTGATAAAGGAATATGGGGAGAGAGCAGGACAGTGGGAATAGTATTAGAATAATAATGGACTATGGGGAGAGAGCAGGACAGTGGGATTAGTATTAGATTGATAAAGGAATATGGGGAGATAGCAGGGCAGTGGGATTAGTATTAGATTGATAAAGGACTATGGGAGAGAGCAGGACAGTGGGATTAGTATTAGATTGATAAAGGAATATGGGGAGAGAGCAGGACAGTGGGATTAGTACTGGATTGATAAAGGACTATGGGGAGATAGCAGGACAGAGGGATTAGTATTAGATTGCTAAAGGACTATGGGGAGAGAGCAGGACAGTGGGATTAGTATTAGATTGATAAAGGACTATGGGGAGAGAGCAGGACAGTGGGATTAGTATTAGATTGTTAAAGGACTATGGGGAGAGAGCAGGACAGTGGGATTAGTATAAGATTGACAAAGGACTATGGGGAGAGAGCAGGACAGTGGGATTAGTATTAGATAGTTAAAGGAATATGGGGAGAGAGCAGGACAGTGGGATTAGTATTAGATTGTTAAAGGTATATGGGGAGAGAGCAGGACAGTGGGATTAGTATTAGATTGATAAAGGAATATGGGGAGAGAGCAGGACAGTGGGATTAGTATTAGATTGATAAAGGAATATGGGGAGAGAGCAGGACAGTGGGATTAGTATTAGATTGATAAAGGAATATGGGGAGAGAGCAGGACAGTGGGATTAGTATTAGATTGTTAAAGGAATATGGGGAGAGAGCAGGACAGTGGGATTAGTATTAGATTGATAAAGGAATATGGGGAGAGAGCAGGACAGTGGGATTAGTATTAGATTGTTAAAGGAATATGGGGAGAGAGCAGGACAGTGGGATTAGTATTAGATTGTTAAAGGAATATGGGGAGAGAGCAGGACAGTGGGATTAGTATTAGATTGATAAAGGAATATGGGGAGAGAGCAGGACAGTGGGATTAGTATTTGATTGATAAAGGACTATGGGGAGAGAGCATGACAGTGGGATTAGTATTAGATTGTTAAAGGAATATGGGGAGAGAGCATGACAGTGAGAATAGTATTAGAATAATAAAGGACTATGGGGAGAGAGCAGGACAGTGGGATTAGTATTAGATTGATAAAGGAATATGGGGAGAGAGCAGGACAGTGGGAATAGTATTTAAATAATAAAGGACTATGGGGAGAGAGCAGGACAGTGGGATTAGTATTAGATTGATAAAGGAATATGGGGAGAGAGCAGGACAGTGGGATTAGTATTAGATTGATAAAGGACTATGGGGAGAGAGCAGGACAGTGGCATTAGTATTAGATTGATAAAGGAATATGGGGAGAGAGCAGGACGGTGGGATTAGTATTAGATTGTTAAAGGAATATGGGGAGAGAGCAGGACAGTGGGATTAGTACTGGATTGATAAAGGACTATGGGGAGATAGCAGGACAGTGGGATTAGTATTAGATTGTTAAAGGAATATGGGGAGAGAGCAGGACAGTGGGATTAGTATTAGATTGAAAAAGGAATATGGGGAGAGAGCAGGACAGTGGGATTAGTATTAGATTGAAAAAGGAATATGGGGAGAGAGCAGGAAAGTGGGATTAGTATTAGATTGTTAAAGGATTATGGGGAGAGAGCAGGACAGTGGGATTAGTATTAGATTGATGAAGGAATATGGGGAGAGAGCAGGACAGTGGGATTAGTATTAGACTGATAAAGGACTATGGGAAGAGAGCAGGACATTGGCATTAGTATTAGATTGATAAAGGAATATGGGGAGAGAGCAGGACAGTGGGATTAGTATTAGATTGATAAAGGACTATGGGGAGAGAGCAGGGCAGTGGGATTAGTATTAGATTGTTAAAGGACTGTGGGGAGAGAGCAGGAAAGTGGGATTAGTATTAGATTGATAAAGGACTATGGGGAGAGAGCAGTTCAGTGGGATTAGTATTAGATTGTTAAAGGAATTTGGGGAGAGAGCAGGACAGTGGGATAAGTGTTAGATTGATAAAGGACTATGGGGAGAGAGCGGGACAGAGGGATTAGTATTAGATTGATAAAGGAATATGGGGAGAGAGCAGGACAGTGGGATTAGTATTAGATTTATAAAGGAATATGGGGAGAGAGCAGGACAGTGGGAATAGTATTAGAATAATAAAGGACTATGGGGAGAGAGCAGGACAGTGGGATTAGTATTAGATTGATAAAGGAATATGGGGAGATAGCAGGGCAGTGGGATTAGTATTAGATTGATAAAGGACTATGGGAGAGAGCAGGACAGTGGGATTAGTATTAGATTGATAAAGGAATATGGGGAGAGAGCAGGACAGTGGGATTAGTACTGGATTGATAAAGGACTATGGGGAGATAGCAGGACAGAGGGATTAGTATTAGATTGCTAAAGGACTATGGGGAGAGAGCAGGACAGTGGGATTAGTATTAGATTGATAAAGGACTATGGGGAGAGAGCAGGACAGTGGGATTAGTATTAGATTGTTAAAGGACTATGGGGAGAGAGCAGGACAGTGGGATTAGTATAAGATTGACAAAGGACTATGGGGAGAGAGCAGGAGAGTGGGATTAGTATTAGATAGTTAAAGGAATATGAGGAGAGAGCAGGACAGTGGGATTAGTATTAGATTGATAAAGGAATATGGGGAGAGAGCAGGACAGTGGGATTAGTATTAGATTGATAAAGGAATATGGGGAGAGAGCAGGACAGTGGGATTAGTATTAGATTGTTAAAGGAATATGGGGAGAGAGCAGGACAGTGGGATTAGTACTGGATTGATAAAGGACTATGGGGAGAGAGCAGGACAGTGGGATTAGTATTAGATTGATAAAGGACTATGGGCAGAGAGCAGGACAGTGGGATTAGTATTAGATTGTTAAAGGACTATGGGGAGAGAGCAGGACAGTGGGATTAGTATTAGATTGACAAAGGACTATGGGGAGAGAGCAGGACAGTGGGATTAGTATTAGATTGTTAAAGGAATATGGGGAGAGAGAAGGACAGTGGGATTAGTATTCGATTGATAAAGGATTATGGGGAGAGAGCAGTATAGTGGGATTAGTATTAGATAGATAAAGGAATATGGGGAGAGAGCAGGACAGTGGGATTAGTATTAGATTGTTAAAGGAATATGGGGAGAGAGCAGGACAGTGGGATTAGTATTAGATTGATAAAGGAATATGAGGAGAGAGCAGGACAGTGGGATTAGTATTAGATTGTTAAAGGAATATGGGGAGAGAGCGGGACAGTGGGATTAGTATTAGATTGATAAAGGAATATGGGGAGAGAGCAGGACAGTGGGATTAGTATTAGATTGTTAAAGGAATATGGGGAGAGAGCAGGACAGTGGGATTAGTATTAGATTGATAAAGGAATATGGGGAGAGAGCAGGACGGTGGGATTAGTATTAGATTGTTAAAGGAATATGGGGAGAGAGCAGGACAGTGGGATTAGTATTAGATTGATAAAGGAATATGGGGAGAGAGCAGGACAGTGGGATTAGTATTAGATTGATAAAGGAATATGGGGAGAGAGCAGGACAGTGGGATTAGTATTAGATTGTTAAAGGAATATGGGGAGAGAGCAGGACGGTGGGAATAGTATTAGAATAATAAAGGACTATGGGGAGAGAGCAGGACAGTGGGATTAGTATTAGATTGATAAAGGAATATGGGGAGAGAGCAGGACAGTGGGATTAGTATTAGATTGATAAAGGAATATGGGGAGAGAGCAGGACAGTGGGAATAGTATTTAAATAATAAAGGACTATGGGGAGAGAGCAGGACAGTGGGATTAGTATTAGATTGATAAAGGAATATGGGGAGAGAGCAGGACAGTGGGATTAGTATTAGATTGATAAAGGACTATGGGGAGAGAGCAGGACAGTGGGATTAGTATTAGATTGATAAAGGAATATGGGGAGAGAGCAGGACGGTGGGATTAGTATTAGATGGTTAAAGGAATATGGGGAGAGAGCAGGACAGTGGGATTAGTACTGGATTGATAAAGGACTATGGGGAGATAGCAGGACAGTGGGATTAGTATTAGATTGTTAAAGGAATATGGGGAGAGAGCAGGACAGTGGGATTAGTAGTAGATTGAAAAAGGAATATGGGGAGAGAGCAGGACAGTGGGATTAATATTAGATTGAAAAAGGAATATGGGGAGAGAGCAGGAAAGTGGGATTAGTATTAGATTGTTAAAGGATTATGGGGAGAGAGCAGGACAGTGGGATTAGTATTAGATTGATGAAGGAATATGGGGAGAGAGCAGGACAGTGGGATTAGTATTAGACTGATAAAGGACTATGGGAAGAGAGCAGGACAGTGGCATTAGTATTAGATTGATAAAGGAATATGGGGAGAGAGCAGGACAGTGGGATTAGTATTAGATTGATAAAGGACTATGGGGAGAGAGCAGGACAGTGGGATTAGTATTAGATTGTTAAAGGACTGTGGGGAGAGAGCAGGAAAGTGGGATTAGTATTAGATTGATAAAGGACTATGGGGAGAGAGCAGTTCAGTGGGATTAGTATTAGATTGTTAAAGGAATTTGGGGAGAGAGCAGGACAGTGGGATAAGTGTTAGATTGATAAAGGACTATGGGGAGAGAGCGGGACAGAGGGATTAGTATTAGATTGATAAAGGAATATGGGGAGAGAGCAGGACAGTGGGATTAGTATTAGATTGATAAAGGAATATGGGGAGAGAGCAGGACAGTGGGAATAGTATTAGAATAATAAAGGACTATGGGGAGAGAGCAGGACAGTGGGATTAGTATTAGATTGATAAAGGAATATGGGGAGATAGCAGGGCAGTGGGATTAGTATTAGATTGATAAAGGACTATGGGAGAGAGCAGGACAGTGGGATTAGTATTAGATTGATAAAGGAATATGGGGAGAGAGCAGGACAGTGGGATTAGTACTGGATTGATAAAGGACTATGGGGAGATAGCAGGACAGAGGGATTAGTATTAGATTGCTAAAGGACTATGGGGAGAGAGCAGGACAGTGGGATTAGTATTAGATTGATAAAGGACTATGGGGAGAGAGCAGGACAGTGGGATTAGTATTAGATTGTTAAAGGACTATGGGGAGAGAGCAGGACAGTGGGATTAGTATAAGATTGACAAAGGACTATGGGGAGAGAGCAGTACAGTGGGATTAGTATTAGATAGTTAAAGGAATATGGGGAGAGAGCAGGACAGTGGGATTAGTATTAGATTGTTAAAGGTATATGGGGAGAGAGCAGGACAGTGGGATTAGTATTAGATTGTTAAAGGAATATGGGGAGAGAGCAGGACAGTGGGATTAGTATTAGATTGTTAAAGGAATATGGGGAGAGAGCAGGACAGTGGGATTAGTATTAGATTGATAAAGGAATATGGGGAGAGAGCAGGACAGTGGGATTAGTATTTGATTGATAAAGGACTATGGGGAGAGAGCATGACAGTGGGATTAGTATTAGATTGTTAAAGGAATATGGGGAGAGAGCAGGACAGTGAGAATAGTATTAGAATAATAAAGGACTATGGGGAGAGAGCAGGACAGTGGGATTAGTATTAGATTGATAAAGGAATATGGGGAGAGAGCAGGACAGTGGGATTAGTATTAGATTGATAAAGGAATATGGGGAGAGAGCAGGATAGTGGGATTAGTATTAGATTGATAAAGGACTATGGGGAGAGAGCAGGACAGTGGCATTAGTATTAGATTGATAAAGGAATATGGGGAGAGAGCAGGACGGTGGGATTAGTATTAGATTGTTAAAGGAATATGGGGAGAGAGCAGGACAGTGGGATTAGTACTGGATTGATAAAGGACTATGGGGAGATAGCAGGACAGTGGGATTAGTATTAGATTGTTAAAGGAATATGGGGAGAGAGCAGGACAGTGGGATTAGTATTAGATTGAAAAAGGAATATGGGGAGAGAGCAGGACAGTGGGATTAGTATTAGATTGAAAAAGGAATATGGGGAGAGAGCAGGAAAGTGGGATTAGTATTAGATTGTTAAAGGATTATGGGGAGAGAGCAGGACAGTGGGATTAGTATTAGATTGATGAAGGAATATGGGGAGAGAGCAGGACAGTGGGATTAGTATTAGACTGATAAAGGACTATGGGAAGAGAGCAGGACAGTGGCATTAGTATTAGATTGATAAAGGAATATGGGGAGAGAGCAGGACAGTGGGATTAGTATTAGATTGATAAAGGACTATGGGGAGAGAGCAGGACAGTGGGATTAGTATTAGATTGTTAAAGGACTGTGGGGAGAGAGCAGGAAAGTGGGATTAGTATTAGATTGATAAAGGACTATGGGGAGAGAGCAGTTCAGTGGGATTAGTATTAGATTGTTAAAGGAATTTGGGGAGAGAGCAGGACAGTGGGATAAGTGTTAGATTGATAAAGGACTATGGGGAGAGAGCGGGACAGAGGGATTAGTATTAGATTGATAAAGGAATATGGGGAGAGAGCAGGACAGTGGGATTAGTATTAGATTGATAAAGGAATATGGGGAGAGAGCAGGACAGTGGGAATAGTATTAGAATAATAAAGGACTATGGGGAGAGAGCAGGACAGTGGGATTAGTATTAGATTGATAAAGGAATATGGGGAGATAGCAGGGCAGTGGGATTAGTATTAGATTGATAAAGGACTATGGGAGAGAGCAGGACAGTGGGATTAGTATTAGATTGATAAAGGAATATGGGGAGAGAGCAGGACAGTGGGATTAGTACTGGATTGATAAAGGACTATGGGGAGATAGCAGGACAGAGGGATTAGTATTAGATTGCTAAAGGACTATGGGGAGAGAGCAGGACAGTGGGATTAGTATTAGATTGATAAAGGACTATGGGGAGAGAGCAGGACAGTGGGATTAGTATTAGATTGTTAAAGGACTATGGGGAGAGAGCAGGACAGTGGGATTAGTATAAGATTGACAAAGGACTATGGGGAGAGAGCAGGACAGTGGGATTAGTATTAGATAGTTAAAGGAATATGGGGAGAGAGCAGGACAGTGGGATTAGTATTAGATTGTTAAAGGTATATGGGGAGAGAGCAGGACAGTGGGATTAGTATTAGATTGATAAAGGAATATGGGGAGAGAGCAGGACAGTGGGATTAGTATTAGATTGATAAAGGAATATGGGGAGAGAGCAGGACAGTGGGATTAGTATTAGATTGTTAAAGGAATATGGGGAGAGAGCAGGACAGTGGGATTAGTATTAGATTGATAAAGGAATATGGGGAGAGAGCAGGACAGTGGGATTAGTATTAGATTGTTAAAGGAATATGGGGAGAGAGCAGGACAGTGGGATTAGTATTAGATTGTTAAAGGAATATGGGGAGAGTGCAGGACAGTGGGATTAGTATTAGATTGATAAAGGAATATGGGGAGAGAGCAGGACAGTGGGATTAGTATTTGATTGATAAAGGACTATGGGGAGAGAGCATGACTGTGGGATTAGTATTAGATTGTTAAAGGAATATGGGGAGAGAGCAGGACAGTGAGAATAGTATTAGAATAATAAAGGACTATGGGGAGAGAGCAGGACAGTGGGATTAGTATTAGATTGATAAAGGAATATGGGGAGAGAGCAGGACAGTGGGATTAGTATTAGATTGATAAAGGAATATGGGGAGAGAGCAGGACAGTGGGAATAGTATTAGAATAATAAAGGACTATGGGGAGAGAGAAGGACAGTGGGATCAGTATTAGATTGATAAAGGAATATGGGGAGAGAGCAGGACAGTGGGATTAGTATTAGATTGATAAAGGAATATGGGGAGAGAGCAGGACAGTGGGATTAGTATTAGATTGATAAAGGAATATGGGGAGAGAGCAGGACAGTGGGATTTGTATTAGATTGTTAAAGGAATATGGGGAGAGAGTAGGACAGTGGGATTAGTACTGGATTGATAAAGGACTATGGGGAGATAGCAGGACAGTGGGATTAGTATTAGATTGTTAAAGGACTATGGGGAGAGAGCAGGACAGTGGGATTAGTATTAGATTGATAAAGGACTATGAGGAGAGAGCAGGACAGTGGGATTAGTATTAGATTGTTAAAGGACTATGGGGAGAGAGCAGGAAAGTGGGATTAGTATTAGATTGTTAAAGGACTATGGGGATTGAGCAGGACAGTGGGATTTGTATTAGATTGATGAAGGAATATGGGGAGAGAGCAGGACAGTGGGATTAGTATTAGACTGATAAAGGACTATGGGAAGAGAGCAGGACAGTGGGATTAGTATTAGATTGATAAAGGAATAGGGGGAGAGAGCAGGACAGTGGGATTAGTATTAGATTGATAAAGGACTATGGGGAGAGAGCAGGAAAGTGGGATTAGTATTAGATTGTTAAAGGACTGTGGGGAGAGAGCAGGAAAGTGGGATTAGTATTAGATTGATAAAGGAATATGGGGAGAGAGCAGTTCAGTGGGATTAGTATTAGATTGTTAAAGGAATTTGGGGAGAGAGCAGGACAGTGGGATAAGTGTTAGATTGATAAAGGACTATGGGGAGAGAGCGGGGCTGAGGGATTAGTATTAGATTGATAAAGGAATATGGGGAGAGAGCAGGACAGTGGGATTAGTATTAGATTGATAAAGGAATATGGGGAGAGAGCAGGACAGTGGGAATAGTATTAGAATAATAAAGGACTATGGGGAGAGAGCAGGACAGTGGGATTAGTATTAGATTGATAAAGGAATATGGGGAGATAGCAGGGCAGTGGGATTAGTATTAGATTGATAAAGGACTATGGGAGAGAGCAGGACAGTGGGATTAGTATTAGATTGATAAAGGAATATGGGGAGAGAGCAGGACAGTGGGAATAGTATTAGAATAATAAAGGACTATGGGGAGAGAGCAGGACAGTGGGATTAGTATTAGATTGATAAAGGAATATGGGGAGATAGCAGGGCAGTGGGATTAGTATTAGATTGATAAAGGACTATGGGAGAGAGCAGGACAGTGGGATTAGTATTAGATTGATAAAGGAATATGGGGAGAGAGCAGGACAGTGGGATTAGTACTGGATTGATAAAGGACTATGGGGAGATAGCAGGACAATGGGATTAGTATTAGATTGTTAAAGGACTATGGTGAGAGAGCAGGACAGTGGGATTAGTATTAGATTGATAAAGGATTATGGGGAGAGAGCAGGACAGTGGGATTAGTATTACATTGTTAAAGGACTATGGTGAGAGAGCAGGACAGTGGGATTAGTATAAGATTGACAAAGGACTATGGGGGGAGAGCAGGACAGTGGGATTAATATTAGATAGTTAAAGGAATATGGGGAGAGAGCAGGACAGTGGGATTAGTATTAGATTGATAAAGGAATATGGGGAGAGAGCAGGACAGTGGGAATAGTATTAGAATAATAAAGGACTATGGGGAGAGAGAAGGACAGTGGGATCAGTATTAGATTGATAAAGGAATATGGGGAGAGAGCAGGACAGTGGGATTAGTATTAGATTGATAAAGGAATATGGGGAGAGAGCAGGACAGTGGGATTAGTATTAGATTGATAAAGGAATATGGGGAGAGAGCAGGACAGTGGGATTTGTATTAGATTGTTAAAGGAATATGGGGAGAGAGTAGGACAGTGGGATTAGTACTGGATTGATAAAGGACTATGGGGAGATAGCAGGACAGTGGGATTAGTATTAGATTGTTAAAGGACTATGGGGAGAGAGCAGGACAGTGGGATTAGTATTAGATTGATAAAGGACTATGAGGAGAGAGCAGGACAGTGGGATTAGTATTAGATTGTTAAAGGACTATGGGGAGAGAGCAGGAAAGTGGGATTAGTATTAGATTGTTAAAGGACTATGGGGATTGAGCAGGACAGTGGGATTTGTATTAGATTGATGAAGGAATATGGGGAGAGAGCAGGACAGTGGGATTAGTATTAGACTGATAAAGGACTATGGGAAGAGAGCAGGACAGTGGGATTAGTATTAGATTGATAAAGGAATAGGGGGAGAGAGCAGGACAGTGGGATTAGTATTAGATTGATAAAGGACTATGGGGAGAGAGCAGGAAAGTGGGATTAGTATTAGATTGTTAAAGGACTGTGGGGAGAGAGCAGGAAAGTGGGATTAGTATTAGATTGATAAAGGAATATGGGGAGAGAGCAGTTCAGTGGGATTAGTATTAGATTGTTAAAGGAATTTGGGGAGAGAGCAGGACAGTGGGATAAGTGTTAGATTGATAAAGGACTATGGGGAGAGAGCGGGACTGAGGGATTAGTATTAGATTGATAAAGGAATATGGGGAGAGAGCAGGACAGTGGGATTAGTATTAGATTGATAAAGGAATATGGGGAGAGAGCAGGACAGTGGGAATAGTATTAGAATAATAAAGGACTATGGGGAGAGAGCAGGACAGTGGGATTAGTATTAGATTGATAAAGGAATATGGGGAGATAGCAGGGCAGTGGGATTAGTATTAGATTGATAAAGGACTATGGGAGAGAGCAGGACAGTGGGATTAGTATTAGATTGATAAAGGAATATGGGGAGAGAGCAGGACAGTGGGAATAGTATTAGAATAATAAAGGACTATGGGGAGAGAGCAGGACAGTGGGATTAGTATTAGATTGATAAAGGAATATGGGGAGATAGCAGGGCAGTGGGATTAGTATTAGATTGATAAAGGACTATGGGAGAGAGCAGGACAGTGGGATTAGTATTAGATTGATAAAGGAATATGGGGAGAGAGCAGGACAGTGGGATTAGTACTGGATTGATAAAGGACTATGGGGAGATAGCAGGACAATGGGATTAGTATTAGATTGTTAAAGGACTATGGTGAGAGAGCAGGACAGTGGGATTAGTATTAGATTGATAAAGGATTATGGGGAGAGAGCAGGACAGTGGGATTAGTATTACATTGTTAAAGGACTATGGTGAGAGAGCAGGACAGTGGGATTAGTATAAGATTGACAAAGGACTATGGGGGGAGAGCAGGACAGTGGGATTAATATTAGATAGTTAAAGGAATATGGGGAGAGAGCAGGACACTGGGATTAGTATTAGATTGATAAAGGATTATGGGGAGAGAGCAGTACAGTGGGATTAGTATTAGATAGTTAAAGGAATATGGGGAGAGAGCAGGACAGTGGGATTAGTATTAGATTGTTAAAGGAATATGGGGAGAGAGCAGGACAGTGGGATTAGTATTAGATTGATAAAGGAATATGGGGAGAGAGCAGGACAGTGGGATTAGTATTAGATTGTTAAAGGAATATGGGGAGAGAGCAGGAAAGTGGGATTAGTATTAGATTGATAAAGGAATATGGGGAGAGAGCAGGACAGTGGGATTAGTATTAGATTGATAAAGGAATATGGGGAGAGAGCAGGACAGTGGGATTAGTATTAAATTGTTAAAGGAATGTGGGGAGAGAGCAGGACAGTGGGATTAGTATTAGATTGATAAAGGAATATGGGGAGAGAGCAGGACAGTGGGATTAGTATTAGATTGTTAAAGGAATATGGGGAGAGAGCAGGACAGTGGGATTAGTATTAGATTGTTAAAGGAATATGGGGAGAGAGCAGGACAGTGGGATTAGTATTAGATTGATAAAGGAATATGGGGAGAGAGCAGGACAGTGGGATTAGTATTTGATTGATAAAGGCCTATGGGGAGAGAGCATGACAGTGGGATTAGTATTAGATTGTTAAAGGAATATGGGGAGAGAGCAGGACAGTGGGAATAGTATTAGAATAATAAAGGACTATGGGGAGAGAGCAGGACAGTGGGATTAGTATTAGATTGATAAAGGAATATGGGGAGAGAGCAGGACAGTGGGATTAGTATTAGATTGATAAAGGAATATGGGGAGAGAGCAGGACAGTGGGAATAGTATTAGAATAATAAAGGACTATGGGGAGAGAGCAGGACAGTGGGATCAGTATTAGATTGATAAAGGAATATGGGGAGAGAGCAGGACAGTGGGATTAGTATTAGATTGATAAAGGTCTATGGGGAGAGAGCAGGACAGTGGGATTAGTATTAGATTGATAAAGGAATATGGGGAGAGAGCAGGACAGTGGGATTTGTATTAGATTGTTAAAGGAATATGGGGAGAGAGCAGGACAGTGGGATTAGTACTGGATTGATAAAGGTCTATGGGGAGATAGCAGGACAGTGGGATTAGTATTAGATTGTTAAAGGACTATGGGGAGAGAGCAGGACAGTGGGATTAGTATTAGATTGATAAAGGACTATGAGGAGAGAGCAGGACAGTGGGATAAGTATTAGATTGATAAAGGAATATGGGGAGAGAGCAGGACAGTGGGATTAGTATTAGATTGTTAAAGGAATATGGGGAGAGAGCAGGACAGTGGGATTAGTATTAGATTGTTAAAGGAATATGGGGAGAGAGCAGGACAGTGGGATTAGTATTAGATTGATAAAGGAATATGGGGAGAGAGCAGGACAGTGGGATTAGTATTTGATTGATAAAGGCCTATGGGGAGAGAGCATGACAGTGGGATTAGTATTAGATTGTTAAAGGAATATGGGGAGAGAGCAGGACAGTGGGAATAGTATTAGAATAATAAAGGACTATGGGGAGAGAGCAGGACAGTGGGATTAGTATTAGATTGATAAAGGAATATGGGGAGAGAGCAGGACAGTGGGATTAGTATTAGATTGATAAAGGAATATGGGGAGAGAGCAGGACAGTGGGAATAGTATTAGAATAATAAAGGACTATGGGGAGAGAGCAGGACAGTGGGATCAGTATTAGATTGATAAAGGAATATGGGGAGAGAGCAGGACAGTGGGATTAGTATTAGATTGATAAAGGTCTATGGGGAGAGAGCAGGACAGTGGGATTAGTATTAGATTGATAAAGGAATATGGGGAGAGAGCAGGACAGTGGGATTTGTATTAGATTGTTAAAGGAATATGGGGAGAGAGCAGGACAGTGGGATTAGTACTGGATTGATAAAGGTCTATGGGGAGATAGCAGGACAGTGGGATTAGTATTAGATTGTTAAAGGACTATGGGGAGAGAGCAGGACAGTGGGATTAGTATTAGATTGATAAAGGACTATGAGGAGAGAGCAGGACAGTGGGATTAGTATTAGATTGTTAAAGGACTATGGGGAGAATGCAGGACAGTGGGATTAGTATTAGATTGACAACGGACTATGGGGAGAGAGCAGGACAGTGGGATTAGTATTAGATTGTTAAAGGAATATGGGGAGAGAGCAGGACAGTGGGATCAGTATTAGATTGATAAAGGAATATGGGGAGAGAGCAGGACAGTGGGATTAGTATTAGATTGATAAAGGACTATGGGGAGAGAGCAGGACAGTGGGATTAGTATTAGATTGATAAAGGAATATGGGGAGAGAGCAGGACAGTGGGATTTGTATTAGATTGTTAAAGAAATATGGGGAGAGAGCAGGACAGTGGGATTAGTACTGGATTGATAAAGGACTATGGGGAGATAGCAGGACAGTGGGATTAGTATTAGATTGTTAAAGGACTATGGGGAGAGAGCAGGACAGTGGGATTAGTATTAGATTGATAAAGGACTATGAGGAGAGAGCAGGACAGTGGGATTAGTATTAGATTGTTAAAGGACTATGGGGAGAGAGCAGGACAGTGGGATTAGTATTAGATTGACAAAGGACTATGGGGAGAGAGCAGGACAGTGGGATTAGTATTAGATTGTTAAAGGAATATGGGGAGAGAGCAGGACAGTGGGATTAGTATTAGATTGATAATGGATTATGGGGAGAGAGCAGTATAGTGGGATTAGTATTAGATTGATAAAGGAATATGGGGAGAGAGCAGGACAGTGGGATTAGTATTAGACTGTTAAAGGAATATGGGGAGAGAGCAGGACAGTGGGATTAGTATTAGATTGATAAAGGAATATGGGGAGAGAGCAGGACAGTGGGATTAGTATTAGATTGTTAAAGGAATATGGGGAGAGAGCAGGACAGTGGGATTAGTATTAGATTGATAAAGGAATATGGGGTGAGAGCAGGACAGTTTGATTAGTATTTGATTGATAAAGGAATATGGGGAGAGAGCAGGACAGTGGGATTAGTATTAGATTTTTAAAGGAATATGGGGAGAGAGCAGGACAGTGGGATTAGTATTAGATTAATAAAGGAATATGGGGAGAGAGCAGGACAGTGGGATTAGTATTAGATTGTTAAAGGAATATGGGGAGAGAGCAGGACAGTGGGATTAGTATTAGATTGATAAAGGAATATGGGGAGAGAGCAGGACAGTGGGATTAATATTTGATTGATAAAGGACTATGGGGAGAGAGCAGGACAGTGGGATTAGTATTAGATTGTTAAAGGAATATGGGGAGAGAGCAGGACAGTGGGATTAGTATTAGATTGAAAAAGGAATATGGGGAGAGAGCAGGACAGTGGGATTAGTATTAGATTGTTAAAGGACTATGGGGATAGAGCAGGACAGTGGGATTAGTATTAGATTGATAAAGGAATATGGGGAGAGAGCAGGACAGTGGGATTAGTATTAGATTGATAAAGGAATATGGGGAGAGAGCAGGACAGTGGGATTAGTATTAGATTGTTAAAGGAATATGGGGAGAGAGCAGGACAGTGGGATTAGTATTATATTGTTAAAGGAATATGGGGAGAGAGCAGGACAGTGGGATTAGTATTAGATTGATAAAGGAATATGGGGAGAGAGCAGGACAGTGGGATTAGTATTTGATTGATAAAGGACTATGGGGAGAGAGCAGGACAGTGGGATTAGTATTAGATTGTTAAAGGAATATGGGGAGAGAGCAGGACAGTGGGAATAGTATTAGAATAATAAAGGACTATGGGGAGAGAGCAGGACAGTGGGATTAGTATTAGATTTTTAAAGGAATATGGGGAGAGAGCAGGACAGTGGGATTAGTATTAGATTAATAAAGGAATATGGGGAGAGAGCAGGACAGTGGGATTAGTATTAGATTGTTAAAGGAATATGGGGAGAGAGCAGGACAGTGGGATTAGTATTAGATTGATAAAGGAATATGGGGAGAGAGCAGGACAGTGGGATTAATATTTGATTGATAAAGGACTATGGGGAGAGAGCAGGACAGTGGGATTAGTATTAGATTGTTAAAGGAATATGGGGAGAGAGCAGGACAGTGGGATTAGTATTAGATTGAAAAAGGAATATGGGGAGAGAGCAGGACAGTGGGATTAGTATTAGATTGTTAAAGGACTATGGGGATAGAGCAGGACAGTGGGATTAGTATTAGATTGATAAAGGAATATGGGGAGAGAGCAGGACAGTGGGATTAGTATTAGATTGATAAAGGAATATGGGGAGAGAGCAGGACAGTGGGATTAGTATTAGATTGTTAAAGGAATATGGGGAGAGAGCAGGACAGTGGGATTAGTATTATATTGTTAAAGGAATATTGGGAGAGAGCAGGACAGTGGGATTAGTATTAGATTGATAAAGGAATATGGGGAGAGAGCAGGACAGTGGGATTAGTATTTGAGTGATAAAGGACTATGGGGAGAGAGCAGGACAGTGGGATTAGTATTAGATTGTTAAAGGAATATGGGGAGAGAGCAGGACAGTGGGAATAGTATTAGAATAATAAAGGACTATGGGGAGAGAGCAGGACAGTGGGATTAGTATTAGATTGATAAAGGAATATGGGGAGAGAGCAGGACAGTGGGATTAGTATTAGATTGATAAAGGAATATGGGGAGAGAGCAGGACAGTGGGAATAGTATTAGAATAATAAAGGACTATGGGGAGAGAGCAGGACAGTGGGATCAGTATTAGATTGATAAAGGAATATGGGGAGAGAGCAGGACAGTGGGATTAGTATTAGATTAATATAGGACTATGGGGAGAGAGCAGGACAGTGGGATTAGTATTAGATTGATAAAGGAATATGGGGAGAGAGCAGGACAGTGGGATTTGTATTAGATTGTTAAAGGAATATGGGGAGAGAGCAGGACAGTGGGATTAGTACTGGATTGATAAAGGACTATGGGGAGATTGCAGGACAGTGGGATTAGTATTAGATTGTTAAAGGACTATGGGGAGAGAGCAGGACAGTGGGATTAGTATTAGATTGATAAAGGACTATGAGGAGAGAGCAGGACAGTGGGATTAGTATTAGATTGTTAAAGGACTATGGGGAGAGAGCAGGACAGTGGGATTAGTATTAGATTGTTAAAGGAATATGGGGAGAGAGCAGGAAAGTGGGATTAGTATTAGATTGATAATGGATTATGGGGAGAGAGCAGTATAGTGTGATTAGTATTAGATTGATAAAGGAATATGGGGAGAGAGCAGGACAGTGGGATTAGTATTAGATTGTTAAAGGAATATGGGGAGAGAGCAGGACAGTGGGATTAGTATTAGATTGATAAAGGAATATGGGGAGAGAGCAGGACAGTGGGATTGGTATTAGATTGTTAAAGGAATATGGGGAGAGAGCTGGACAGTGGGATTAGTATTAGATTGATAAAGGAATGTGGGGAGAGAGCAGGACAGTTTGATTAGTATTTGATTGATAAAGGAATATGGGGAGAGAGCAGGACAGTGGGATTCGTATTAGATTTTTAAAGGAATATGGGGAGAGAGCAGGACAGTGGGATTAGTATTAGATTGATAAAGGAATATGGGGAGAGAGCAGGACAGTGGGATTATCATTAGATTGTTAAAGGAATATGGGGGAGAGCAGGACAGTGGGAATAGTATTAGAATAATAAAGGACTATGGGGAGAGAGCAGGACAGTGGGATTAGTATTAGATTGATAAAGGAATATGGGGAGAGAGCAGGACAGTGGGATTAGTATTAGATTGATAAAGGAATATGGGGAGAGAGCAGGACAGTGGGAATAGTATTAGAATAATAAAGGACTATGGGGAGAGAGCAGGACAGTGGGATCAGTATTAGATTGATAAAGGAATATGGGGAGAGAGCAGGACAGTGGGATTAGTATTAGATTGATAAAGGTCTATGGGGAGAGAGCAGGACAGTGGGATTAGTATTAGATTGATAAAGGAATATGGGGAGAGAGCAGGACAGTGGGATTTGTATTAGATTGTTAAAGGAATATGGGGAGAGAGCAGGACAGTGGGATTAGTACTGGATTGATAAAGGTCTATGGGGAGATAGCAGGACAGTGGGATTAGTATTAGATTGTTAAAGGACTATGGGGAGAGAGCAGGACAGTGGGATTAGTATTAGATTGATAAAGGACTATGAGGAGAGAGCAGGACAGTGGGATTAGTATTAGATTGTTAAAGGACTATGGGGAGAATGCAGGACAGTGGGATTAGTATTAGATTGACAACGGACTATGGGGAGAGAGCAGGACAGTGGGATTAGTATTAGATTGTTAAAGGAATATGGGGAGAGAGCAGGACAGTGGGATCAGTATTAGATTGATAAAGGAATATGGGGAGAGAGCAGGACAGTGGGATTAGTATTAGATTGATAAAGGACTATGGGGAGAGAGCAGGACAGTGGGATTAGTATTAGATTGATAAAGGAATATGGGGAGAGAGCAGGACAGTGGGATTTGTATTAGATTGTTAAAGAAATATGGGGAGAGAGCAGGACAGTGGGATTAGTACTGGATTGATAAAGGACTATGGGGAGATAGCAGGACAGTGGGATTAGTATTAGATTGTTAAAGGACTATGGGGAGAGAGCAGGACAGTGGGATTAGTATTAGATTGATAAAGGACTATGAGGAGAGAGCAGGACAGTGGGATTAGTATTAGATTGTTAAAGGACTATGGGGAGAGAGCAGGACAGTGGGATTAGTATTAGATTGACAAAGGACTATGGGGAGAGAGCAGGACAGTGGGATTAGTATTAGATTGTTAAAGGAATATGGGGAGAGAGCAGGACAGTGGGATTAGTATTAGATTGATAATGGATTATGGGGAGAGAGCAGTATAGTGGGATTAGTATTAGATTGATAAAGGAATATGGGGAGAGAGCAGGACAGTGGGATTAGTATTAGACTGTTAAAGGAATATGGGGAGAGAGCAGGACAGTGGGATTAGTATTAGATTGATAAAGGAATATGGGGAGAGAGCAGGACAGTGGGATTAGTATTAGATTGTTAAAGGAATATGGGGAGAGAGCAGGACAGTGGGATTAGTATTAGATTGATAAAGGAATATGGGGTGAGAGCAGGACAGTTTGATTAGTATTTGATTGATAAAGGAATATGGGGAGAGAGCAGGACAGTGGGATTAGTATTAGATTTTTAAAGGAATATGGGGAGAGAGCAGGACAGTGGGATTAGTATTAGATTAATAAAGGAATATGGGGAGAGAGCAGGACAGTGGGATTAGTATTAGATTGTTAAAGGAATATGGGGAGAGAGCAGGACAGTGGGATTAGTATTAGATTGATAAAGGAATATGGGGAGAGAGCAGGACAGTGGGATTAATATTTGATTGATAAAGGACTATGGGGAGAGAGCAGGACAGTGGGATTAGTATTAGATTGTTAAAGGAATATGGGGAGAGAGCAGGACAGTGGGATTAGTATTAGATTGAAAAAGGAATATGGGGAGAGAGCAGGACAGTGGGATTAGTATTAGATTGTTAAAGGACTATGGGGATAGAGCAGGACAGTGGGATTAGTATTAGATTGATAAAGGAATATGGGGAGAGAGCAGGACAGTGGGATTAGTATTAGATTGATAAAGGAATATGGGGAGAGAGCAGGACAGTGGGATTAGTATTAGATTGTTAAAGGAATATGGGGAGAGAGCAGGACAGTGGGATTAGTATTATATTGTTAAAGGAATATGGGGAGAGAGCAGGACAGTGGGATTAGTATTAGATTGATAAAGGAATATGGGGAGAGAGCAGGACAGTGGGATTAGTATTTGATTGATAAAGGACTATGGGGAGAGAGCAGGACAGTGGGATTAGTATTAGATTGTTAAAGGAATATGGGGAGAGAGCAGGACAGTGGGAATAGTATTAGAATAATAAAGGACTATGGGGAGAGAGCAGGACAGTGGGATTAGTATTAGATTTTTAAAGGAATATGGGGAGAGAGCAGGACAGTGGGATTAGTATTAGATTAATAAAGGAATATGGGGAGAGAGCAGGACAGTGGGATTAGTATTAGATTGTTAAAGGAATATGGGGAGAGAGCAGGACAGTGGGATTAGTATTAGATTGATAAAGGAATATGGGGAGAGAGCAGGACAGTGGGATTAATATTTGATTGATAAAGGACTATGGGGAGAGAGCAGGACAGTGGGATTAGTATTAGATTGTTAAAGGAATATGGGGAGAGAGCAGGACAGTGGGATTAGTATTAGATTGAAAAAGGAATATGGGGAGAGAGCAGGACAGTGGGATTAGTATTAGATTGTTAAAGGACTATGGGGATAGAGCAGGACAGTGGGATTAGTATTAGATTGATAAAGGAATATGGGGAGAGAGCAGGACAGTGGGATTAGTATTAGATTGATAAAGGAATATGGGGAGAGAGCAGGACAGTGGGATTAGTATTAGATTGTTAAAGGAATATGGGGAGAGAGCAGGACAGTGGGATTAGTATTATATTGTTAAAGGAATATTGGGAGAGAGCAGGACAGTGGGATTAGTATTAGATTGATAAAGGAATATGGGGAGAGAGCAGGACAGTGGGATTAGTATTTGAGTGATAAAGGACTATGGGGAGAGAGCAGGACAGTGGGATTAGTATTAGATTGTTAAAGGAATATGGGGAGAGAGCAGGACAGTGGGAATAGTATTAGAATAATAAAGGACTATGGGGAGAGAGCAGGACAGTGGGATTAGTATTAGATTGATAAAGGAATATGGGGAGAGAGCAGGACAGTGGGATTAGTATTAGATTGATAAAGGAATATGGGGAGAGAGCAGGACAGTGGGAATAGTATTAGAATAATAAAGGACTATGGGGAGAGAGCAGGACAGTGGGATCAGTATTAGATTGATAAAGGAATATGGGGAGAGAGCAGGACAGTGGGATTAGTATTAGATTAATATAGGACTATGGGGAGAGAGCAGGACAGTGGGATTAGTATTAGATTGATAAAGGAATATGGGGAGAGAGCAGGACAGTGGGATTTGTATTAGATTGTTAAAGGAATATGGGGAGAGAGCAGGACAGTGGGATTAGTACTGGATTGATAAAGGACTATGGGGAGATTGCAGGACAGTGGGATTAGTATTAGATTGTTAAAGGACTATGGGGAGAGAGCAGGACAGTGGGATTAGTATTAGATTGATAAAGGACTATGAGGAGAGAGCAGGACAGTGGGATTAGTATTAGATTGTTAAAGGACTATGGGGAGAGAGCAGGACAGTGGGATTAGTATTAGATTGTTAAAGGAATATGGGGAGAGAGCAGGAAAGTGGGATTAGTATTAGATTGATAATGGATTATGGGGAGAGAGCAGTATAGTGTGATTAGTATTAGATTGATAAAGGAATATGGGGAGAGAGCAGGACAGTGGGATTAGTATTAGATTGTTAAAGGAATATGGGGAGAGAGCAGGACAGTGGGATTAGTATTAGATTGATAAAGGAATATGGGGAGAGAGCAGGACAGTGGGATTGGTATTAGATTGTTAAAGGAATATGGGGAGAGAGCTGGACAGTGGGATTAGTATTAGATTGATAAAGGAATGTGGGGAGAGAGCAGGACAGTTTGATTAGTATTTGATTGATAAAGGAATATGGGGAGAGAGCAGGACAGTGGGATTCGTATTAGATTTTTAAAGGAATATGGGGAGAGAGCAGGACAGTGGGATTAGTATTAGATTGATAAAGGAATATGGGGAGAGAGCAGGACAGTGGGATTATCATTAGATTGTTAAAGGAATATGGGGGAGAGCAGGACAGTGGGATTAGTATTAGATTGTTAAAGGAATATGGGGAGAGAGCAGGACAGTGGGATTAGTATTAGATTGATGAAGGAATATGGGGAGAGAGCAGGACAGTGGGATTAATATTTGATTGATAAAGGACTATGGGGAGAGAGCAGGACAGTGGGATTAGTATTAGATTGTTAAAGGAATATGGGGAGAGAGCAGGACAGTGGGATTAGTATTAGATTGAAAAAGGAATATGGGGAGAGAGCAGGACAGTGGGATTAGTATTAGATTGCAAAAGGACTATGGGGATAGAGCAGGACAGTGGGATTAGTATTAGATTGATAAAGGAATATGGGGAGAGAGCAGGACAGTGGGCTTAGTATTAGATAGATAAAGGAATATGGGGAGAGAGCAGGACAGTGGGATTAGTATTAGATTGTTAAAGGAATATGGGGAGAGAGCAGGACAGTGGGATTAGTATTAGATTTATAAAGGAATATGGGGAGAGAGCAGGACAGTGGGATTAGTATTAGATTGTTAAAGGAATATGGGGAGAGAGCAGGACAGTGGGATTAGTATTAGATTGTTAAAGGAATATGGGGAGAGAGCAGGACAGTGGGATTAGTATTAGATTGATAAAGGAATATGGGGAGAGAGCAGGACAGTGGGATTAGTATTTGATTGATAAAGGACTATGGGGAGAGAGCATGACAGTGGGATTAGTATTAGATTGTTAAAGGAATATGGGGAGAGAGCAGGACAGTGGGAATAGTATTAGAATAATAAAGGACTATGGGGAGAGAGCAGGACAGTGGGATTAGTATTAGATTGATAAAGGAATATGGGGAGAGAGCAGGACCGTGGGATTAGTATTAGATTGATAAAGGAATATGGGGAGAGAGCAGGTCAGTGGGAATAGTATTAGAATAATAAAGGACTATGGGGAGAGAGCAGGACAGTGGGATTAGTATTAGATTGATAAAGGAATATGGGGAGAGAGCAGGACAGTGGGATTAGTATTAGATTAATAAAGGACTATGGGGAGAGAGCAGGACAGTGGGATTAGTATTAGATTGATAAAGGAATATGGGGAGAGAGCAGGACAGTGGGATTTGTATTAGATTGTTAAAGGAATATGGGGAGAGAGCAGGACAGTGGGATTAGTATTAGATTGATAAAGGACTATGAGGAGAGAGCAGGACAGTGGGATTAGTATTAGATTGTTAAAGGACTATGGGGAGAGAGCAGGAAAGTGGGATTAGTATTAGATTGTTAAAGGACTATGGGGAGAGAGCAGGACAGTGGGATTAGTATTAGATTGATGAAGGAATATGGGGAGAGAGCAGGACAGTGGGATTAGTATTAGACTGATACAGGACTATGGGAAGAGAGCAGGACAGTGGGATTAGTATTAGATTGATAAAGGAATATGGGGAGAGAGCAGGACAGTGGGATTAGTATTAGATTGATAAAGGACTATGGGAAGAGAGCAGGACAGTGGGATTAGTATTAGATTGTTAAAGGACTATGGGGAGAGAGCAGGACAGTGGGATTAGTATTAGATTGATAAAGGACTATGAGGAGAGAGCAGGACAGTGGGATTAGTATTAGATTGTTAAAGGACTATGGGGAGAGAGCAGGAAAGTGGGATTAGTATTAGATTGTTAAAGGACTATGGGGAGAGAGCAGGACAGTGGGATTAGTATTAGATTGATAAAGGAATATGGGGAGAGAGCAGGACAGTGGGATTAGTATTAGATTGATAAAGGAATATGGGGAGAGAGCAGGACAGTGGGAATAGTATTAGAATAATAAAGGACTATGGGGAGAGAGCAGGACAGTGGGATCAGTATTAGATTGATAAAGGAATATGGGGAGAGAGCAGGACAGTGGGATTAGTATTAGATTAATATAGGACTATGGGGAGAGAGCAGGACAGTGGGATTAGTATTAGATTGATAAAGGAATATGGGGAGAGAGCAGGACAGTGGGATTTGTATTAGATTGTTAAAGGAATATGGGGAGAGAGCAGGACAGTGGGATTAGTACTGGATTGATAAAGGACTATGGGGAGATTGCAGGACAGTGGGATTAGTATTAGATTGTTAAAGGACTATGGGGAGAGAGCAGGACAGTGGGATTAGTATTAGATTGATAAAGGACTATGAGGAGAGAGCAGGACAGTGGGATTAGTATTAGATTGTTAAAGGACTATGGGGAGAGAGCAGGACAGTGGGATTAGTATTAGATTGTTAAAGGAATATGGGGAGAGAGCAGGAAAGTGGGATTAGTATTAGATTGATAATGGATTATGTGGAGAGAGCAGTATAGTGGGATTAGTATTAGATTGATAAAGGAATATGGGGAGAGAGCAGGACAGTGGGATTAGTATTAGATTTTTAAAGGAATATGGGGAGAGAGCAGGACAGTGGGATTAGTATTAGATTGATAAAGGAATATGGGGAGAGAGCAGGACAGTGGGATTGGTATTAGATTGTTAAAGGAATATGGGGAGAGAGCTGGACAGTGGGATTAGTATTAGATTGATAAAGGAATGTGGGGAGAGAGCAGGACAGTTTGATTAGTATTTGATTGATAAAGGAATATGGGGAGAGAGCAGGACAGTGGGATTCGTATTAGATTTTTAAAGGAATATGGGGAGAGAGCAGGACAGTGGGATTAGTATTAGATTGATAAAGGAATATGGGGAGAGAGCAGGACAGTGGGATTATCATTAGATTGTTAAAGGAATATGGGGGAGAGCAGGACAGTGGGATTAGTATTAGATTGTTAAAGGAATATGGGGAGAGAGCAGGACAGTGGGATTAGTATTAGATTGATAAAGGAATATGGGGAGAGAGCAGGACAGTGGGATTAATATTTGATTGATAAAGGACTATGGGGAGAGAGCAGGACAGTGGGATTAGTATTAGATTGTTAAAGTATTATGGGGAGAGAGCAGGACAGTGGGATTAGTATTAGATTGAAAAAGGAATATGGGGAGAGAGCAGGACAGTGGGATTAGTATTAGATTGCAAGAGGACTATGGGGATAGAGCAGGACAGTGGGATTAGTATTAGATTGATAAAGGAATATGGGGAGAGAGCAGGACAGTGGGCTTAGTATTAGATAGATAAAGGAATATGGGGAGAGAGCAGGACAGTGGGATTAGTATTAGATTGTTAAAGGAATATGGGGAGAGAGCAGGACAGTGGGATTAGTATTAGATTTATAAAGGAATATGGGGAGAGAGCAGGACAGTGGGATTAGTATTAGATTGTTAAAGGAATATGGGGAGAGAGCAGGACAGTGGGATTAGTATTAGATTGTTAAAGGAATATGGGGAGAGAGCAGGACAGTGGGATTAGTATTAGATTGATAAAGGAATATGGGGAGAGAGCAGGACAGTGGGATTAGTATTTGATTGATAAAGGACTATGGGGAGAGAGCATGACAGTGGGATTAGTATTAGATTGTTAAAGGAATATGGGGAGAGAGCAGGACAGTGGGAATAGTATTAGAATAATAAAGGACTATGGGGAGAGAGCAGGACAGTGGGATTAGTATTAGATTGATAAAGGAATATGGGGAGAGAGCAGGACAGTGGGATTAGTATTAGATTGATAAAGGAATATGGGGAGAGAGCAGGTCAGTGGGAATAGTATTAGAATAATAAAGGACTATGGGGAGAGAGCAGGACAGTGGGATCAGTATTAGATTGATAAAGGAATATGGGGAGAGAGCAGGACAGTGGGATTAGTATTAGATTAATAAAGGACTATGGGGAGAGAGCAGGACAGTTGGATTAGTATTAGATTGATAAAGGAATATGGGGAGAGAGCAGGACAGTGGGATTTGTATTAGATTGTTAAAGGAATATGGGGAGAGAGCAGGACAGTGGGATTAGTATTAGATTGATAAAGGACTATGAGGAGAGAGCAGGACAGTGGGATTAGTATTAGATTGATAAAGGAATATGGGGAGAGAGCAGGACAGTGGGATTAATACTTGATTGATAAAGGACTATGGGGAGAGAGCAGGACAGTGGGATTAGTATTAGATTGTTAAAGGAATATGGGGAGAGAGCAGGACAGTGGGATTAGTATTAGATTGAAAAAGGAATATGGGGAGAGAGCAGGACAGTGGGATTAGTATTAGATTGTTAAAGGAATATGGGGAGAGAGCAGGACAGTGGGATTAGTATTAGATTGAAAAAGGAATATGGGGATAGAGCAGGACAGTGGGATTAGTATTAGATTGATAAAGGAATATGGGGAGAGAGCAGGACAGTGGGATTAGTATTAGATTGATAAAGGAATATGGGGAGAGAGCAGGACAGTGGGATTAGTATTAGATTGTTAAAGGAATATGGGGAGAGAGCAGGACAGTGGGATTAGTATTATATTGTTAAAGGAATATTGGGAGAGAGCAGGACAGTGGGATTAGTATTAGATTGATAAAGGAATATGGGGAGAGAGCAGGACAGTGGGATTAGTATTTGATTGATAAAGGACTATGGGGAGAGAGCAGGACAATGGGATTAGTATTAGATTGTTAAAGGAATATGGGGAGAGAGCAGGACAGTGGGAATAGTATTAGAATAATAAAGGACTATGGGGAGAGAGCAGGACAGTGGGATTAGTATTAGATTGATAAAGGAATATGGGGAGAGAGCAGGACAGTGGGATTAGTATTAGATTGATAAAGGAATATGGGGAGAGAGCAGGACAGTGGGAATAGTATTAGAATAATAAAGGACTATGGGGAGAGAGCAGGACAGTGGGATCAGTATTAGATTGATAAAGGAATATGGGGAGAGAGCAGGACAGTGGGATTAGTATTAGATTAAAATAGGACTATGGGGAGAGAGCAGGACAGTGGGATTATTATTAGATTGATAAAGGAATATGGGGAGAGAGCAGGACAGTGGGATTTGTATTAGATTGTTAAAGGAATATGGGGAGAGAGCAGGACAGTGGGATTAGTACTGGATTGATAAAGGACTATGGGGAGATTGCAGGACAGTGGGATTAGTATTAGATTGATAAAGGACTATGGGGAGAGAGCAGGACAGTGGGATTAGTATTAGATTGTTAAAGGAATATGGGGAGAGAGCAGGACAGTGGGATTAGTATTAGATTGAAAAAGGAATATGGGGAGAGAGCAGGACAGTGGGATTAGTATTAGATTGCAAAAGGACTATGGGGATAGAGCAGGACAGTGGGATTAGTATTAGATTGATAAAGGAATATGGGGAGAGAGCAGGACAGTGGGCTTAGTATTAGATAGATAAAGGAATATGGGGAGAGAGCAGGACAGTGGGATTAGTATTAGATTGTTAAAGGAATATGGGGAGAGAGCAGGACAGTGGGATTAGTATTAGATTTATAAAGGAATATGGGGAGAGAGCAGGACAGTGGGATTAGTATTAGATTGTTAAAGGAATATGGGGAGAGAGCAGGACAGTGGGATTAGTATTAGATTGTTAAAGGAATATGGGGAGAGAGCAGGACAGTGGGATTAGTATTAGATTGATAAAGGAATATGGGGAGAGAGCATTACAGTGGGATTAGTATTTGATTGATAAAGGACTATGGGGAGAGAGCATGACAGTGGGATTAGTATTAGATTGTTAAAGGAATATGGGGAGAGAGCAGGACAGTGGGAATAGTATAAGAATAATAAAGGACTATGGGGAGAGAGCAGGACAGTGGGATTAGTATTAGATTGATAAAGGAATATGGGGAGAGAGCAGGACAGTGGGATTAGTATTAGATTGATAAAGGAATATGGGGAGAGAGCAGGTCAGTGGGAATAGTATTAGAATAATAAAGGACTATGGGGAGAGAGCAGGACAGTGGGATCAGTATTAGATTGATAAAGGAATATGGGGAGAGAGCAGGACAGTTGGATTAGTATTAGATTAATAAAGGACTATGGGGAGAGAGCAGGACAGTGGGATTAGTATTAGATTGATAAAGGAATATGGGGAGAGAGCAGGACAGTGGGATTTGTATTAGATTGTTAAAGGAATATGGGGAGAGAGCAGGACAGTGGGATTAGTATTAGATTGATAAAGGACTATGAGGAGAGAGCAGGACAGTGGGATTAGTATTAGATTGATAAAGGAATATGGGGAGAGAGCAGGACAGTGGGATTAGTATTTGATTGATAAAGGACTATGGGGAGAGAGCAGGACAGTGGGATTAGTATTAGATTGTTAAGGGAATATGGGGAGAGAGCAGGACAGTGGGAATAGTATTAGAATAATAAAGGACTATGGGGAGAGAGCAGGACAGTGGGATTAGTATTAGATTGATAAAGGAATATGGGGAGAGAGCAGGACAGTGGGATTAGTATTAGATTGATAAAGGAATATGGGGAGAGAGCAGGACAGTGGGAATAGTATTAGAATAATAAAGGACTATGGGGAGAGAGCAGGACAGTGGGATCAGTATTAGATTGATAAAGGAATATGGGGAGAGAGCAGGACAGTGGGATTAGTATTAGATTAATATAGGACTATGGGGAGAGAGCAGGACAGTGGGATTAGTATTAGATTGATAAAGGAATATGGGGAGAGAGCAGGACAGTGGGATTTGTATTAGATTGTTAAAGGAATATGGGGAGAGAGCAGGACAGTGGGATTAGTACTGGATTGATAAAGGACTATGGGGAGATTGCAGGACAGTGGGATTAGTATTAGATTGTTAAAGGACTATGGGGAGAGAGCAGGACAGTGGGATTAGTATTAGATTGATAAAGGACTATGAGGAGAGAGCAGGACAGTGGGATTAGTATTAGATTGTTAAAGGACTATGGGGAGAGAGCAGGACAGTGGGATTAGTATTAGATTGTTAAAGGAATATGGGGAGAGAGCAGGAAAGTGGGATTAGTATTAGATTGATAATGGATTATGGGGAGAGAGCAGCATAGTGGGATTAGTATTAGATTGATAAAGGAATATGGGGAGAGAGCAGGACAGTGGGATTAGTATTAGATTGTTAAAGGAATATGGGGAGAGAGCAGGACAGTGGGATTAGTATTAGATTGTTAAAGGACTATGGGGAGAGAGCAGGAAATTGGGATTAGTATTAGATTGTTAAAGGACTATGGGGATAGAGCAGGACAGTGGGATTAGTATTAGATTGTTAAAGTACTATGGGGAGAGAGCAGGACAGTGGGATTAGTATTAGATTGATGAAGGAATATGGGGAGAGAGCAGGACAGTGGGATTAGTATTAGACTGATAAAGGACTATGGGAAGAGAGCAGGACAGTGGGATTAGTATTAGATTGATAAAGGAATATGGGGAGAGAGCAGGACAGTGGGATTAGTATTAGATTGGTAAAGGACTATGGGGAGAGAGCAGGACAGTGGGATTAGTATTAGATTGTTAAAGGACTGTGGGGAGAGAGCAGGAAAGTGGGATTAGTATTAGATTGATAAAGGAATATGGGGAGAGAGCAGTTCAGTGGGATTAGTATTAGATTGTTAAAGGAATTTGGGGAGAGAGCAGGACAGTGGGATAAGTGTTAGATTGATAAAGGAATATGGGGAGAGAGCGGGACAGAGGGATTAGTATTAGATTGATAAAGGACTATGGGGAGAGAGCAGGACAGTGGGAATAGTATTAGAATAATAAAGGACTATGGGGAGAGAGCAGGACAGTGGGATTAGTATTAGATTGATAAAGGAATATGGGGAGATAGCAGGGCAGTGGGATTAGTATTAGATTGATAAAGGACTATGGGAGAGAGCAGGACAGTGGGATTAGTATTAGATTGATAAAGGAATATGGGGAGAGAGCAGGACAGTGGGAATAGTAATAGAATAATAAAGGACTATGGGGAGAGAGCAGGACAGTGGGATTAGTATTAGATTGATAAAGGAATATGGGGAGATAGCAGGGCAGTGGGATTAGTATTAGATTGATAAAGGACTATGGGAGAGAGCAGGACAGTGGGAATAGTAATAGAGTAATAAAGGACTATGGGGAGAGAGCAGGACAGTGGGATTAGTATTAGATTGATAAAGGAATATGGGGAGATAGCAGGGCAGTGGGATTAGTATTAGATTGATAAAGGACTATGGGAGAGAGCAGGACAGTGGGATTAGTATTAGATTGATAAAGGAATATGGGGAGAGAGCAGGACAGTGGGATTAGTACTGGACTGATAAAGGACTATGGGGAGATAGCAGGACAGTGGGATTAGTATTAGATTGTTAAAGGACTATGGGGAGAGAGCAGGACAGTGGGATTAGTATTAGATTGATAAAGGACTATGGGGAGAGAGCAGGACAGTGGGATTAGTATTAGATTGTTAAAGGACTATGGGGAGAGAGCAGGACAGTGGGATTAGTATAAGATTGACAAAGGACTATGGGGAGAGAGCAGGACAGTGGGATTAGTATTAGATAGTTAAAGGAATATGGGGAGAGAGCAGGACACTGGGATTACTATTAGATTGATAAAGGATTATGGGGAGAGAGCAGTACAGTGGGATTAGTATTAGATAGTTAAAGGAATATGGGGAGAGAGCAGGACAGTGGGATTAGTATTAGATTGTTAAAGGAATATGTGGAGAGAGCAGGACAGTGGGATTAGTATTAGATTGATAAAGGAATATGGGGAGAGAGCAGGACAGTGGGATTAGTATTAGATTGTTAAAGGAATATGGGGAGAGAGCAGGACAGTGGGATTAGTATGAGATTGATAAAGGAATATGGGGAGAGAGCAGGACAGTGGGATTAGTATTAGATTGATAAAGGAATATGGGGAGAGAGCAGGACAGTGGGATTAGTATTAGATTGTTAAAGGAATATGGGGAGAGGGCAGGACAGTGGGATTAGTATTAGATTGATAAAGGAATATGGGGAGAGAGCAGGACAGTGTGATTAGTATTAGATTGTTAAAGGAATATGGTGAGAGAGCAGGACAGTGGGATTAGTATTAGATTGTTAAAGGAATATGGGGAGAGAGCAGGACAGTGGGATTAGTATTAGATTGATAAAGCAATATGGGGAGAGAGCAGGACAGTGGGATTAGTATTTGATTGATAAAGGACTATGGGGAGAGAGCATGACAGTGGGATTAGTATTAGATTGTTAAAGGAATATGGGGAGAGAGCAGGACAGTGGGAATAGTATTAGAATAATAAAGGACTATGGGGAGAGAGCAGGACAGTGGGATTAGTATTAGATTGATAAAGGAATATGGGGAGAGAGCAGGACAGTGGGATTAGTATTAGATTGATAAAGGAATATGGGGAGAGAGCAGGACAGTGGGAATAGTAATAGAATAATAAAGGACTATGGGGAGAGAGCAGGACAGTGGGATCAGTATTAGATTGATAAAGGAATATGGGGAGAGAGCAGGACAGTGGGATTAGTATTAGATTGATAAAGGACTATGGGGAGAGAGCAGGACAGTGGGATTAGTATTAGATGGATAAAGGAATATGGGGAGAGAGCAGGACAGTGGGATTAGTACTGGATTGATATAGGACTATGGGGAGATAGCAGGACAGTGGGATTAGTATTAGATTGTTAAAGGAATATGGGGAGAGAGCAGGACAGTGGGATTAGTACTGGATTGATATAGGACTATGGGGAGATAGCAGGACAGTGGGATTAGTATTAGATTGTTAAAGGACTATGGGGAGAGAGCAGGACAGTGGGATTAGTATTAGATTGATAAAGGACTATGAGGAGAGAGCAGGACAGTGGGATTTGTATTAGATTGACAAAGGACTATGGGGAGAGAGCAGGACAGTGGGATTAGTATTAGATTGACAAAGGACTATGGGGAGAGAGCAGGACAGTGGGATTAGTATTAGATTGTTAAAGGAATATGGGGAGAGAGCAGGACAGTGGGATCAGTATTAGATTGATAAAGGAATATGGGGAGAGAGCAGGACAGTGGGATTAGTATTAGATTGATAAAGGACTATGGGGAGAGAGCAGGACAGTGGGATTAGTATTAGATTGATAAAGGAATATGGGGAGAGAGCAGGACAGTGGGATTTGTATTAGATTGTTAAAGGAATATGGGGAGAGAGCAGGACAGTGGGATTAGTACTGGATTGATAAAGGACTATGGGGAGATAGCAGGACAGTGGGATTAGTATGAGATTGTTAAAGGACTATGGGGAGAGAGCAGGACAGTGGGATTAGTATTAGATTGATAAAGGACTATGAGGAGAGAGCAGGACAGTGGGATTAGTATTAGATTGTTAAAGGACTATGGGGAGAGAGCAGGACAGTGGGATTAGTATTAGATTGACAAAGGACTATGGGGAGAGAGCAGGACAGTGGGATTAGTTTTAGATTGTTAAAGGAATATGGGGAGAGAGCAGGACAGTGGGATTAGTATTAGATTGATAATGGATTATGGGGAGAGAGCAGTATAGTGGTATTAGTATTAGATTGATAAAGGAATATGGGGAGAGAGCAGGACAGTGGGATTAGTATTAGATTGTTAAAGGAATATGGGGAGAGAGCAGGACAGTGGGATTAGTATTAGATTGATAAAGGAATATGGGGAGAGAGCAGGACAGTGGGATTAGTATTAGATTGTTAAAGGAATATGGGGAGAGAGCAGGACAGTGGGATTAGTATTAGATTGATAAAGGAATATGGGGAGAGAGCAGGACAGTTTGATTAGTATTTGATTGATAAAGGAATATGGGGAGAGAGCAGGACAGTGGGATTATCATTAGATTGTTAAAGGAATATGGGGAGAGAGCAGGACAGTGGGATTAGTATTAGATTGATAAAGGAATATGGGGAGAGAGCAGGACAGTGGGATTAATATTTGATTGATAAAGGACTATGGGGAGAGAGCAGGACAGTGGGATTAGTATTAGATTGTTAAAGGAATATGGGGAGAGAGCAGGACAGTGGGATTAGTATTAGATTGAAAAAGGAATATGGGGAGAGAGCAGGACAGTGGGATTAGTATTAGATTGTTGAAGGACTATGGGGATAGAGCAGGACAGTGGGATTAGTATTAGAGTGATGAAGGAATATGGGGAGAGAGCAGGACAGTGGGATTAGTATTGGACTGATAAAGGACTATGGGAAGAGAGCAGGACAGTGGGATTAGTATTAGATTGTTAAAGGAATATGGGGAGAGAGCAGGACAGTGGGATTAGTATTAGATTGATAAAGGAATATGGGGAGAGAGCAGGACAGTGGGATTAGTATTAGATTGATAAAGGAATATGGGGAGAGAGCAGGACAGTGGGATTAATATTAGATTGATAAAGGAATATGGGGAGAGAGCAGGACAGTGGGATTAATATTTGATTGATAAAGGACTATGGGGAGAGAGCAGGACAGTGGGATTAGTATTAGATTGTTAAAGGAATATGGGGAGAGAGCAGGACAGTGGGATTAGTATTAGATTGAAAAAGGAATATGGGGAGAGAGCAGGACAGTGGGATTAGTATTAGATTGTTGAAGGACTATGGGGATAGAGCAGGACAGTGGGATTAGTATTAGAGTGATGAAGGAATATGGGGAGAGAGCAGGACAGTGGGATTAGTATTGGACTGATAAAGGACTATGGGAAGAGAGCAGGACAGTGGGATTAGTATTAGATTGTTAAAGGACTATGGGGAGAGAGCAGGACAGTGGGATTAGTATTAGATTGATAAAGGACTATGGGGAGAGAGCAGGACAGTGGGATTAGTATTAGATTGTTAAAGGACTATGGGGAGAGAGCAGGACAGTGGGATTAGTATAAGATTGACAAAGGACTATGGGGAGAGAGCAGGACAGTGGGATTAGTATTAGATAGTTAAAGGAATATGGGGAGAGAGCAGGACACTGGGATTACTATTAGATTGATAAAGGATTATGGGGAGAGAGCAGTACAGTGGGATTAGTATTAGATAGTTAAAGGAATATGGGGAGAGAGCAGGACAGTGGGATTAGTATTAGATTGTTAAAGGAATATGTGGAGAGAGCAGGACAGTGGGATTAGTATTAGATTGATAAAGGAATATGGGGAGAGAGCAGGACATTGGGATTAGTATTAGATTGTTAAAGGAATATGGGGAGAGAGCAGGACAGTGGGATTAGTATGAGATTGATAAAGGAATATGGGGAGAGAGCAGGACAGTGGGATTAGTATTAGATTGATAAAGGAATATGGGGAGAGAGCAGGACAGTGGGATTAGTATTAGATTGTTAAAGGAATATGTGGAGAGGGCAGGACAGTGGGATTAGTATTAGATTGATAAAGGAATATGGGGAGAGAGCAGGACAGTGTGATTAGTATTAGATTGTTAAAGGAATATGGGGAGAGAGCAGGACAGTGGGATTAGTATTAGATTGTTAAAGGAATATGGGGAGAGAGCAGGACAGTGGGATTAGTATTAGATTGATAAAGGAATATGGGGAGAGAGCAGGACAGTGGGATTAGTATTTGATTGATAAAGGACTATGGGGAGAGAGCATGACAGTGGGATTAGTATTAGATTGTTAAAGGAATATGGGGAGAGAGCAGGACAGTGGGAATAGTATTAGAATAATAAAGGACTATGGGGAGAGAGCAGGACAGTGGGATTAGTATTAGATTGATAAAGGAATATGGGGAGAGAGCAGGACAGTGGGATTAGTATTAGATTGATAAAGGAATATGGGGAGAGAGCAGGACAGTGGGAATAGTATTAGAATAATAAAGGACTATGGGGAGAGAGCAGGACAGTGGGATCAGTATTAGATTGATAAAGGAATATGGGGAGAGAGCAGGACAGTGGGATTAGTATTAGATTGATAAAGGACTATGGGGAGAGAGCAGGACAGTGGGATTAGTATTAGATGGATAAAGGAATATGGGGAGAGAGCAGGACAGTGGGATTAGTACTGGATTGATATAGGACTATGGGGAGATAGCAGGACAGTGGGATTAGTATTAGATTGTTAAAGGAATATGGGGAGAGAGCAGGACAGTGGGATTAGTACTGGATTGATATAGGACTATGGGGAGATAGCAGGACAGTGGGATTAGTATTAGATTGTTAAAGGACTATGGGGAGAGAGCAGGACAGTGGGATTAGTATTAGATTGATAAAGGACTATGAGGAGAGAGCAGGACAGTGGGATTTGTATTAGATTGACAAAGGACTATGGGGAGAGAGCAGGACAGTGGGATTAGTATTAGATTGACAAAGGACTATGGGGAGAGAGCAGGACAGTGGGATTAGTATTAGATTGTTAAAGGAATATGGGGAGAGAGCAGGACAGTGGGATCAGTATTAGATTGATAAAGGAATATGGGGAGAGAGCAGGACAGTGGGATTAGTATTAGATTGATAAAGGACTATGGGGAGAGAGCAGGACAGTGGGATTAGTATTAGATTGATAAAGGAATATGGGGAGAGAGCAGGACAGTTTGATTTGTATTAGATTGTTAAAGGAATATGGGGAGAGAGCAGGACAGTGGGATTAGTACTGGATTGATAAAGGACTATGGGGAGATAGCAGGACAGTGGGATTAGTATGAGATTGTTAAAGGACTATGGGGAGAGAGCAGGACAGTGGGATTAGTATTAGATTGATAAAGGACTATGAGGAGAGAGCAGGACAGTGGGATTAGTATTAGATTGTTAAAGGACTATGGGGAGAGAGCAGGACAGTGGGATTAGTATTAGATTGACAAAGGACTATGGGGAGAGAGCAGGACAGTGGGATTAGTTTTAGATTGTTAAAGGAATATGGGGAGAGAGCAGGACAGTGGGATTAGTATTAGATTGATAATGGATTATGGGGAGAGAGCAGTATAGTGGTATTAGTATTAGATTGATAAAGGAATATGGGGAGAGAGCAGGACAGTGGGATTAGTATTAGATTGTTAAAGGAATATGGGGAGAGAGCAGGACAGTGGGATTAGTATTAGATTGATAAAGGAATATGGGGAGAGAGCAGGACAGTGGGATTAGTATTAGATTGTTAAAGGAATATGGGGAGAGAGCAGGACAGTGGGATTAGTATTAGATTGATAAAGGAATATGGGGAGAGAGCAGGACAGTTTGATTAGTATTTGATTGATAAAGGAATATGGGGAGAGAGCAGGACAGTGGGATTATTATTAGATTTTTAAAGGAATATGGGGAGAGAGCAGGACAGTGGGATTAGTATTAGATTGATAAAGGAATATGGGGAGAGAGCAGGACAGTGGGATTATCATTAGATTGTTAAAGGAATATGGGGAGAGAGCAGGACAGTGGGATTAGTATTAGATTGATAAAGGAATATGGGGAGAGAGCAGGACAGTGGGATTAATATTTGATTGATAAAGGACTATGGGGAGAGAGCAGGACAGTGGGATTAGTATTAGATTGTTAAAGGAATATGGGGAGAGAGCAGGACAGTGGGATTAGTATTAGATTGAAAAAGGAATATGGGGAGAGAGCAGGACAGTGGGATTAGTATTAGATTGTTGAAGGACTATGGGGATAGAGCAGGACAGTGGGATTAGTATTAGAGTGATGAAGGAATATGGGGAGAGAGCAGGACAGTGGGATTAGTATTGGACTGATAAAGGACTATGGGAAGAGAGCAGGACAGTGGGATTAGTATTAGATTGTTAAAGGAATATGGGGAGAGAGCAGGACAGTGGGATTAGTATTAGATTGATAAAGGAATATGGGGAGAGAGCAGGACAGTGGGATTAGTATTAGATTGATAAAGGAATATGGGGAGAGAGCAGGACAGTGGGATTAATATTAGATTGATAAAGGAATATGGGGAGAGAGCAGGACAGTGGGATTAATATTTGATTGATAAAGGACTATGGGGAGAGAGCAGGACAGTGGGATTAGTATTAGATTGTTAAAGGAATATGGGGAGAGAGCAGGACAGTGGGATTAGTATTAGATTGAAAAAGGAATATGGGGAGAGAGCAGGACAGTGGGATTAGTATTAGATTGTTGAAGGACTATGGGGATAGAGCAGGACAGTGGGATTAGTATTAGAGTGATGAAGGAATATGGGGAGAGAGCAGGACAGTGGGATTAGTATTGGACTGATAAAGGACTATGGGAAGAGAGCAGGACAGTGGGATTAGTATTAGATTGATAAAGGAATACGGGAAAGAGCAGGACAGTGGGATTAGTATTAGATTGATAAAGGACTATGGGGAGAGAGCAGGACAGTGGGATTAGTATTAGATTGATAAAGGAATATGGGGAGAGAGCAGGACAGTGGGATTAGTATTAGATTGATAAAGGAATATGGGGAGAGAGCAGGACAGTGGGATTAGTATTAGATTGTTAAAGGAATATGGGGTGAGAGCAGGACAGTGGGATTAGTACTGGATTGATAAAGGACTATGGGGAGAGAGCAGGAAAGTGGGATTAGAATTAGATTGATAAAGGAATATGGGGAGAGAGCAGGACAGTGGGATTAATATTAGATTATTAAAGGAATATGGTGAGAGAGCAGGACAGTGGGATTAGTACTGGATTGATAAAGGACTATGGGGAGATAGCAGGACAGTGGGATTAGTATTAGATTGTTAAAGGACTATGGGGAGAGAGCAGGACAGTGGGATTAGCATTAGATTGATAAAGGACTATGGGGAGAGAGCAGGACAGTGGGATTAGTATTAGATTGTTAAAGGACTATGGGGAGAGAGCAGGACAGTGGGATTAGTATTAGATTGACAAAGGACTATGGGGAGAGAGCAGGACAGTGGGATTAGTATTAGATTGTTAAAGGAATATGGGGAGAGAGCAGGACAGTGGGATTAGTATTAGATTGATAAAGGAATATGGGGAGAGAGCAGGACAGTGGGATTAGTATTACATTGTTAAAGGAATATGGGGAGGGAGCAGGACAGTGGGATTAGTATTAGATTGATAAAGGAATATGGGGAGAGAGCAGGACAGTGGGATTAGTATTAGATTGATAAAGGAATATGGGGAGAGAGCAGGACAGTGGGATTAGTATTAGATTGTTAAAGGAATATGGGGAGAGAGCAGGACAGTGGGATTAGTATTAGATTGATAAAGGAATATGGGGAGAGAGCAGGACAGTGGGATTAGTATTAGATTGTTAAAGGAATATGGGGAGAGAGCAGGACAGTGGGATTAGTATTAGATTGTTAAAGGAATATGGGGAGAGAGCAGGACAGTGGGATTAGTATTAGATTGATAAAGGAATATGGGGAGAGAGCAGGACAGTGGGATTAGTATTTGATTGATAAAGGACTATGGGGAGAGAGCATGACAGTGGGATTAGTATTAGATTGTTAAAGGAATATGGGGAGAGAGCAGGACAGTGGGAACAGTATTAGAATAATAAAGGACTATGGGGAGAGAGCAGGACAGTGGGATTAGTATTCGATCGATAAAGGAATATGGGGAGAGAGCAGGACAGTGGGATTAGTATTAGATTGATAAAGGAATATGGGGAGAGAGCAGGACAGTGGGAATAGTATTAGAATAATACAGGACTATGGGGAGAGAGCAGGACAGTGGGATCAGTATTAGATTGATAAAGGAATATGGGGAGAGAGCAGGACAGTGGGATTAGTACTGGATTGATAAAGGACTATGGGGAGATAGCTGGACAGTGGGATTAGTATTAGATTGTTAAAGGACTATGGGGAGAGAGCAGGACAGTGGGATTAGTATTAGATTGATAAAGGACTATGGGGAGAGAGCAGGACAGTGGGATTAGCATTAGATTGTTAAAGGACTATGGGGAGAGAGCAGGACAGTGGGATTAGTCTTAGATTGACAAAGGACTATGGGGAGAGAGCAGGACAGTGGGATTAGTATTAGATTGTTAAAGGAATATGGGGAGAGAGCAGGACAGTGGGATTAGTATTAGATTGATAATGGATTATGGGGAGAGAGCAGTATAGTGGGATTAGTATTAGATTGATAAAGGAATATGGGGAGAGAGCAGGACAGTGGGATTAGTATTAGATTGTTAAAGGAATATGGGGAGAGAGCAGGACAGTGGGATTAGTATTAGATTGATAAAGGACTATGGGAAGAGAGCAGGACAGTGGGATTAGTATTAGATTGATAAAGGAATACGGGAAAGAGCAGGACAGTGGGATTAGTATTAGATTGATAAAGGACTATGGGGAGAGAGCAGGACAGTGGGATTAGTATTAAATTGTTAAAGGACTGTGGGGAGAGAGCAGGACAGTGGGATTAGTATTAGATTGATAAAGGACTATGGGGAGAGAGCAGTTCAGTGGGATTAGTATTAGATTGTTAAAGGAATATGGGGAGAGAGCAGGGCAGTGGGATTAGTATTAGATTGATAAAGGAATATGGGGAGAGAACAGGACAGTGGGATTAGTATTAGATTGATAAAGGAATATGGGGAGAGAGCAGGACAGTGGGATTAGTATTAGATTGTTAAAGGAATATGGGGTGAGAGCAGGACAGTGGGATTAGTACTGGATTGATAAAGGACTATGGGGAGAGAGCAGGACAGTGGGATTAGTATTAGATTGATAAAGGAATATGGGGAGAGAGCAGGACAGTGGGATTAATATTAGATTATTAAAGGAATATGGTGAGAGAGCAGGACAGTGGGATTAGTACTGGATTGATAAAGGACTATGGGGAGAGAGCAGGACAGTGGGATTTGTATTAGATTGTTAAAGGACTATGGGGATAGAGCAGGACAGTGGGATTAGCATTAGATTGATAAAGGACTATGGGGAGAGAGCAGGACAGTGGGATTAGTATTAGATTGTTAAAGGACTATGGGGAGAGAGCAGGACAGTGGGATTAGTATTAGATTGACAAAGGACTATGGGGAGAGAGCAGGACAGTGGGATTAGTATTAGATTGTTAAAGGAATATGGGGAGAGAGCAGGGCAGTGGGATTAGTATTAGATTGATAAAGGAATATGGGGAGAGAGCAGGACAGTGGGATTAGTATTAGATTGATAAAGGAATATGGGGAAAGAGAAGCAGGACAGTGGGATTAGTATTAGATTGACAAAGGAATATGGGGAGAGAGCAGGACAGTGGGATTAGTATTAGATTGTTAAAGGAATATGGGGAGAGAGCAGGACAGTGGGATTAGTATTAGATTGATAAAGGAATATGGGGAGAGAGCAGGACAGTGGGATTAGTATTAGATTGAAAAAGGAATATGGGGAGAGAGCAGGACAGTGGGATTAGTATTAGATTGTTAAAGGACTATGGGGATAGAGCAGGACAGTGGGATTAGTATTAGAGTGATGATGGAATATGGGGAGAGAGCAGGACAGTGGGATTAGTATTGGACTGATAAAGGACTATGGGAAGAGAGCAGGACAGTGGGATTAGTATTAGATTGATAAAGGAATATGGGGAGAGAGCAGGACAGTGGGATTAATATTTGATTGATAAAGGACTATGGGGAGAGAGCAGGACAGTGGGATTAGTATTAGATTGATAAAGGAGTATGGGGAGAGAGCAGGACAGTGGGATTAGTATTAGATTGAAAAAGGAATATGGGGAGAGAGCAGGACAGTGGGATTAGTATTAGATTGTTAAAGGACTATGGGGATAGAGCAGGACAGTGGGATTAGTATTAGAGTGATGATGGAATATGGGGAGAGAGCAGGACAGTGGGATTAGTATTGGACTGATAAAGGACTATGGGAAGAGAGCAGGACAGTGGGATTAGTATTTGATTGATAAAGGAATATGGGGAGAGAGCAGGACAGTGGGATTACTATTAGATTGATAAAGGACTATGGGGAGAGAGCAGGACAGTGGGATAAGTATTAAATTGTTAAAGGACTGTGGGGAGAGAGCAGGACAGTGGGATTAGTATTAGATTGATAAAGGACTATGGGGAGAGAGCAGTTCAGTGGGATTAGTATTAGATTGTTTAAGGAATTTGTGGAGAGAGCAGGACAGTGGGATTAGTATTAGATTGTTAAAGGAATATGGGGAGAGAGCAGGACAGTGGGATTAGTATTAGATTGATAAAGGAATATGGGGAGAGAGCAGGACAGTGGGATTAGTATTAGATTGATAAAGGAATATGGGGAGAGAGCAGGACAGTGGGATTAGTATTAGATTGTTAAAGGAATATGGGGAGAGAGCAGGACAGTGGGATTAGTACTGGATTGATAAAGGACTATGGGGAGAGAGCAGGACAGTGGGATTAGTATTAGATTATTAAAGGAATATGGTGAGAGAGCAGGACAGTGGGATTAGTACTGGATTGATAAAGGACTATGGGGAGACAGCAGGACAGTGGGATTAGTATTAGATTGTTAAAGGACTATGGGGAGAGAGCAGGACAGTGGGATTAGCATTAGATTGATAAAGGACTATGGGGAGAGAGCAGGACAGTGGGATTAGTATTAGATTGTTAAAGGTCTATGGGGAGAGAGCAGGACAGTGGGATTAGTATTAGATTGACAAAGGACTATGGGGAGAGAGCAGGACAGTGGGATTAGTATTAGATTGTTTAAGGAATATGGGGAGGGAGCAGGACAGTGGGATTAGTATTAGATTGATAAAGGTATATGGGGAGAGAGCAGGACAGTGGGATTAGTATTAGATTGATAAAGGAATATGGGGAGAGAGCAGGACAGTGGGATTAGTATTAGATTGTTAAAGGAATATGGGGAGAGAGCAGGACAGTGGGATTAGTATTAGACTGAGAAAGGAATATGGGGAGAGAGCAGGACAGTGGGATTAGTATTAGATTGTTAAAGGAATATGGGAAGAGAGCAGGACAGTGGGATTAGTATTAGATTGTTAAAGGAATATGGGGAGAGAGCAGGACAGTGGGATTAGTATTAGATTGTTAAAGGAATATGGGGAGAGAGCAGGACAGTGGGATTAGTATTAGATTGTTAAAGGAATATGAGGAGAGAGCAGGACAGTGGGATTAGTATTAGATTGATAAAGGAATATGGGGAGAGAGCAGGAAAGTGGGATTAGTATTTGATTGATAAAGGACTATGGGGAGAGAGCAGGACAGTGGGATTAGTATTAGATTGTTAAAGGAATATGGGGAGAGAGCAGGACAGTGGGATTAGTATTAGATTGTTAAAGGAATATGGGGAGAGAGCAGGACAGTGGGATTAGTATTAGATTGATAAAGGAATATGGGGAGAGAGCAGGAAAGTGGGATTAGTATTTGATTTATAAAGGACTATGGGGAGAGAGCAGGACAGTGGGATTAGTATTAGATTGATAAAGGAATATGGGGAGAGAGCAGGAAAGTGGGATTAGTATTAGATTGAAAAAGGAATATGGGGAGAGAGCAGGACAGTGGGATTAGTATTATATTGTTAAAGGACTATGGGGATAGAGCAGGACAGTGGGATTAGAATTAGAGTGATGAAGGAATATGGGGAGAGAGCAGGACAGTGGGATTAGTATTGGACTGATAAAGGACTATGGGAAGAGAGCAGGACAGTGGGATTAGTATTAGATTGATAAAGGAATATGGGGAGAGAGCAGGACAGTGGTATTAGTATTAGATTGATAAAGGACGATGAGGTGAGAGCAGGACAGTGGGATTAGTATTAGATTGTTAAAGGACTATGGGAAGAGAGCAGGACAGTGGGATTAGTATTAGATTGATAAAGGAATATGGGGAGAGAGCAGGACAGTGGGATTAGTATTAGATTGATAAAGGAATATGGGGAGAGAGCAGGACAGTGGGATTAGTATTAGATTGATAAAGGAATATGGGGAGAGAGCAGGACAATGGGATTAGTATTAGATTGTTAAAGCAATATGGGGAGAGAGCAGGACAGTGGGATTAGTATTGGATTGATAAAGGAATATGGGGAGAGAGCAGGACACTGGGATTAGTATTAGATTGATAAAGGAATATGGGGAGAGAGCAGGACAGTGAGATTAGTAATAGATTGTTAAAGGAATATGGGGAGAGAGCAGGACAGTGGGATTTGTATTAGATTGATAAAGGAATATGGGGAGAGAGCAGGACAGTGGGATTAGTATTAGATTGATAAAGGAATATGGGGAGAGAGCAGGACAGTGGGATTAGTATTAGATTGTGAAAGGAATATGGGGAGAGAGCAGGACAGTGGGATTAGTATACGATTGTTAAAAGAATATGGGGAGAGAGCAGGACAGTGGGATTAGTATTAGATTGATAAAGGAATATGGGGAGAGAGCAGGACAGTGGAATTAGTATTAGATTGATAAAGGAATATGGGGAGAGAGCAGGACAGTGGGATTAGTGTTAGATTGATAAAGGAATATGAGGAGAGAGCAGGACAGTGGGATTAGTATCAGATTGATAAAGGAATATGGGGAGAGAGCAGGACAGTGGGATTAGTATTAGATTGTTAAAGGACTATGGGCAGAGAGCAGGACAGTGGGATTAGTATTAGATTGATGAAGGAATATGGGGAGAGAGCAGGACAGTGGGATTTGTATTAGATTGTTCAAGGAATATGGGGAGAGAACAGGACAGTGGGATTAGTATTAGATTGTTAAAGGAATATGGGGAGAGAGCAGGACAGTGGGATTAGTATTAGATAGATAAAGGACTATGGGGAGAGACAGGACAGTGGGATTAGTATTAGATTGTTAAAGGACTATGTGGAAAGAGCAGGACAGTGGGATTAGTATTAGATTGACAAAGGACTATGGGGAGAGAGCAGGACAGTGGGATTAGTATTAGATTGTTCAAGGACTATGGGGAGAGAGCAGGACAGTGGGATTAGTATTAGATTGATAAAGGATTATTGGGAGAGAGCAGGACAGTGGGATTAGTATTAGATTGATAAAGGAATATGGGGAGAGAGCAGGACAGTGGGATTAGTATTAGATTGTTAAAGGAATATGGGGAGAGAGCAGGACAGTGGGATTAGTATTAGATTGATAAAGAAATACGGGGAGAAAGCAGGACAGTGGGATTAGTATTAGATTGTTAAAGGAATATGGGGAGAGAGCAGGACAGTGGGATTAGTATTAGATTGATAAAGGAATATGGGGAGAGAGCAGGACAGTGGGATTAGTATTAGATTGATCAAAGAATATGGGGGAGAGCAGGGCAGTGGGATTAGTATTAGATTGTTAAAGGAATATGGGGAGAGAGCAGGAGAGTGGGATTAGTATTAGATTGATAAAGGAATATGGGGAGAGAGCAGGACAGTGGGATTAGTATTAGATTGTTAAAGGAATATGGGGAGAGAGCAGGACAGTGGGATTAGTATTAGATTGATAAAGGAATATGGGGAGAGAGCAGGACAGTGGGATTAGTATTAGATTGATCAAAGAATATGGGGGAGAGCAGGGCAGTGGGATTAGTATTAGATTGTTAAAGGAATATGGGGAGAGAGCAGGAGAGTGGGATTAGTATTAGATTGATAAAGGAATATGGGGAGAGAGCAGGACAGTGGGATTAGTATTAGATTGATAAAGGAATATGGGGAGAGAGCAGGACAGTGGGATTAGTATGAGATTGTTAAAGGAATATGGGGAGAGAGCAGGACAGTGGGATTAGTATTAGATTGAGAACGGAATATGGGGAGAGGGCAGGACACTGGGATTAGTATTAGATTGTGAAAGGAATATGGGGAGAGAGCAGGACAGTGGGATTAGTATTAGATTGATAAAGGACTATGGGGAGAGGGCAGGACAGTGGGATTAGTATGAGATAGATAAAGGAATATGGGGAGAGAGCAGGACAGTGGCATTAGTGTTAGATTGATAAAGGAATATGGGGAGAGAGCAGTACATTGGGATTAGTATCAGATTGATAAAGGAATATGGGGAGAGAGCAGGACAGTGGGATTAGTATTAGATTGTTAAAGGACTTTGGGGAGAGAGCAGGACAGTGGGATTAGTATTAGATTGATGAAGGAATAAGGGGAGAGAGCAGGACAGTGGGATTAGTATTAGACTGTGAAAGGAATATGGGGAGAGAGCAGGACAGTGGGATTAGTATTAGATTGTTAAAGGAATATGGGGAGAGAGCAGGACAGTGGGATTAGTATTAGATAGATAAAGGACTATGGGGAGAGAGCAGGACAGTGGGATTAGTATTAGATGGATAAAGGAATATGGGGAGAGAGCAGGACAGTGGGATTAGTATTAGATTGATATAGGAATATGGGGAGAGAACAGGACAGTGGGATTAGTATTAGATTGATAAAGGACTATGGGGAGCGAGCAGGACAGTGGGATTAGTATTAGATTGTTAAAGGAATATGGGGAGAGAGCAGGACAGTGGGATTAGTATTAGATTGATAAAGGAATATGGGGAGAGAGCAGGACAGTGGGATTAGTATTAGATTGTAAAAGGAATATGGGGAGGAGGCAGGACAGTGGGATTAGTATTAGATTATTAAAGGAATATGGGGAGAGAGCAGGCCAGTGGGATTTGTATTAGATTGATAAAGGAATATGGGGAGAGAGCAGGACAGTGGGATTAGTATTAGATTGTTAAAGGACTTTGGGGAGAGAGCAGGACAGTGGGATTAGTATTAGATTGATGAAGGAATAAGGGGAGAGAGCAGGACAGTGGGATTAGTATTAGACTGTGAAAGGAATATGGGGAGAGAGCAGGACAGTGGGATTAGTATTAGATTGTTAAAGGAATATGGGGAGAGAGCAGGACAGTGGGATTAGTATTAGATAGATAAAGGACTATGGGGAGAGAGCAGGACAGTGGGATTAGTATTAGATGGATAAAGGAATATGGGGAGAGAGCAGGACAGTGGGATTAGTATTAGATTGATATAGGAATATGGGGAGAGAACAGGACAGTGGGATTAGTATTAGATTGATAAAGGACTATGGGGAGCGAGCAGGACAGTGGGATTAGTATTAGATTGTTAAAGGAATATGGGGAGAGAGCAGGACAGTGGGATTAGTATTAGATTGATAAAGGAATATGGGGAGAGAGCAGGACAGTGGGATTAGTATTAGATTGTAAAAGGAATATGGGGAGGAGGCAGGACAGTGGGATTAGTATTAGATTATTAAAGGAATATGGGGAGAGAGCAGGCCAGTGGGATTTGTATTAGATTGATAAAGGAATATGGGGAGAGAGCAGGACAGTGGGATTAGTATTAGATTGATAAAGGAATATGGGGAGAGAGCAGGACAGTGGGATTAGTATTAGATTGTTAAAGGAATATGGGGAGAGAGCAGGACAGTGGGATTAGTATTAGATTGATAAAGGAATATTGGGAGAGAGCCGGACAGTGGGATTATTATTAGATTGATAAAGGAATATGGGGAGAGAGCAGGACAGTGGGATTAGTATTAGATTGTTAAAGGAATATGGGGAGAGAGCAGGACAGTGGGATTAGTATTAGATTCATAAAGGAATTTGGGGAGAGAGCAGGACAGTGGGATTAGTATTAGATTGATAAAGGACTATGGGGAGAGAGCAGGACAGTGGGATAAGTATTAGATTGAAAAAGGAATATGGGGAGAGAGCAGGACAGTGGGATTAGTATTAGATTGCTAAAGGACTATGGGGAGTGAGCAGGACAGTGGGATTAGTATTAGATTGTTAAATGAATACGGGGAGAGAGCAGGACAGTGGGATTAGTATTAGATTGTAAAAGGAATATGGGGAGGAGGCAGGACAGTGGGATTAGTATTAGATTATTAAAGGAATATGGGGAGAGAGCAGGCCAGTGGGATTTGTATTAGATTGATAAAGGAATATGGGGAGAGAGCAGGACAGTGGGATTAGTATTAGATTGTTAAAGGAATATGGGGAGAGAGCAGGACAGTGGGATTAGTATTAGATTGATAAAGGAATATTGGGAGAGAGCCGGACAGTGGGATTATTATTAGATTGATAAAGGAATATGGGGAGAGAGCAGGACAGTGGGATTAGTATTAGATTGTTAAAGGAATATGGGGAGAGAGCAGGACAGTGGGATTAGTATTAGATTCATAAAGGAATTTGGGGAGAGAGCAGGACAGTGGGATTAGTATTAGATTGATAAAGGACTATGGGGAGAGAGCAGGACAGTGGGATAAGTATTAGATTGAAAAAGGAATATGGGGAGAGAGCAGGACAGTGGGATTAGTATTAGATTGCTAAAGGACTATGGGGAGTGAGCAGGACAGTGGGATTAGTATTAGATTGTTAAATGAATACGGGGAGAGAGCAGGACAGTGGGATTAGTATTAGATTGATAAAGGAATATGGGGAGAGAGCAGGACAGTGGGATTAGTATTAGATAGATAAAGGAATATGGGGAGAGAGCAGGATAGTGGGATTAGTATTAGATTGTTAAAGGAATATGGGGAGAGAGCAGGACAGTGGGATTAGTATTAGATAGATAAAGGAATATGGGGAGAGAGCAGGACAGTGGGATTAGTGTTAGATTGATAAAGGAATATGGGGAGAGTGCAGGACAGTGGGATTAGTATCAGATTGATAAAGGAATATGGGGAGAGAGCAGGACAGTGGGATTAGTATTAGATTGTTAAAGGAATATGGGGAGAGAGCAGGACAGTGGGATTAGTATTAGATTGTTAAAGGAATATGGGGAGAGAGCAGGACAGTGGGATTAGTATTAGATTCATAAAGGAATTTGGGGAGAGAGCAGGACAGTGGGATTAGTATTAGATTGATAAAGGACTATGGGGAGAGAGCAGGACAGTGGGATAAGTATTAGATTGAAAAAGGAATATGGGGAGAGAGCAGGACAGTGGGATTAGTATTAGATTGCTAAAGGACTATGGGGAGTGAGCAGGACAGTGGGATTAGTATTAGATTGTTAAATGAATACGGGGAGAGAGCAGGACAGTGGGATTAGTATTAGATTGATAAAGGAATATGGGGAGAGAGCAGGACAGTGGGATTAGTATTAGATAGATAAAGGAATATGGGGAGAGAGCAGGATAGTGGGATTAGTATTAGATTGTTAAAGGAATATGGGGAGAGAGCAGGACAGTGGGATTAGTATTAGATAGATAAAGGAATATGGGGAGAGAGCAGGACAGTGGGATTAGTGTTAGATTGATAAAGGAATATGGGGAGAGTGCAGGACAGTGGGATTAGTATCAGATTGATAAAGGAATATGGGGAGAGAGCAGGACAGTGGGATTAGTATTAGATTGTTAAAGGACTTTGGGGAGAGAGCAGGACAGTGGGATTAGTATTAGATTGATGAAGGAATAAGGGGAGAGAGCAGGACAGTGGGATTAGTATTAGACTGTGAAAGGAATATGGGGAGAGAGCAGGACAGTGGGATTAGTATTAGATTGATAAAGGAATATGGGGAGAGAGCAGGACAGTGGGATTAGTATTAGATTGATAAAGGAATATGGGGAGAGAGCAGGACAGTGGGATTAGTATTAGATTGTTAAAGGAATATGGGGAGAGAGCAGGACAGTGGGATTAGTATTAGATTGATAAAGGAATATGGGGAGTGAGCAGGACAGTGGGATTAGTATTAGATTGTTAAAGGAATATGGGGAGAGAGCAGGACAGTGGGATTAGTATCAGATTATTAAAGGAATATGGGGAGAGAGCAGGCCAGTGGGATTAGTATTAGATTGATAAAGGAATATGGGGAGAGAGCAGGACAGTGGGATTAGTATTAGATTGATAAAGGAATATGGGGAGAGAGCAGGACAGTGGGATTAGTATTAGATTGTTAAAGGAATATTTGGAGAGAGCAGGACAGTGGGATTAGTATTAGATTGATAAAGGAATATGGGGAGTGAGCAGGACAGTGGGATTAGTATTAGATTGTTAAAGGAATATGGGGAGAGAGCAGGACAGTGGGATTAGTATCAGATTATTAAAGGAATATGGGGAGAGAGCAGGCCAGTGGGATTAGTATTAGATTGATAAAGGAATATGGGGAGAGAGCAGGACAGTGGGATTAGTATTAGATTGATAAAGGAATATGGGGAGAGAGCAGGACAGTGGGATTAGTATTAGATTGTTAAAGGAATATTTGGAGAGAGCAGGACTTTGGGATTAGTATTAGATTGATAAAGGAATATTGGGAGAGAGCAGGACAGTGGGATTATTATTAGATTGATAAAGGAATATGGGGAGAGAGCTGGACAGTGGGATTAGTATTAGATTGTTAAAGGAATATGGGGAGAGAGCAGGACAGTGGGATTTGTATTAGATTCTTAAAGGAATTTGGGGAGAGAGCAGGACAGTGGGATTAGTATTAGATTGATAAAGGACTATGGGGAGAGAGCAGGACAGTGGGATAAGTATTAGATTGAAAAAGGAATATGGGGAGAGAGCAGGACAGTGGGATTAGTATTAGATTGCTAAAGGACTATGGGGAGTGAGCAGGACAGTGGGATTAGTATTAGATTGTTAAATGAATACGGGGAGAGAGCAGGACAGTGGGATTAGTATTAGATTGATAAAGGAATATGGGGAGAGAGCAGGACAGTGGGATTAGTATTAGATTGATAAAGGAATGTGGGGAGAGAGAGGACACTGGGATTAGTATGAGATTGATAAAGGAATATGGGGAGAGAGCAGGACAGTGGGATTAGTATTAGATTGATAAAGGAATATGGGGAGAGAGCAGGACAGTGGGATTAGTATTAGATAGATAAAGGAATATGGGGAGAGAGCAGGACAGTGGGATTAGTATTAGATTGTTAAAGGAATATGGGGAGAGAGCAGGACAGTGGGATTAGTATTAGATTGTAAATGAAATATGGGGAGAGAGCAGGACAGTGGGATTAGTATTAGATTGTTAAAGGAATATGGGGAGAGAGCAGGACAGTGGGATTAGTATTAGACTCATAAAGGACTATGGGGAGAGAGCAGGACAGTGGGATTAGTATTAGATTGAAAAAGGAATATGGGGAGAGAGCAGGACAGTGGGATTAGTATTAGATTGATAAAGGACTATGGGGAGAGAGCAGGACAGTGAGATTAGTATTAGATAGATAAAGGAATATGGGGAGAGAGCAGGACAGTGGGATTAGTATTAGATTGATAAAGGAATATGGGGAGAGAGAGGACAGTGGGATTAGTATTAGATTGATAAAGGATTATGGGGAGAGAGCAGGACAGTGGGATTAGTATTAGATAGATAAAGGAATATGGGGAGAGAGCCGGACAGTGGGATTAGTATTAGATTGTTAAAGGAATATGGGGAGAGAGCAGGACAGTGGGATTAGTATTAGATTGTAAAAGGAATATGGGGAGAGAGCAGGACAGTGGGATCAGTATTAGATTGATAAAGGAATATGGGGAGAGAGCAGGACAGTGGGATTAGTATTAGATTGCTAAAGGACTATGGGAAGAGAGCAGGACAGTGGGATTAGTATTAGATTGATAAAGGAATATGGGGAGAGAGCAGGACAGTGGGATTAGTATTAGATTGATAAAGGACTATGGGGAGAGAGCAGGACAGTGGGATTATTATTAAATTGTTAAAGGACGTTGGGGAGAGAGCAGGACAGTGGGATTTGTATTAGATTGATAAAGGACTATGGGGAGAGAGCAGTTCAGTGGGATTAGTATTAGATTGTTTAAGGAATTTGGGGAGAGAGCAGGACAGTGGGATTAGTATTAGATTGTTAAAGGAACATGGGGAGAGAGCAGGACAGTGGGATTAGTATTCGATTGATAAAGGAATATGGGGAGAGAGCAGGACAGTGGGATTAGTATTAGATTGATAAAGGAATATGGGGAGAGAGCAGGACAGTGGGATTAGTATTAGATTGTTAAAGGAATATGGGGAGAGAGCTGGACAGTGGGATTAGTACTGGATTGATAAAGGACTATGGGGAGAGAGCAGGACAGTGGGATTAGTATTAGATTATTAAAGGAATATGGTGAGAGAGCAGGACAGTGGGATTAGTACTGGATTGATAAAGGACTATGGGGAGATAGCAGGACAGTGGGATTAGTATTCGATTGTTAAAGGACTATGGGGAGAGAGCAGGACAGTGGGATTAGCATTAGATTGTTAAAGGACTATGGGGAGAGAGCAGGACAGTGGGATTAGTATTAGATTGTTAAAGGACTATGGGGAGAGAGCAGGACAGTGGGATTAGTATTAGATTGACAAAGGACTATGGGGAGAGAGCAGGACAGTGGGATTAGTATTAGATTGTTAAAGGAATATGGGGAGAGAGCAGGACGGTGGGATTAGTATTAGATTGACAAAGGAATATGGGGAGAGAGCAGGACAGTGGGATTAGTATTAGATTGTTAAAGGAATATGGGGAGGGAGCAGGACAGTGGGATTAGTATTAGATTGATAAAGGAATATGGGGAGAGAGCAGGACAGTGGGATTAGTATTAGATTGATAAAGGAATATGGGGAGAGAGCAGGACAGTGGGATTAGTATTAGATTGTTAAAGGAATATGGGGAGAGAGCAGGACAGTGGGATTAGTATTAGACTGATAAAGGAATATGGGGAGAGAGCAGGACAGTGGGATTAGTATTAGATTGTTAAAGGAATATGGGAAGAGATCAGGACAGTGGGATTAGTATTAGATTGTTAAAGGAATATGGGGAGAGAGCAGGACAGTGGGATTAGTATTAGATTGTTAAAGGAATATGGGGAGAGAGCAGGACAGTGGGATTAGTATTAGATTGTTAAAGGAATATGGGGAGAGAGCAGGACAGTGGGATTAGTATTAGATTGATAAAGGAATATGGGGAGAGAGCAGGAAAGTGGGATTAGTATTTGATTGATAAAGGACTATGGGGAGAGAGCAGGACAGTGGGATTAGTATTAGATTGTTAAAGGAATATGGGGAGAGAGCAGGACAGTGGGATTAGTATTAGATTGTTAAAGGAATATGGGGAGAGAGCAGGACAGTGGGATTAGTATTAGATTGATAAAGGAATATGGGGAGAGAGCAGGAAAGTGGGATTAGTATTTGATTGATAAAGGACTATGGGGAGAGAGCAGGACAGTGGGATTAGTATTAGATTGATAAAGGAATATGGGGAGAGAGCAGGAAAGCGGGATTAGTATTAGATTGAAAAAGGAATATGGGGAGAGAGCAGGACAGTGGGATTAGTATTAGATTGTTAAAGGACTATGGGGATAGAGCAGGACAGTGGGATTAGAATTAGAGTGTTGAAGGAATATGGGGAGAGAGCAGGACAGTGGGATTAGTATTGGACTGATAAAGGAGTATGGGAAGAGAGCAGGACAGTGGGATTAGTATTAGATTGATAAAGGAATATGGGGAGAGAGCAGGACAGTGGTATTAGTATTAGATTGATAAAGGACGATGGGGTGAGAGCAGGACAGTGGGATTAGTATTAGATTGTTAAAGGACTATGGGATGAGAGCAGGACAGTGGGATTAGTATTAGATTGATAAAGGAATATGGGGAGAGAGCAGGACAGTGGGATTAGTATTAGATTGATAAAGGAATATGGGGAGAGAGCAGGACAGTGGGATTAGTATTAGATTGACAAAAGACTATGGGTAGAGAGCAGGACAGTGGGATTAGTATTAGATTGTTAAAGGAATATGGGTAGAGAGCAGGACAGTGGGATTAGTATTAGATTGATAAAGGATTATGGGGAGAGAGCAGGACAGTGGGATTAGTATTAGATTGATAAAGGAATATGGGTAGAGAGCAGGACAGTGGGATTAGTATTAGATTGATAAAGGAATATGGGGAGAGAGCAGGACAGTGGGATTAGTATTAGATTGATAAAGGAATATGGGGATACAGCAGGACAGTGGGATTAGTATTAGATTGATAAAGGAATATGGGGAGAGAGCAGGATAGTGGGATTAGTATTAGATTGATAAAGGAATATGGGGAGAGAGCAGGACAGTGGGATTAGTATACGATTGTTAAAAGAATATGGGGAGAGAGCAGGACAGTGGGATTAGTATTAGATTGATAAAGGAATATGGGGTGAGGGCAGGACAGTGGGATTAGTATTAGATTGTGAAAGGACTATGGGGAGAGGGCAGGACAGTGGGATTTGTATTAGATTGATAAAGGAATATGGGGAGAGAGCAGGACAGTGGGATTAGTGTTAGATTGATAAAGGAATATGAGGAGAGAGCAGGACAGTGGGATTAGTATCAGATTGATAAAGGAATATGGGGAGAGAGCAGGACAGTGGGATTAGTATTAGATTCTGAAAGGACTATGGGGAGAGAGCAGGACAGTGGGATTAGTATTAGATTGATGAAGGAATATGGGGAGAGAGCAGGACAGTGGGATTAGTATTAGATTGTTCAAGGAATATGGGGAGAGAACAGGACAGTGGGATTAGTATTAGATTGTTAAAGGAATATGGGGAGAGAGCAGGACATTGGGATTAGTATTAGATAGATAAAGGACTATGGGGAGAGAGCAGGACAGTGGGATTAGTATTAGATTGTTAAAGGACTATGTGGAGAGAGCAGGACAGTGGGATTAGTATTAGATTGACAAAGGACTATGGGGAGAGAGCAGGACAGTGGGATTAGTATTAGATTGTTCAAGGACTATGGGGAGAGAGCAGGACAGTGGGATTAGTATTAGATTGATAAAGGATTATGGGGAGAGAGCAGGACAGTGGGATTAGTATTAGATTGATAAAGGAATATGGGGAGAGAGCAGGACAGTGGGATTAGTATTAGATTGTTAAAGGAATATGGGGAGAGAGCAGGACAGTGGGATTAGTATTAGATTGATAAAGAAATATGGGGAGAGAGCAGGACAGTGGGATTAGTATTAGATTGTTAAAGGAATATGGGGAGAGAGCAGGACAGTGGGATTAGTATTAGATTGATAAAGGAATATGGGGAGAGAGCAGGACAGTGGGATTAGTTATAGATTGATCAAAGAATATGGTGGAGAGCAGGGCAGTGGGATTAGTATTAGATTGTTAAAGGAATATGGGGAGAGAGCAGGAGAGTGGGATTAGTATTAGATTGATAAAGGAATATGGGGAGAGAGCAGGACAGTGGGATTAGTATTAGATTGATAAAGGAATATGGGGAGAGAGCAGGACAGTGGGATTAGTATTAGATTGATAAAGGAATATGGGGAGAGAGCAGGACAGTGGGATTAGTATTAGATTGATCAAAGAATATGGTGGAGAGCAGGGCAGTGGGATTAGTATTAGATTATTAAAGGAATATTGGGAGAGAGCAGGAGAGTGGGATTAGTATTAGATTGAGAACGGAATATGGGGAGAGGGCAGGGCACTGGGATTAGTATTGAATTGTGAAAGGAATATGGGGAGAGAGCAGGACAGTGGGATTAGTATCAGATTGTTAAAGGACTATGGGGAGATGGCAGGACAGTGGGATTAGAATTAGATTGATAAAGGAATATGGGGAGAGAGCAGGACAGTGGGATTAGTGTTAGATTGATAAAGGAATATGGGGAGAGAGCAGGACAGTGGGATTAGTATCAGATTGATAAAGGAATATGGGGAGAGAGCAGGACAGTGGGATTAGTATTAGATTGTTAAAGGACTTTGGGGAGAGAGCAGGACAGAGGGATTAGTATTAGATTGATGAAGGAACAAGGGGAGAGAGCAGGACAGTGGGATTAGTATTAGACTGTGAAAGGAATATGGGGAGAGAGCAGGACAGTGGGATTAGTATTAGATTGTTAAAGGAATATGGGGAGAGAGCTGGACAGTGGGATTAGTATTAGATAGATAAAGGACTATGGGGAGAGAGAAGGACAGTGGGATTAGTATTAGATGGATAAAGGAATATGGGGAGAGAGCAGGACAGTGGGATTAGTATTAGATTGATATAGGAATATGGGGAGAGAACAGGACAGTGGGATTAGTATTAGATTGATAAAGGACTATGGGGAGCGAGCAGGACAGTGGGATTTGTATTAGATTGATAAAGGAATATGGGGAGAGAGCAGGACAGTGGGATTAGTATTAGATTGATAAAGGAATATGGGGAGAGAGCAGGACAGTGGGATTAGTATTAGATTGTTAAAGGAATATGGGGAGAGAGCAGGACAGTGGGATTAGTATTAGATTATTAAAGGAATATGGGGAGAGAGCAGGCCAGTGGGATTAGTATTAGATTGATAAAGGAATATGGGGAGAGAGCAGGACAGTGGGATTAGTATTAGATTGATAAAGGAATATGGGGAGAGAGCAGGACAGTGGGATTAGTATTAGATTGTTAAAGGAATATGGGGAGAGAGCAGGACAGTGGGATTAGTATTAGATTGATAAAGGAATATTGGGAGAGAGCAGGACAGTGGGATTATTATTAGATTGATAAAGGAATATGGGGAGAGAGCAGGACAGTGGGATTAGTATTAGATTGTTAAAGGAATATGGGGAGAGAGCAGGACAGTGGGATTAGTATTAGATTCTTAAAGGAATTTGGGGAGAGAGCAGGACAGTGGGATTAGTATTAGATTGATAAAGGACTATGGGGAGAGAGCAGGACAGTGGGATAAGTATTAGATTGAAAAAGGAATATGGGGAGAGAGCAGGACAGTGGGATTAGTATTAGATTGCTAAAGGACTATGGGGAGAGAGCAGGACAGTGGGATTAGTATTTGATTGTTAAATGAATACGGGGAGAGAGCAGGACAGTGGGATTAGTATTAGATTGATAAAGGAATATGGGGAGAGAGCAGGACAGTGGGATTAGTATTAGATTGATAAAGGAATGTGGGGAGAGAGAGGACAGTGGGATTAGTATGAGATTGATAAAGGAATATGGGGAGAGAGCAGGACAGTGGGATTAGTATTAGATTGATAAAGGAATATGGGGAGAGAGCAGGACAGTGGGATTAGTATTAGATAGATAAAGGAATATGGGGAGAGAGCAGGACAGTGGGATTAGTATTAGATTGTTAAAGGAATATGGGGAGAGAGCAGGACAGTGGGATTAGTATTAGATTGTAAAAGAAATATGGGGAGAGAGCAGGACAGTGGGATTAGTATTAGATTGATAAAGGAATATGGGGAGAGAGCAGGACAGTGGGATTAGTATTAGATTGATAAAGAAATATGGGGAGAGAGCAGGACAGTGGGATTAGTATTAGATTGTAAAAGAAATATGGGGAGAGAGCAGGACAGTGGGATTAGTATTAGATTGATAAAGGAATATGGGGAGAGAGCAGGACAGTGGGATTAGTTATAGATTGATCAAAGAATATGGTGGAGAGCAGGGCAGTGGGATTAGTATTAGATTGTTAAAGGAATATGGGGAGAGAGCAGGAGAGTGGGATTAGTATTAGATTGATAAAGGAATATGGGGAGAGAGCAGGACAGTGGGATTAGTATTAGATTGATAAAGGAATATGGGGAGAGAGCAGGACAGTGGGATTAGTATTAGATTGATAAAGGAATATGGGGAGAGAGCAGGACAGTGGGATTAGTATTAGATTGATCAAAGAATATGGTGGAGAGCAGGGCAGTGGGATTAGTATTAGATTGTTAAAGGAATATTGGGAGAGAGCAGGAGAGTGGGATTAGTATTAGATTGAGAACGGAATATGGGGAGAGGGCAGGGCACTGGGATTAGTATTGAATTGTGAAAGGAATATGGGGAGAGAGCAGGACAGTGGGATTAGTATCAGATTGTTAAAGGACTATGGGGAGATGGCAGGACAGTGGGATTAGAATTAGATTGATAAAGGAATATGGGGAGAGAGCAGGACAGTGGGATTAGTGTTAGATTGATAAAGGAATATGGGGAGAGAGCAGGACAGTGGGATTAGTATCAGATTGATAAAGGAATATGGGGAGAGAGCAGGACAGTGGGATTAGTATTAGATTGTTAAAGGACTTTGGGGAGAGAGCAGGACAGAGGGATTAGTATTAGATTGATGAAGGAACAAGGGGAGAGAGCAGGACAGTGGGATTAGTATTAGACTGTGAAAGGAATATGGGGAGAGAGCAGGACAGTGGGATTAGTATTAGATTGTTAAAGGAATATGGGGAGAGAGCTGGACAGTGGGATTAGTATTAGATAGATAAAGGACTATGGGGAGAGAGAAGGACAGTGGGATTAGTATTAGATGGATAAAGGAATATGGGGAGAGAGCAGGACAGTGGGATTAGTATTAGATTGATATAGGAATATGGGGAGAGAACAGGACAGTGGGATTAGTACTAGATTGATAAAGGACTATGGGGAGCGAGCAGGACAGTGGGATTTGTATTAGATTGATAAAGGAATAAGGGGAGAGAGCAGGACAGTGGGATTAGTATTAGATTGATAAAGGAATATGGGGAGAGAGCAGGACAGTGGGATTAGTATTAGATTGTTAAAGGAATATGGGGAGAGAGCAGGACAGTGGGATTAGTATTAGATTATTAAAGGAATATGGGGAGAGAGCAGGCCAGTGGGATTAGTATTAGATTGATAAAGGAATATGGGGAGAGAGCAGGACAGTGGGATTAGTATTAGATTGATAAAGGAATATGGGGAGAGAGCAGGACAGTGGGATTAGTATTAGATTGTTAAAGGAATATGGGGAGAGAGCAGGACAGTGGGATTAGTATTAGATTGATAAAGGAATATTGGGAGAGAGCAGGACAGTGGGATTATTATTAGATTGATAAAGGAATATGGGGAGAGAGCAGGACAGTGGGATTAGTATTAGATTGTTAAAGGAATATGGGGAGAGAGCAGGACAGTGGGATTAGTATTAGATTCTTAAAGGAATTTGGGGAGAGAGCAGGACAGTGGGATTAGTATTAGATTGATAAAGGACTATGGGGAGAGAGCAGGACAGTGGGATAAGTATTAGATTGAAAAAGGAATATGGGGAGAGAGCAGGACAGTGGGATTAGTATTAGATTGCTAAAGGACTATGGGGAGAGAGCAGGACAGTGGGATTAGTATTTGATTGTTAAATGAATACGGGGAGAGAGCAGGACAGTGGGATTAGTATTAGATTGATAAAGGAATATGGGGAGAGAGCAGGACAGTGGGATTAGTATTAGATTGATAAAGGAATGTGGGGAGAGAGAGGACAGTGGGATTAGTATGAGATTGATAAAGGAATATGGGGAGAGAGCAGGACAGTGGGATTAGTATTAGATAGATAAAGGAATATGGGGAGAGAGCAGGACAGTGGGATTAGTATTAGATTGTTAAAGGAATATGGGGAGAGAGCAGGACAGTGGGATTAGTATTAGATTGTAAAAGAAATATGGGGAGAGAGCAGGACAGTGGGATTAGTATTAGATTGTTAAAGGAATATGGGGAGAGAGCAGGACAGTGGGATTAGTATTAGATTGTTAAAGGAATATGGGGAGAGAGCAGGACAGTGGGATTAGTATTAGACTCATAAAGGACTATGGGGAGAGAGCAGGACAGTGGGATTAGTATTAGATTGAAAAAGGAATATGGGGAGAGAGCAGGACAGTGGGATTAGTATTAGATTGATAAAGGAATATGGGGAGAGAGCAGGACAGTGGGATTAGTATTAGATTGTTAAAGGAATATGGGGAGAGAGCTGGACAGTGGGATTAGTATTAGATAGATAAAGGACTATGGGGAGAGAGCAGGACAGTGGGATTAGTGTTAGATGGATAAAGGAATATGGGGAGAGAGCAGGACAGTGGGATTAGTATTAGATTGATATAGGAATATGGGGAGAGAACAGGACAGTGGGATTAGTATTAGATTGATAAAGGACTATGGGGAGCGAGCAGGACAGTGGGATTTGTATTAGATTGATAAAGGAATATGGGGAGAGAGCAGGACAGTGGGATTAGTATTAGATTGATAAAGGAATATGGGGAGAGAGCAGGACAGTGGGATTAGTATTAGATTGTTAAAGGAATATGGGGAGAGAGCAGGACAGTGGGATTAGTATTAGATTATTAAAGGAATATGGGGAGAGAGCAGGCCAGTGGGATTAGTATTAGATTGATAAAGGAATATGGGGAGAGAGCAGGACAGTGGGATTAGTATTAGATTGATAAAGGAATATGGGGAGAGAGCAGGACAGTGGGATTAGTATTAGATTGTTAAAGGAATATGGGGAGAGAGCAGGACAGTGGGATTAGTATTAGATTGATAAAGGAATATTGGGAGAGAGCAGGACAGTGGGATTATTATTAGATTGATAAAGGAATATGGGGAGAGAGCAGGACAGTGGGATTAGTATTAGATTGTTAAAGGAATATGGGGAGAGAGCAGGACAGTGGGATTAGTATTAGATTCTTAAAGGAATTTGGGGAGAGAGCAGGACAGTGGGATTAGTATTAGATTGATAAAGGACTATGGGGAGAGAGCAGGACAGTGGGATAAGTATTAGATTGAAAAAGGAATATGGGGAGAGAGCAGGACAGTGGGATTAGTATTAGATTGCTAAAGGACTATGGGGAGAGAGCAGGACAGTGGGATTAGTATTTGATTGTTAAATGAATACGGGGAGAGAGCAGGACAGTGGGATTAGTATTAGATTGATAAAGGAATATGGGGAGAGAGCAGGACAGTGGGATTAGTATTAGATTGATAAAGGAATGTGGGGAGAGAGAGGACAGTGGGATTAGTATGAGATTGATAAAGGAATATGGGGAGAGAGCAGGACAGTGGGATTAGTATTAGATTGATAAAGGAATATGGGGAGAGAGCAGGACAGTGGGATTAGTATTAGATAGATAAAGGAATATGGGGAGAGAGCAGGACAGTGGGATTAGTATTAGATTGTTAAAGGAATATGGGGAGAGAGCAGGACAGTGGGATTAGTATTAGATTGTAAAAGAAATATGGGGAGAGAGCAGGACAGTGGGATTAGTATTAGATTGTTAAAGGAATATGGGGAGAGAGCAGGACAGTGGGATTAGTATTAGATTGTTAAAGGAATATGGGGAGAGAGCAGGACAGTGGGATTAGTATTAGACTCATAAAGGACTATGGGGAGAGAGCAGGACAGTGGGATTAGTATTAGATTGAAAAAGGAATATGGGGAGAGAGCAGGACAGTGGGATTAGTATTAGATTGATAAAGGACTATGGGGAGAGAGCAGGACAGTGGGATTAGTATTAGATTGATAAAGGAATATGGGGAGAGAGCAGGACAGTGGGATTAGTATTAGATTGATAAAGGAATATGGGGAGAGAGAGGACAGTGGGATTAGTATTAGATTGATAAAGGATTATGGGGAGAGAGCAGGACAGTGGGATTAGTATTAGATAGATAAAGGAATATGGGGAGAGAGCAGGACAGTGGGATTAGTATTAGATTGTTAAAGGAATATGGGGAGAGAGCAGGACAGTGGGATTAGTATTAGATTGTAAAAGGAATATGGGGAGAGAGCAGGACAGTGGGATCAGTATTAGATTGATAAAGGAATATGGGGAGAGAGCAGGACAGTGGGATTAATATTAGATTGATAAAGGACTATGGGGCGGGAGCGGGACAGTGGGATTAGTATTAGATTGTTAAAGGAATATGGGGAGAGAGCAGGACAGTGGGATTAGTATTAGACTCATAAAGGACTATGGGGAGAGAGCAGGACAGTTGGATTAGTATTAGATTGAAAAAGGAATATGGGGAGAGAGCAGGACAGTGGGATTAGTATTAGATTGAGAAAGGACTATGGGGAGAGAGCAGGACAGTGGGATTAGTATTAGATTGACAAAGGAATATGGGGAGAGAGCAGGACAGTGGGATTAGTATTAGATTGTTAAAGGAGTATGGGGAGAGAGCAGGACAGTGGGATTAGTATTAGATTGTTAAAGGACTATGGGGAGAGAGCAGGACAGTGGGATTAGTATTAGATTGTTAAAGGAATATGGGGAGAGAGCAGGACAGTGGGATTAGTATTAGATTGTTAAAGGAATATGGGGAGAGAGCAGGACAGTGGGATTAGTATTAGACAGATAAAGGACTATGGGGAGAGAGCAGGACAGTGGGGTTAGTATTAGATGGATAAAGGAATATGGGGAGAGAGCAGGACCGTGGGATTAGTATTAGATTGATAAAGGAATATGGGGAGAGAGCAGGACAGTGGGATTAGTATTAGATTGTTAAAGGAATATGGGGAGAGAGCAGGACAGTGGGATTAGTATTAGATTGTAAAAGGAATATGGGGAGAGAGCAGGACAGTGGGATCAGTATTAGATTGATAATGGAATATGGGGAGAGAGCAGGACAGTGGGATTAATATTAGATTGATAAAGGACTATGGGGCGGGAGCGGGACAGTGGGATTAATATTAGATTGATAAAGGACTATGGGGCGGGAGCGGGACAGTGGGATTAGTATTAGATTGTTAAAGGAGTATGGGGAGAGAGCAGGACAGTGGGATTAGTATTAGATTGTTAAAGGACTATGGGGAGAGAGCAGGACAGTGGGATTAGTATTAGATTGTTAAAGGAATATGGGGAGAGAGCAGGACAGTGGGATTAGTATTAGATTGTTAAAGGAATATGGGGAGAGAGCAGGACAGTGGGATTAGTATTAGACAGATAAAGGACTATGGGGAGAGAGCAGGACAGTGGGGTTAGTATTAGATGGATAAAGGAATATGGGGAGAGAGCAGGACCGTGGGATTAGTATTAGATTGATAAAGGAATATGGGGAGAGAGCAGGACAGTGGGATTAGTATTAGATTGTTAAAGGAATATGGGGAGAGAGCAGGACAGTGGGATTAGTATTAGATTGTAAAAGGAATATGGGGAGAGAGCAGGACAGTGGGATCAGTATTAGATTGATAATGGAATATGGGGAGAGAGCAGGACAGTGGGATTAATATTAGATTGATAAAGGACTATGGGGCGGGAGCGGGACAGTGGGATTAGTATTAGATTGTTAAAGGAATATGTGGAGAGAGCAGGACAGTGGGATTAGTATTAGACTCATAAAGGACTATGGGGAGAGAGCAGGACAGTTGGATTAGTATTAGATTGAAAAAGGAATATGGGGAGAGAGCAGGACAGTGGGATTAGTATTAGATTGAGAAAGGACTATGGGGAGAGAGCAGGACAGTGGGATTAGTATTAGATTGATAAAGGAATATGGGGAGAGAGCAGGACAGTGGGATTAGTATTAGATTGTTAAAGGAGTATGGGGAGAGAGCAGGACAGTGGGATTAGTATTAGATTGTTAAAGGACTATGGGGAGAGAGCAGGACAGTTGGATTAGTATTAGATTGTTAAAGGAATATGGGGAGAGAGCAGGACAGTGGGATTAGTATTAGATTGTTAAAGGAATATGGGGAGAGAGCAGGACAGTGGGATTAGTATTAGACAGATAAAGGACTATGGGGAGAGAGCAGGACAGTGGGGTTAGTATTAGATGGATAAAGGAATATGGGGAGAGAGCAGGACCGTGGGATTAGTATTAGATTGATAAAGGAATATGGGGAGAGAACAGGACAGTGGGATTAGTATTAGATTGATAAAGGACTATGGGGAGCGAGCAGGACAGTGGAATTAGTATTAGATTGTTAAAGGAATATGGGGAGAGAGCAGGACAGTGGGATTAGTATTAGATTGATAAAGAAATATGGGGAGAGAGCAGGACAGTGGGATTAGTATTAGATTGATAAAGGAATATGGGCAGAGAGCAGGACAGTGGGATTAGTATTAGATTGTTAAAGGAATATGGGGAGAGAGCAGGACAGTGGGATTAGTATTAGATTGATAAAGGAATATGGGGAGAGAGCAGGACAGTGGGATTAGTATTAGATTGATAAAGGAATATGGGGAGAGAGCAAGACAGTGGTATTAGTATTAGATTGATAAAGGAATATGGGGAGAGAGCAGGACAGTGGGATTAGTATTAGATTGATCAAGGAATATTGGGAGAGAGCAGGACAGTGGGATTATTATTAGATTGATAAAGGAATATGGGGAGAGTGCAGGACAGTGGGATTAGTATTAGATTGTTAAAGGAATATAGGGAGAGAGCAGGACAGTGGGATTAGTATTAGATTGATAAAGGACTATGGGGAGAGAGCAGGACAGTGGGATTAGTATGAGATTGAAAAAGGAATATGGGGAGAGAGCAGGACAGTGGGATTAGTATTAGATTGATAAAGGACTATGGGGAGTGAGCAGGACAGTGGGATTAGTATTAGATTGTTAAATGAATTCGGGGAGAGAGCAGGACAGTGGGAGTAGTATTAGATTGATAAAGGAAAATGGGGAGAGAGCAGGACAGTGGGATTAGTATTAGATTGATAGAGGAATATGGGGAGAGAGAGGACAGTGAGATTAGTATTAGATTGAGAAAGGAATATGGGGAGAGAGCAGGACAGTGGGATTAGTATTAGATTGATAAAGGAATATGGGGAGAGAGCAGGACAGTGGGATTAGTATTAGATAGATAAAGGAATATGGGGAGAGAGCAGGACAGTGGGATTAGTATTAGATTGTTAAAGGAATATGGGGAGCGAGCAGGACAGTGGGATTAGTATTAGATTGTAAAAGGAATATGGGGAGAGAGCAGGACAGTGGGATCAGTATTAGATTGATAAAGGAATATGGGGAGAGAGCAGGACAGTCGGATTAGTATTAGATTGATAAAGGACTATGGGGAGAGAGCAGGACAGTGGGATTAGTATTAGATTTTTAAAGGAATATGGGGAGAGAGCAGAACAGTGGGATTAGTATTAGATTGACAAAGGAATATGGGGAGAGAGCAGGACAGTGGGATTAGTATTAGATTGATAAAGGACTATGGGGAGAGAGCAGGACAGTGGGATTAGTATTAGATTGTTAAAGGAGTATAGGGAGAGAGCAGGACAGTGGGATTAGAATTAGATTGTTAAAGGACTATGGGGAGAGAGCAGGACAGTGGGCTTAGTATTAGATTGTTAAAGGAATATGGGGAGAGAGAAGGACAGTGGGATTAGTATTAGATTGTTCAAGGAACATGGGGAGAGAGCAGGACAGTGGGATTAGTATTAGATTGTTAAAGGAATATGGGGAGAGAGCAGGACAGTGGGATTAGTATTAGATTGTTAAAGGAATATGGGGAGAGAGCAGGACAGTGGGATTAGTATTAGATTGTGCAAGGAATATGGGGAGAGAGCAGGACAGTGGGATTAGTATTAGATTGACAAAGGACTATGGGGAGAGGGCAGGACAGTGGGATTAGTATTAGATTGATAAAGGAATATGGGGAGAGAGCAGGACAGTGGGATTAGTATCAGATTGATAAAGGAATATGGGGAGAGAGCAGGTCAGTGGGATTAGTATTAGATCGTTAAAGGACTATGGGGAGAGAGCAGGACAGTGGGATTAGTATTAGATTGATAAAGGAATATGGGGAGAGAGCAGGACATTGGGATTAGTATTAGATTGTTAAAGGAATATGGGGCGAGAGCAGGACAGTGGGATCAGTATTAGATTGTTAAAGGAATATGGGGAGAGAGCAGGACAGTGGGATTAGTATTAGATTGATAAAGGAATATGGGGAGAGAGCAGGACAGTGGGATTAGTATTAGATTGTTAAAGGAAGAAGGGGAAAGAGCAGGACATTGGGATTAGTATTAGATTGATAAAGTAATATGGGGAGAGAGCAGGACAGTGGGATTAGTATTAGATTGTGAAAGGAATATGGGGAGAGAGCAGGACAGTGGGATTAGTATTAGATTGATAAAGGACTATGTGGAGAGGGCAGGACAGTGGGATTAGTATTAGATTGATAAAGGAATATGGGGAGAGAGCAGGACAGTGGGATTAGTGTTAGATTGATAAAGGAATATGGGGAGAAAGCAGGACAGTGGGATTAGTATGAGATTGATAAAGGAATATGGGGAGAGAACAGGTCAGTGGGATTAGTATTAGATCGTTAAAGGACTATGGGGAGAGAGCAGGACAGTGGGATTAGTATCAGATTGATAAAGGAATATGGGGAGAGAGCAGGACAGTGGGATTAGTATTAGATTGTTAAAGGAATATGGGGCGAGAGCAGGACAGTGGGATTAGTATTAGATTGATAAAGGACTATGGGGAGAGAGCAGGACAGTGGGATTAGTATGAGATTGATAAAGGAATATGGGGAGAGAGCAGGACAGTGGGATTAGTATTAGATTGATAAAGGATTATGGGGAGAGATAGGACAGTGGGATTAGTATTAGATTGATAAAGGAATATGGGGAGAGAGCAGGACAGTGGGATTAGTATTAGATTGATAAAGGAATATGGGGAGAGAGCAGGACAGTGGGATTAGTATTAGATAGATAAAGGAATATGGGGAGAGAGCAGGACAGTGGGATTAGTATTAGATTGTTAAAGGAATATGGGGAGAGAGCAGGACAGTGGGATTAGTATTAGATTGTAAAAGGAATATGGGGAGAGTGCAGGACAGTGGGATCAGTATTAGATTGATAAAGGAATATGGGGAGAGAGCAGGACAGTGGGATTAGTATTAGATCGTTAAAGGACTATGGGGAGAGAGCAGGACAGTGGGATTAGTATTAGATTGATAAAGGAATATGGGGAGAGAGCAGGACATTGGGATTAGTATTAGATTGTTAAAGGAATATGGGGCGAGAGCAGGACAGAGTGATCAGTATTAGATTGTTAAAGGAATATGGGGAGAGCGCAGGACAGTGGGATTAGTATTAGATTGTTAAAGGAATATGGGGAGAGAGCAGGACAGTGGGATTAGTATTAGATTGATAAAGGAATATGGGGAGAGAGCAGGACAGTGGGATTAGTATTAGATTGTTAAAGGAAGAAGGGGAGAGAGCAGGACATTGGGATTAGTATTAGATTGATAAAGTAATATGGGGAGACAGCAGGACAGTGGGATTAGTATTAGATTGTGAAAGGAATATGGGGAGAGAGCAGGACAGTGGGATTAGTATTAGATTGATAAAGGACTATGTGGAGAGGGCAGGACAGTGGGATTAGTATTAGATTGATAAAGGAATATGGGGAGAGAGCAGGACAGTGGGATTAGTGTTAGATTGATAAAGGAATATGGGGAGAAAGCAGGACAGTGGGATTAGTATGAGATTGATAAAGGAATATGGGGAGAGAACAGGTCAGTGGGATTAGTATTAGATCGTTAAAGGACTATGGGGAGAGAGCAGGACAGTGGGATTAGTATCAGATTGATAAAGGAATATGGGGAGAGAGCAGGACAGTGGGATTAGTATTAGATTGTTAAAGGAATATGGGGCGAGAGCAGGACAGTGGGATTAGTATTAGATTGATAAAGGACTATGGGGAGAGAGCAGGACAGTGGAATTAGTATGAGATTGACAAAGGAATATGGGGAGAGAGCAGGACAGTGGGATTAGTATTAGATTGATAAAGGATTATGGGGAGAGATAGGACAGTGGGATTAGTATTAGATTGATAAAGGAATATGGGGAGAGAGCAGGACAGTGGGATTAATATTAGATTGATAAAGGAATATGGGGAGAGAGCAGGACAGTGGGATTAGTATTAGATAGATAAAGGAATATGGGGAGAGAGCAGGACAGTGGGATTAGTATTAGATTGTTAAAGGAATATGGGGAGAGAGCAGGACAGTGGGATTAGTATTAGATTGTAAAAGGAATATGGGGAGAGTGCAGGACAGTGGGATCAGTATTAGATTGATAAAGGAATATGGGGAGAGAGCAGGACAGTGGGATTAGTATTAGATTGATAAAGGACTATGGGGAGAGAGCAGGACAGTGGGATTAGTATTAGATTGTTAAAGGAATATGGGGAGAGAGCAGAACAGTGGGATTAGTATTAGATTGACAAAGGAATCTGGGGAGAGAGCAGGACAGTGGGATTAGTATTAGATTGATAAAGGACTATGGGGAGAGTGCAGGACAGTGGGATTAGTATTAGATTGTTAAAGGAGTATGGGGAGAGAGCAGGACAGTGGGATTAGAATTAGATTGTTAAAGGACTATGGGGAGAGAGCAGGACAGTGGGCTTAGTATTAGATTGTTAAAGGAATATGGGGAGAGAGAAGGACAGTGGGATTAGTATTAGATTGTTAAAGGAGTATGGGGAGAGAGCAGGACAGTGGGATTAGTATTAGACTGTTAAAGGAATATGGGGAGAGAGCAGGACAGTGGGATTAGTATTAGATTGTTAAAGGAATTTGGGGAGAGAGCAGGACAGTGGGATTAGTATTAGATTGATAAAGGACTATGGGGAGAGGGCAGGACAGTGGGATTAGTATTAGATTGATAAAGGAATATGGGGAGAGAGCAGGACAGTGGGATTAGTGTTAGATTGATAAAGGAATATGGGGAGAGAGCAGGACATTGGGATTAGTATCAGATTGATAAAGGAATATGGGGAGAGAGCAGGTCAGTGGGATTAGTATTAGATTGATAAAGGACTATGGGGAGAGAGCAGGACAGTGGGATTAGTATGAGATTGAAAAAGGAATATGGGGAGGGAGCAGGACAGTGGGATTAGTATTAGATTGATAAAGGACTATGGGGAGTGAGCAGGACAGTGGGAATAGTATTAGATTGTTAAATGAATACGGGGAGAGAGCAGGACAGTGGGAGTAGTATTAGATTGATAAAGGAAAATGGGGAGAGAGCAGGACAGTGGGATTAGTATTAGATTGATAGAGGAATATGGGGAGAGAGAGGACAGTGGGATTAGTATTAGATTGATAAAGGAATATGGGGAGAGAGCAGGACAGTGGGATTAGTATTAGATTGATAAAGGAATATGGGGAGAGAGCAGGACAGTGGGTTTAGTATTAGATAGATAAAGGAATATGGGGAGAGAGCAGGACAGTGGGATTAGTATTAGATTGTTAAAGGAATATGGGGAGAGAGCAGGACAGTGGGATTAGTATTAGATTGTAAAAGGAATATGGGGAGAGAGCAGGACAGTGGGATCAGTATTAGATTGATAAAGGAATATGGGGAGAGAGCAGGACAGTGGGATTAGTATTAGATTGATAAAGGACTATGGGGAGAGAGCAGGACAGTGGGATTAGTATTAGATCTTTAAAGGAATATGGGGAGAGAGCAGAACAGTGGGATTAGTATTAGATTGACAAAGGAATATGGGGAGAGAGCAGGACAGTGGGATTAGTATTAGATTGATAAAGGACTATGGGGAGAGAGCAGGACAGTGGGATTAGTATTAGATTGTTAAAGGAGTATAGGGAGAGAGCAGGACAGTGGGATTAGAATTAGATTGTTAAAGGACTATGGGGAGAGAGCAGGACAGTGGGCTTAGTATTAGATTGTTAAAGGAATATGGGGAGAGAGAAGGACAGTGGGATTAGTATTAGATTGTTCAAGGAACATGGGGAGAGAGCAGGACAGTGGGATTAGTATTAGATTGTTAAAGGAATATGGGGAGAGAGCAGGACAGTGGGATTAGTATTAGATTGATAAAGGACTATGGGGAGAGGGCAGGACAGTGGGATTAGTATTAGATTGATAAAGGAATATGGGGAGAGAGCAGGACAGTGGGATTAGTGTTAGATTGATAAAGGAATATGGGGAGAGAGCAGGACATTGGGATTAGTATCAGATTGATAAAGGAATATGGGGAGAGAGCAGGTCAGTGGGATTAGTATTAGATTGATAAAGGACTATGGGGAGAGAGCAGGACAGTGGGATTAGTATGAGATTGAAAAAGGAATATGGGGAGAGAGCAGGACAGTGGGATTAGTATTAGATTGATAAAGGACTATGGGGAGTGAGCAGGACAGTGGGATTAGTATTAGATTGTTAAATGAATACGGGGAGAGAGCAGGACAGTGGGAGTAGTATTAGATTGATAAAGGAAAATGGGGAGAGAGCAGGACAGTGGGATTAGTATTAGATTGATAGAGGAATATGGGGAGAGAGAGGACAGTGGGATTAGTATTAGATTGATAAAGGAATATGGGGAGAGAGCAGGACAGTGGGATTAGTATTAGATTGATAAAGGAATAAGGGGAGAGAGCAGGACAGTGGGTTTAGTATTAGATAGATAAAGGAATATGGGGAGAGAGCAGGACAGTGGGATTAGTATTAGATTGTTAAAGGAATATGGGGAGAGAGCAGGACAGTGGGATTAGTATTAGATTGTAAAAGGAATATGGGGAGAGAGCAGGACAGTGGGATCAGTATTAGATTGATAAAGGAATATGGGGAGAGAGCAGGACAGTGGGATTAGTATTAGATTGATAAAGGACTATGGGGAGAGAGCAGGACAGTGGGATTAGTATTAGATTTTTAAAGGAATATGGGGAGAGAGCAGAACAGTGGGATTAGTATTAGATTGACAAAGGAATATGGGGAGAGAGCAGGACAGTGGGATTAGTATTAGATTGATAAAGGACTATGGGGAGAGAGCAGGACAGTGGGATTAGTATTAGATTGTTAAAGGAGTATAGGGAGAGAGCAGGACAGTGGGATTAGAATTAGATTGTTAAAGGACTATGGGGAGAGAGCAGGACAGTGGGCTTAGTATTAGATTGTTAAAGGAATATGGGGAGAGAGAAGGACAGTGGGATTAGTATTATATTGTTCAAGGAACATGGGGAGAGAGCAGGACAGTGGGATTAGTATTAGATTGTTAAAGGAATATGGGGAGAGAGCAGGACAGTGGGATTAGTATTAGATTGTCAAAGGAATATGGGGAGAGAGCAGGACAGTGGGATTAGTATTAGATTGTGAAAGGAATATGGGGAGAGAGCAGGACAGTGGGATTAGTATTAGATTGACAAAGGACTATGGGGAGAGGGCAGGACAGTGGGATTAGTATTAGATTGATAAAGGAATATGGTGAGAGAGCAGGTCAGTGGGATTAGTATCAGATTGATAAAGGAATATGGGGAGAGAGCAGGTCAGTGGGATTAGTATTAGATCGTTAAAGGACTATGGGGAGAGAGCAGGACAGTGGGATTAGTATTAGATTGATAAAGGAAAAAGGGGAGAGAGCAGGACATTGGGATTAGTATTAGATTGTTAAAGGAATATGGGGCGAGAGCAGGACATTGGGATCAGTATTAGATTGTTAAAGGAATATGGGGAGAGAGCAGGACAGTGGGATTAGTATTAGATTGATAAAGGAATATGGGGAGAGAGCAGGACAGTGGGATTAGTATTAGATTGTTAAAGGAAGAAGGGGAGAGAGCAGGACATTGGGATTAGTATTAGATTGATAAAGTAATATGGGGAGAGAGCAGGACAGTGGGATTAGTATTAGATTGTGAAAGGAATATGGGGAGAGAGCAGGACAGTGGGATTAGTATTAGATTGATAAAGGACTATGTGGAGAGGGCAGGACAGTGGGATTAGTATTAGATTGATAAAGGAATATGGGGAGAGAGCAGGACAGTGGGATTAGTGTTAGATTGATAAAGGAATATGGGGAGAAAGAAGGACAGTGGGATTAGTATGAGATTGATAAAGGAATATGGGGAGAGAACAGGTCAGTGGGATTAGTATTAGATCGTTAAAGGACTATGGGGAGAGAGCAGGACAGTGGGATTAGTATCAGATTGATAAAGGAATATGGGGAGAGAGCAGGACAGTGGGATTAGTATGAGATTGTTAAAGGAATATGGGGCGAGAGCAGGACAGTGGGATTAGTATTAGATTGATAAAGGACTATGGGGAGAGAGCAGGACAGTGGGATTAGTATGAGATTGACAAAGGAATATGGGGAGAGAGCAGGACAGTGGGATTAGTATTAGATTGATAAAGGATTATGGGGAGAGAGAGGACAGTGGGTTTAGTATTAGATTGATAAAGGAATATGGGGAGAGAGCAGGACAGTGGGATTAATATTAGATTGATAAAGGAATATGGGGAGAGAGCAGGACAGTGGGATTAGTATTAGATTGTTAAAGGAATATGGGGAGAGAGCAGGACAGTGGGATTAGTATTAGATTGTAAAAGGAATATGGGGAGAGTGCAGGACAGTGGGATCAGTATTAGATTGATAAAGGAATATGGGGAGAGAGCAGGACAGTGGGATTAGTATTAGATTGATAAAGGACTATGGGGAGAGAGCAGGACAGTGGGATTAGTATTAGATTGTTAAAGGAATATGGGGAGAGAGCAGAACAGTGGGATTAGTATTAGATTGACAAAGGAATATGGGGAGAGAGCAGGACAGTGGGATTAGTATTAGATTGATAAAGGACTATGGGGAGAGTGCAGGACAGTGGGATTAGTATTAGATTGTTAAAGGAGTATGGGGAGAGAGCAGGACAGTGGGATTAGAATTAGATTGTTAAAGGACTATGGGGAGAGAGCAGGACAGTGGGCTTAGTATTAGATTGTTAAAGGAATATGGGGAGAGAGAAGGACAGTGGGATTAGTATTAGATTGTTAAAGGAATATGGGGAGAGAGCAGGACAGTGGGATTAGTATTAGATTGTTAAAGGAATATGGGGAGAGAGCAGGACAGTGGGATTAGTATTAGATTGTTAAAGGAATCTGGGGAGAGAGCAGGACAGTGGGATTAGTATTAGATTGATAAAGGACTATGGGGAGAGGGCAGGACAGTGGGATTAGTATTAGATTGATAAAGGAATATGGGGAGAGAGCAGGACAGTGGGATTAGTGTTAGATTGATAAAGGAATATGGGGAGAGAGCAGGACATTGGGATTAGTATCAGATTGATAAAGGAATATGGGGAGAGAGCAGGTCAGTGGGATTAGTATTAGATTGATAAAGGACTATGGGGAGAGAGCAGGACAGTGGGATTAGTATGAGATTGAAAAAGGAATATGGGGAGAGAGCAGGACAGTGGGATTAGTATTAGATTGATAAAGGACTATGGGGAGTGAGCAGGACAGTGGGATTAGTATTAGATTGTTAAATGAATACGGGGAGAGAGCAGGACAGTGGGAGTAGTATTAGATTGATAAAGGAAAATGGGGAGAGAGCAGGACAGTGGGATTAGTATTAGATTGATAGAGGAATATGGGGAGAGAGAGGACAGTGGGATTAGTATTAGATTGATAAAGGAATATGGGGAGAGAGCAGGACAGTGGGATTAGTATTAGATTGATAAAGGAATATGGGGAGAGAGCAGGACAGTGGGTTTAGTATTAGATAGATAAAGGAATATGGGGAGAGAGCAGGACAGTGGGATTAGTATTAGATTGTTAAAGGAATATGGGGAGAGAGCAGGACAGTGGGATTAGTATTAGATTGTAAAAGGAATATGGGGAGAGAGCAGGACAGTGGGATCAGTATTAGATTGATAAAGGAATATGGGGAGAGAGCAGGACAGTGGGATTAGTATTAGATTGATAAAGGACTATGGGGAGAGAGCAGGACAGTGGGATTAGTATTAGATCTTTAAAGGAATATGGGGAGAGAGCAGAACAGTGGGATTAGTATTAGATTGACAAAGGAATATGGGGAGAGAGCAGGACAGTGGAATTAGTATTAGATTGATAAAGGACTATGGGGAGAGAGCAGGACAGTGGGATTAGTATTAGATTGTTAAAGGAGTATAGGGAGAGAGCAGGACAGTGGGATTAGAATTAGATTGTTAAAGGACTATGGGGAGAGAGCAGGACAGTGGGCTTAGTATTAGATTGTTAAAGGAATATGGGGAGAGAGAAGGACAGTGGGATTAGTATTAGATTGTTCAAGGAACATGGGGAGAGAGCAGGACAGTGGGATTAGTATTAGATTGTTAAAGGAATATGGGGAGAGAGCAGGACAGTGGGATTAGTATTAGATTGATAAAGGACTATGGGGAGAGGGCAGGACAGTGGGATTAGTATTAGATTGATAAAGGAATATGGGGAGAGAGCAGGACAGTGGGATTAGTGTTAGATTGATAAAGGAATATGGGGAGAGAGCAGGACATTGGGATTAGTATCAGATTGATAAAGGAATATGGGGAGAGAGCAGGTCAGTGGGATTAGTATTAGATTGATAAAGGACTATGGGGAGAGAGCAGGACAGTGGGATTAGTATGAGATTGAAAAAGGAATATGGGGAGAGAGCAGGACAGTGGGATTAGTATTAGATTGATAAAGGACTATGGGGAGTGAGCAGGACAGTGGGATTAGTATTAGATTGTTAAATGAATACGGGGAGAGAGCAGGACAGTGGGAGTAGTATTAGATTGATAAAGGAAAATGGGGAGAGAGCAGGACAGTGGGATTAGTATTAGATTGATAGAGGAATATGGGGAGAGAGAGGACAGTGGGATTAGTATTAGATTGATAAAGGAATATGGGGAGAGAGCAGGACAGTGGGATTAGTATTAGATTGATAAAGGAATAAGGGGAGAGAGCAGGACAGTGGGTTTAGTATTAGATAGATAAAGGAATATGGGGAGAGAGCAGGACAGTGGGATTAGTATTAGATTGTTAAAGGAATATGGGGAAAGAGCAGGACAGTGGGATTAGTATTAGATTGTAAAAGGAATATGGGGAGAGAGCAGGACAGTGGGATCAGTATTAGATTGATAAAGGAATATGGGGAGAGAGCAGGACAGTGGGATTAGTATTAGATTGATAAAGGACTATGGGGAGAGAGCAGGACAGTGGGATTAGTATTAGATTTTTAAAGGAATATGGGGAGAGAGCAGAACAGTGGGATTAGTATTAGATTGACAAAGGAATATGGGGAGAGAGCAGGACAGTGGGATTAGTATTAGATTGATAAAGGACTATGGGGAGAGAGCAGGACAGTGGGATTAGTATTAGATTGTTAAAGGAGTATAGGGAGAGAGCAGGACAGTGGGATTAGAATTAGATTGTTAAAGGACTATGGGGAGAGAGCAGGACAGTGGGCTTAGTATTAGATTGTTAAAGGAATATGGGGAGAGAGAAGGACAGTGGGATTAGTATTAGATTGTTCAAGGAACATGGGGAGAGAGCAGGACAGTGGGATTAGTATTAGATTGTTAAAGGAATATGGGGAGAGAGCAGGACAGTGGGATTAGTATTAGATTGTCAAAGGAATATGGGGAGAGAGCAGGACAGTGGGATTAGTATTAGATTGTGAAAGGAATATGGGGAGAGAGCAGGACAGTGGGATTAGTATTAGATTGACAAAGGACTATGGGGAGAGGGCAGGACAGTGGGATTAGTATTAGATTGATAAAGGAATATGGTGAGAGAGCAGGACAGTGGGATTAGTATCAGATTGATAAAGGAATATGGGGAGAGAGCAGGTCAGTGGGATTAGTATTAGATCGTTAAAGGACTATGGGGAGAGAGCAGGACAGTGGGATTAGTATTAGATTGATAAAGGAAAAAGGGGAGAGAGCAGGACATTGGGATTAGTATTTGATTGTTAAAGGAATATGGGGCGAGAGCAGGACATTGGGATCAGTATTAGATTGTTAAAGGAATATGGGGAGAGAGCAGGACAGTGGGATTAGTATTAGATTGATAAAGGAATATGGGGAGAGAGCAGGACAGTGGGATTAGTATTAGCTTGTTAAAGGAAGAAGGGGAGAGAGCAGGACATTGGGATTAGTATTAGATTGATAAAGTAATATGGGGAGAGAGCAGGACAGTGGGATTAGTATTAGATTGTGAAAGGAATATGGGGAGAGAGCAGGACAGTGGGATTCGTATTAGATTGATAAAGGACTATGTGGAGAGGGCAGGACAGTGGGATTAGTATTAGATTGATAAAGGAATATGGGGAGAGAGCAGGACAGTGGGATTAGTGTTAGATTGATAAAGGAATATGGGGAGAAAGCAGGACAGTGGGATTAGTATGAGATTGATAAAGGAATATGGGGAGAGAACAGGTCAGTGGGATTAGTATTAGATCGTTAAAGGACTATGGGGAGAGAGCAGGACAGTGGGATTAGTATCAGATTGATAAAGGAATATGGGGAGAGAGCAGGACAGTGGGATTAGTATGAGATTGTTAAAGGAATATGGGGCGAGAGCAGGACAGTGGGATTAGTATTAGATTGATAAAGGACTATGGGGAGAGAGCAGGACAGTGGGATTAGTATGAGATTGACAAAGGAATATGGGGAGAGAGCAGGACAGTGGGATTAGTATTAGATTGATAAAGGATTATGGGGAGAGAGAGGACAGTGGGTTTAGTATTAGATTGATAAAGGAATATGGGGAGAGAGCAGGACAGTGGGATTAATATTAGATTGATAAAGGAATATGGGGAGAGAGCAGGACAGTGGGATTAGTATTAGATCGATAAAGGAATATGGGGAGAGAGCAGGACAGTGGGATTAGTATTAGATTGTTAATGGAATATGGGGAGAGAGCAGGACAGTGGGATTAGTATTAGATTGTAAAAGGAATATGGGGAGAGAGCAGGACAGTGGGATCAGTATTAGATTGATAAAGGAATATGGGGAGAGAGCAGGACAGTGGGATTAGTATTAGATTGATAAAGGAATATGGGGAGAGAGCAGGACAGTGGGATTAGTATTAGATTGTTAAAGGAATATGGGGAGAGAGCAGAACAGTGGGATTAGTATTAGATTGACAAAGGAATATGGGGAGAGAGCAGGACAGTGGGATTTGTATTAGATTGATAAAGGACTATGGGGAGAGAGCAGGACAGTGGGATTAGTATTAGATTGTTAAAGGAGTATGGGGAGAGAGCAGGACAGTGGGATTAGAATTAGATTGTTAAAGGACTATGGGGAGAGAGCAGTTCAGTGGGCTTAGTATTAGATTGTTAAAGGAATATGGGGAGAGAGAAGGACAGTGGGATTAGTATTAGATTGTTCAAGGAACATGGGGAGAGAGCAGGACATTGGGATTAGTATTAGATTGTTAAAGGAATATGGGGAGAGAGCAGGACAGTGGGATTAGTATTAGATTGTTAAAGGAATATGGGGAGAGAGCAGGACAGTGGGATTAGTATTAGATTGTTAAAGGAATATGGGGAGAGAGCAGGACAGTGGGATTAGTATTAGATTGATAAAGGACTATGGGGAGAGGGCAGGACAGTGGGATTAGTATTAGATTGATTAAGGAATATGGGGTGAGAGCAGGACAGTGGGATTAGTGTTAGATTGATAAAGGAATATGGGGAGAGAGCAGGACATTGGGATTAGTATCAGATTGATAAAGGAATATGGGGAGAGAGCAGGTCAGTGGGATTAGTATTAGATCGTTAAAGGACTATGGGGAGAGAGCAGGACAGTGGGATTAGTATTAGATTGATAAAGGAATATGGGGAGAGAGCAGGACATTGGGATTAGTATTAGATTGTTAAAGGAATATGGGGCGAGAGCAGGACAGTGGGATTAGTATTAGATTGTTAAAGGAATATGGGGAGAGAGCAGGACAGTGGGATTAGTATTAGATTGATAAAGGAATATGGGGAGAGAGCAGGACAGTGGGATTAGTATTAGATTGTTAAAGGAATAAGGGGAGAGAGTAGGACAGTGGGATTAGTATTAGATTGATAAAGTAATATGGGGAGAGAGCAGGACAGTGGGATTAGTATTAGATTGTGAAAGGAATATGGGGAGAGAGCAGGACAGTGGGATTAGTATTAGATTGATAAAGGACTATGGGGAGAGGGCAGGACAGTGGGATTAGTATTAGATTGATAAAGGAATATGGGGAGAGAGCAGGACAGTGGGATTAGTGTTAGATTGATAAAGGAATATGGGGAGAAAGCAGGACAGTGGGATTAGTATGAGATTGATAAAGGAATATGGGGAGAGAGCAGGTCAGTGGGATTAGTATTAGATCGTTAAAGGACTATGGGGAGAGAGCAGGACAGTGGGATTAGTATCAGATTGATAAAGGAATATGGGGAGAGAGCAGGACAGTGGGATTAGTATTAGATTGTTAAAGGAATATGGGGCGAGAGCAGGACAGTGGGATTAATATTAGATTGATAAAGGAATATGGGGAGAGAGCAGGACAGTGGGATTAGTATTAGATTGATAAAGGACTATGGGGAGAGAGCAGGACAGTGGGATTAGTATTAGATTGATATAGGACTATGGGGAGAGAGCCGGACAGTGGGATTAGTATTAGATTGTTAAAGGACAATGTGGAGGAAGCAGGACAGTGGGATTAGAATTAGATTGTTAAAGGACTATGGGGAGAGAGCAGTTCAGTGGGCTTAGTATTAGATTGTTAAAGGAATATGGGGAGAGAGAAGGACAGTGGGATTAGTATTAGATTGTTCAAGGAACATGGGGAGAGAGCAGGACATTGGGATTAGTATTAGATTGTTAAAGGAATATGGGGAGAGAGCAGGACAGTGGGATTAGTATTAGATTGTTAAAGGAATATGGGGAGAGAGCAGGACAGTGGGATTAGTATTAGATTGTTAAAGGAATATGGGGAGAGAGCAGGACAGTGGGATTAGTATTAGATTGATAAAGGACTATGGGGAGAGGGCAGGACAGTGGGATTAGTATTAGATTGATAAAGGAAAATGGGGTGAGAGCAGGACAGTGGGATTAGTGTTAGATTGATAAAGGAATATGGGGAGAGAGCAGGACATTGGGATTAGTATCAGATTGATAAAGGAATATGGGGAGAGAGCAGGTCAGTGGGATTAGTATTAGATCGTTAAAGGACTATGGGGAGAGAGCAGGACAGAGGGATTAGTATTAGATTGATAAAGGAATATGGGGAGAGAGCAGGACATTGGGATTAGTATTAGATTGTTAAAGGAATATGGGGCGAGAGCAGGACAGTGGGATTAGTATTAGATTGTTAAAGGAATATGGGGAGAGAGCAGGACAGTGGGATTAGTATTAGATTGATAAAGGAATATGGGGAGAGAGCAGGACAGTGGGATTAGTATTAGATTGTTAAAGGAATAAGGGGAGAGAGTAGGACAGTGGGATTAGTATTAGATTGATAAAGTAATATGGGGAGAGAGCAGGACAGTGGGATTAGTATTAGATTGTGAAAGGAATATGGGGAGAGAGCAGGGCAGTGGGATTAGTATTAGATTGATAAAGGACTATGGGGAGAGGGCAGGACAGTGGGATTAGTATTAGATTGATAAAGGAATATGGGGAGAGAGCAGGACAGTGGGATTAGTGTTAGATTGATAAAGGAATATGGGGAGAAAGCAGGACAGTGGGATTAGTATGAGATTGATAAAGGAATATGGGGAGAGAGCAGGTCAGTGGGATTAGTATTAGATCGTTAAAGGACTATGGGGAGAGAGCAGGACAGTGGGATTAGTATTAGATTGACAAAGGACTATGGGGAGAGAGCAGGACAGTGGCATTAGTATGGGATTGTTAAAGGAATATGGGGAGAGAGCAGGACAGTGGGATTAGTATTAGATTGATAAAGGATTGTGGGGAGAGAGCAGGACAGTGGGATTAGTATTAGATTGTTAAAGGAATATGGGGAGAGAGCAGGACAGTGGGATTAGTATTAGATTGATAAAGGAATATGGGGAGAGAGCAGGACAGTGGGATTAGTATTAGATTGTTAAAGGAATATGGGGAGAGAGCAGGACAGTGGGATTAGTATCAGATTGATAAAGGAATATGGGGAGAGAGCAGGACAGTGGGATCAGTATTAGATTGATAAAGGAATATGGGGAGAGAGCAGGGCAGTGGGATTAGTATTAGATTGTGAAAGGAATATGGGGAGAGAGCAGGTCAGTGGGATTAGTATTAGATTGATAGAGGAATATGGGGAGAGAGTAGGACAGTGGGATTAGTATAAGATTGATAAAGGAATATGGGGAGAGAGCAGGACAGTGGGATTAGTATAAGATTGTTAAAGGAATATGGGGAGAGAGCAGGACAGTGGGATTAGTATTAGATTGATAAAGGAATATGGGGAGAGGGCAGGTCAGTGGGATTAGTATTAGATTGTGATAGGAATATGGGGAGAGAGCAGGACAGTGGGATTAGTATTAGATTGATAAAGGAATATGGGGAGAGAGCAGGACAGTGGGATTAGTATTAGATTGTTAAAGGAATAAGGGGAGAGAGTAGGACAGTGGGATTAGTATTAGATTGATAAAGTAATATGGGGAGAGAGCAGGACAGTGGGATTAGTATTAGATTGTGAAAGGAATATGGGGAGAGAGCAGGGCAGTGGGATTAGTATTAGATTGATAAAGGACTATGGGGAGAGGGCAGGACAGTGGGATTAGTATTAGATTGATAAAGGAATATGGGGAGAGAGCAGGACAGTGGGATTAGTGTTAGATTGATAAAGGAATATGGGGAGAAAGCAGGACAGTGGGATTAGTATGAGATTGATAAAGGAATATGGGGAGAGAGCAGGTCAGTGGGATTAGTATTAGATCGTTAAAGGACTATGGGGAGAGAGCAGGACAGTGGGATTAGTATTAGATTGACAAAGGACTATGGGGAGAGAGCAGGACAGTGGCATTAGTATGGGATTGTTAAAGGAATATGGGGAGAGAGCAGGACAGTGGGATTAGTATTAGATTGATAAAGGATTGTGGGGAGAGAGCAGGACAGTGGGATTAGTATTAGATTGTTAAAGGAATATGGGGAGAGAGCAGGACAGTGGGATTAGTATTAGATTGATAAAGGAATATGGGGAGAGAGCAGGACAGTGGGATTAGTATTAGATTGTTAAAGGAATATGGGGAGAGAGCAGGACAGTGGGATTAGTATCAGATTGATAAAGGAATATGGGGAGAGAGCAGGACAGTGGGATCAGTATTAGATTGATAAAGGAATATGGGGAGAGAGCAGGGCAGTGGGATTAGTATTAGATTGTGAAAGGAATATGGGGAGAGAGCAGGTCAGTGGGATTAGTATTAGATTGATAGAGGAATATGGGGAGAGAGTAGGACAGTGGGATTAGTATAAGATTGATAAAGGAATATGGGGAGAGAGCAGGACAGTGGGATTAGTATAAGATTGTTAAAGGAATATGGGGAGAGAGCAGGACAGTGGGATTAGTATTAGATTGATAAAGGAATATGGGGAGAGGGCAGGTCAGTGGGATTAGTATTAGATTGTGATAGGAATATGGGGAGAGAGCAGGACAGTGGGATTAGTATTAGATTGATAAAGGACTGGGAGCGGGCAGGACAGTGGGATTAGTATTAGATTGATAAAGGAATATGGGGAGACAGCAGGACAGTGGGATTAGTGTTAGATTGATAAAGGAATATGGGGAGAGAGCAGGACAGTGGGATTAGTTTTAGATGGATAAAGGAATATGGGGAGAGAGCAGGACAGTGGGATTAGTATTAGATTGATAAAGGAATATGGGGAGAGAGCAGGACAGTGGGATTAGTATTAGGTTGATAAAGGAATATGGGGAGAGAGCAGGACAGTGGGATTAGTATTAGATTGTTAAAGGAATATGGGGAGAGAGCAGGACAGTGGGATTAGTATTAGATTGTTAAAGGAATATGGGGAGAGAGCAGGACAGTGGGATTAGTATTAGATTGATAAAGGACTATGGGGAGAGAGCAGGACAGTGGGATTAGTATTAGATTGATAAAGGAATATGGGGAGAGAGCAGGACAGTGGGATTAGTATTAGATTGATAAAGGTATATGGGGAGAGAGCAGGACATTGGGATTAGTATTAGATTGATAAAGGAATATGGGGAGAGAGCAGGACAGTGGTATTAGTATTAGATTGTTAAAGGAATATGGGGAGAGAGCAGGACAGTGCGATTAGTATTAGATTGATAAAGGAATATGGGGAGAGAGCAGGACAGTGGGATTAGTATTAGATTGATAAAGACTATGGGGAGAGAGCAGGACAGTGGGATTAGTATTAGATTGATGAAGGAATATGGGGAGAGAGCAGGACATTGGGATTAGTATTAGATTGATAAAGGAATATGGGGAGAGAGACGACAGTGGGATCAGTATTAGATTGATAAAGGAATATGGGGAGAGAGCAGGACAGTGGGATTAGTATTAGATTGATGAAGGAATATGGGGAGAGAGCAGGACAGTGGGATTAGTATTAGATTTTTAAAGGAATATGGGGAGAGAGCAGGACAGTGGGATTAGTATTAGATTGTTAAAGGAATATGGGGAGAGAGCAGGACAGTGGGATTAGTATTAGATAGATAAAGGACTATGGGGAGAGAGCAGGACAGTGGGATTAGTTTTAGATGGATAAAGGAATATGGGGAGAGAGCAGGACAGTGGGATTAGTATTAGATTGATAAAGGAATATGGGGAGAGAGCAGGACAGTGGGATTAGTATTAGGTTGATAAAGGACTATGGGGAGTGAGCAGGACAGTGGGATTAGTATTAGATTGTTAAAGTAATATGGGGAGAGAGCAGGAAAGTGGGATAAGTATTAGATTGATAAAGGAATATGGGGAGAGAGCAGGACAGTGGAATTAGTATTAGATTGATAAAGGAATATGGGCAGAGAGCAGGACAGTGGGATTAGTATTAGATTGTTAAAGGAATATGGGGAGAGAGCAGGGCAGTGGGATTAGTATTAGATTGATAAAGGAATATGGGGAGATTGCAGGACAGTGGGATTAGTATGAGATTGATAAACGAATATGGGGAGAGAGCAGGACAGTGGGATTAGTATTAGATTGTTAAAGGAATATGGGGAGAGAGCAGGACAGTGGGATTAGTATTAGATTGATAAAGGAATATGGGGAGAGAGCAGGACAGTGGGATTATTATTAGATTGATAAAGGAATATGGGGAGAGAGCAGGATAGTGGGATTAGTATTAGATTGTTAAAGGAATATGGGGAGAGAGCAGGACTGTGGGATTAGTATTAGATTGTTAAAGGAATATGGGGATAGAGCAGGACAGTGGGATTAGTATTAGATTGATAAAGGACTATGGGGAGAGAGCAGGACAGTGGGATTAGTATTAGATTGATAAAGGAATATGGGGAGAGAGCAGGACAGTGGGATTAGTATTAGATTGATAAAGGTATATGGGGAGAGAGCAGGACATTGGGATTAGTATTAGATTGATAAAGGAATATGGGAAGAGAGCAGGACAGTGGTATTAGTATTAGATTGTAAAAGGAATATGGGGAGAGAGCAGGACAGTGGGATTAGTATTAGATTGTTAAAGGAATATGGGGAGAGAGCAGGACAGTGGGATTAGTATTAGATTGATAAAGACTATGGGGAGAGAGCAGGACAGTGGGATTAGTATTAGATTGATGAAGGAATATGGGGAGAGAGCAGGACATTGGGATTAGTATTAGATTGATAAAGGAATATGGGGAGAGAGACGACAGTGGGATCAGTATTAGATTGATAAAGGAATATGGGGAGAGAGCAGGACAGTGGGATTAGTATTAGATTGATAAAGGAATATGGGGAGAGAGCAGGACAGTGGGATTAGTATTAGATCGATAAAGGAATATGGGGAGAGAGCAGGACAGTGGGATTAGTATTAGATTGTTAAAGGAATATGGGGAGAGAGCAGGATAGTGGGATTAGTATTAGATTGGAAAAGGAATATGGGGAGAGAGCAGGACAGTGGGATCAGTATTAGATTGATTAAGGAATATGGGGAGAGAGCAGGACAGTGGGATTAGTATTAGATTGATAAAGGACTATGGGGAGAGAGCAGGACAGTGGGATTAGTATTAGATTGTTAAAGGAATATGGGGAGAGAGCAGGAAAGTGGGATTAGTATTAGATCGATAAAGGAATATGGGGAGAGAGCAGAACAGTGGGATTAGTATTAGATTGACAAAGGAATATGGGGAGAGAGCACGACAGTGGGATTAGTATTAGATTGATAAAGGACTATGGGGAGAGAGCAGGACAGTGGGATTAGTATTAGATTGTTAAAGGAGTATGGGGAGAGAGCATGACAGTGGGATTAGTATTAGATTGTTAAATGACTATGGGGAGAGAGCAGGACAGTGGGATTAGTATGAGATTGTTAAAGGAATATGGGGAGAGAGCAGGACAGTGGGATTAGTATTAGATTGTTAAAGGAATATGGGGAGAGAGCAGGACAGTGGGATTAGTATTAGATTGTTAAAGGAATATGGGGAGAGAGCAGGACAGTGGGATTAGAATTAGATTGTTAAAGGAATATGGGGACAGAGCAGGACAGTGGGATTAGTATTAGATTGTTAACGGAATATGGGGAGAGAGCAGGACAGTGGGATTAGTATTAGATTGATGAAGGAATATGGGGAGAGAGCAGGACATTGGGATTAGTATTAGATTGATAAAGGAATATGGGGAGAGAGACGACAGTGGGATCAGTATTAGATTGATAAAGGAATATGGGGAGAGAGCAGGACAGTGGGATTAGTATTAGATTGATAAAGGAATATGGGGAGAGCGCAGGACAGTGGGATTAGTATTAGATCGATAAAGGAATATGGGGAGAGAGCAGGACAGTGGGATTAGTATTAGATTGTTAAAGGAATATGGGGAGAGATTAGGATAGTGGGATTAGTATTAGATTGGAAAAGGAATATGGGGAGAGAGCAGGACAGTGGGATCAGTATTAGATTGATAAAGGAATATGGGGGGAGAGCAGGACAGTGGGATTAGTATTAGATTGATAAAGGACTATGGGGAGAGAGCAGGACAGTGGGATTAGTATTAGATTGTTAAAGGAATATGGGGAGAGAGCAGGAAAGTGGGATTAGTATTAGATCGATAAAGGAATATGGGGAGAGAGCAGAACAGTGGGATTAGCATTAGATTGTTAAAGGACTATGGGGAGAGAGCAGGACAGTGGGATTAGTATTAGATTGATAAAGGACTATGGGGAGAGAGCAGGACAGTGGGATTAGTATTAGATTGTTAAAGGAGTATGGGGAGAGAGCAGGACAGTGGGATTAGTATTAGATTGTTAAAGGAGTATGGGGAGAGAGCAGAATAGTGGGATTAGTATTAGATTGTTAAAGGACTATGGGGAGAGAGCAGGACAGTGGGATTAGTATTAGATTGTTAAAGGAGTATGGGGAGAGAGCAGAATAGTGGGATTAGTATTAGATTGTTAAAGGACTATGGGGAGAGAGCATGACAGTGGGATTAGTATTAAATTGTTAACGGAATATGGGGAGAGAGCATGACAGTGGGATTAGTATTAGATTGATGAAGGAATATGGGGAGAGAGCAGGACATTGGGATTAGTATTAGATTGTTAAAGGAATATGGGGAGAGAGCACGACAGTGGGATTAGTATTAGATTGATAAAGGACTATGGGGAGAGAGCAGGACAGTGGGATTAGTATTAGATTGTTAAAGGAGTATGGGGAGAGAGCAGAATAGTGGGATTAGTATTAGATTGTTAAAGGACTATGGGGAGAGAGCATGACAGTGGGATTAGTATTAAATTGTTAACGGAATATGGGGAGAGAGCAGGACAGTGGGATTAGTATTAGATTAATGAAGGAATATGGGGAGAGAGCAGGACATTGGGATTAGTATTACATTGATAAAGGAATATGGGAAGAGAGACGACAGTGGGATCAGTATTAGATTGATAAAGGAATCTGGGGAGAGAGCAGGACAGTGGGATTAGTATTAGATTGATAAAGGAATATGGGGAGAGCGCAGGACAGTGGGATTAGTATTAGATCGATAAAGGAATATGGGGAGAGAGCAGGACAGTGGGATTAGTATTAGATTGTTAAAGGAATATGGGGAGAGAGCAGGATAGTGGGATTAGTATTAGATTGGAAAAGGAATATGGGGAGAGAGCAGGACAGTGGGATCAGTATTAGATTGATAAAGGAATATGGGGAGGGAGCAGGACAGTGGGATTATTATTAGATTGATAAAGGACTATGGGGAGAGAGCAGGACAGTGGGATTAGTATTAGATTGTTAAAGGAATATGGGGAGAGAGCAGGAAAGTGGGATTAGTATTAGATCGATAAAAGAATATGGGGAGAGAGCAGAACAGTGGGATTAGTATTAGATTGACAAAGGAATATGTGGAGAGAGCACGACAGTGGGATTAGTATTAGATTGATAAAGGACTATGGGGAGAGAGCAGGACAGTGGGATTAGTATTAGATTGTTAAAGGAGTATGGGGAGAGAGCATGTCAGTGGGATTAGTATTAGATTGTTAAAGGAATATGGGGAGAGAGCAGGACAGTGGGATTAGTATGAGATTGTTAAAGGAATATGGGGAGGGAGCAGGACTGTGGGATTAGTATTAGATTGTTAAAGGAATATGGGGAGAGAGCAGGACAGTGGGATTAGTATTAGATTGTTAAAGGAATATGGGGAGAGAGCATGACATTGGGATTAGTATTAGATTGTTAAAGGACTATGGGGAGAGAGCAGGACAGTTGGATTAGTATGAGATTGTTAAAGGAATATGGGGAGGGAGCAGGACTGTGGGATTAATATTAGATTGTTCAAGGAATATGGGGAGAGAGCAGGACAGTGGGATTAGTATTAGATTGTTAAAGGAATATGGGGAGAGAGCAGGACAGTGGGATTAGTATTAGATTGTTAAAGGATTATGGGGAGAGAGCAGGACAGTGGGATTAGTTTAAGATTGTTAAAGGAATATGGGGAGAGAGCAGGACAGTGGGATTAGTATTAAATTGTTAACGGAATATGGGGAGAGAGCAGGACAGTGGGATTAGTATTAGATCGATAAAGGAATATGGGGAGGGAGCAGGACAGTGGGATTAGTATTAGATTGATGAAGGAATATGGGGAGAGAGCAGGACAGTGGGATTAGTATTAGATTTTTAAAGGAATATGGGGAGAGAGCAGGACGGTGGGATTAGTATTAGATTGTTAAAGGAATATGGGGAGAGAGCAGGACAGTGGGATTAGTATTAGTTAGATAAAGGAAAATGGGGAGAGAGCAGGACAGTGGGATTAGTATTAGATGGATAAAGGAATATGGGGAGAGAGCAGGACAGTGGGATTAGTATTAGATTGATAAAGGAATATGGGGAGAGAGCAGGACAGTGGGATTAGTATTTGGTTGATAAAGGACTATGGGGAGAGAGCAGGACAGTGGGATTAGTATTAGATTGTTAAAGGAATATGGGGAGAGAGCAGGACAGTGGGATTAGTATTAGATTGATAAAGGAATATGGGGAGAGAGCAGGACAGTGGGATTTGTATTAGATTGATAAAGGAATATGGGCAGAGAGCAGGACAGTGGGATTAGTATTAGATTGTTAAAGGAATATGGGGAGAGAGCAGGACAGTGGGATTAGTATTAGATTGATAAAGGAATATGGGGAGAGAGCAGGACAGTGGGATTAGTATTAGATTGATAAACGAATATGGGGAGAGAGCAGGACAGTGGGATTAGTATTAGATTGTTAAAGGAATATGGGGAGAGAGCAGGACAGTGGGATTAGTATTAGATTGATAAAGGAATATGGGGAGAGAGCAGGACAGTGGGATTATTATTAGATTGATAAAGGAATATGGGGAGAGAGCAGGACAGAGGGATTAGTATTAGATTGTTAAAGGAATATGGGGAGAGAGCAGGACAGTGGGATTAGTATTAGATTGTTAAAGGAATATGGGGAGAGAGCAGGACAGTGGGATTAGTATTAGATTGATAAAGGACTATGGGGAGAGATCAGGACAGTGGGATTAGTATTAGATTGATAAAGGAATATGGGGAGAGAGAAGGACAGTGGTATTAGTATTAGATTGTTAAAGGAATATGGGGAGAGAGCAGGACAGTGGAATGAGTATTAGATTGTAAAAGGAATATGGGGAGAGAGCAGGAAAGTGGGATTAGTATTAGATTGATAAAGGAATATGGGGAGAGAGCAGGACAGTGGGATTAGTATTAGATTGATAAAGACTATGGGGAGAGAGCAGGACAGTGGGATTAATATTAGATTGTTAAAGGAATACGGGGAGAGAGCAGGACAGTGGGATTAGTATTAGATTGATGAAAGAATATGGGGAGAGAGCAGGACATTGGGATTAGTATTAGATTGATAAAGGAATATGGGGAGAGAGACGACAGTGGGATTAGTATTAGATTGAAAAAGGAATATGGGGAGAGAGCAGGACAGTGGGGTTAGTATTAGATTGATAAAGGAATATGGGGAGAGAGCAGGACAGTGGGATTAGTATTAGATCGATAAAGGAATATGGGGAGAGAGCAGAACAGTGGGATTAGTATTAGATTGTTAAAGGAATATGGGGAGAGAGCAGGACAGTGGGATTAGAATTAGATTGTTAAAGGAATATGGGGAGAGAGCAGGACAGTTGGATTAGTATGAGATTGTTAAAGGAATATGGGGAGAGAGCAGGACAGTGGGATTAGTATTAAATTGTTAACGGAATATGGGGAGTGAGCAGGACAGTGGGATTAGTATTAGATTGATAAAGGCATATGGGGAGAGAGCAGGACAGTGGGATTAGTATTAGATTGTTAAAGGAATATGGGGAGAGAGCAGGACGGTGGGATTAGTATTAGATTGATAAAGGAATATGGGGAGTGAGCAGGACAGTGGGATTAGTATTAGATTGATAAAGGCATATGGGGAGAGAGCAGGACAGTGGGATTAGTATTAGATTGATAAAGGCATATGCGGAGAGAGCAGGACAGTGGGATTAGTATTAGATTGTAAAAGGAATATGGGGAGAGAGCAGGACAGTGGGATCAGTATTAGATTGATAAAGGAATATGGGGAGAGAGCAGGACAGTGGGATTAGTATTAGATTGATCAAGGACAATGGGGAGAGAGCAGGACGGTGGGATTAGTTTTAGATTGTTAAAGGAATATGGGGAGAGAGCAGGACAGTGGGATTAGTATTAGATTGATAAAGGAATATGGGGAGAGAGCAGGACAGTGGGATTAGTATTAGATTGACAAAGGAATATGGAGAGAAAGCAGGACAGTGGGATTAGTATTAGATTGATAAAGGACTTTGGGGAGAGAGCAGGACAGTGGGATTAGTATTAAATTGTTAAAGGAGTATGGGGAGAGAGCAGGAGAGTGAGATTAGTATTAGATTGTTAAAGGACTATGGGGAGAGAGCAGGACAGTGGGATTAGTATTAGATTGTTAAAGGAATATGGGGAGAGAGCAGGACAGTGGGATTAGTATTAGATTGATAAAGGAATAAGGGGAGAGAGCAGGACAGTGGGATTAGTATTAGATTGTTAAAGGAATATGGGGAGAGAGCAGGACAGTGGGATTAGTATTAGATTGATAAAGGACTATGGGGAGAGAGAAGGACAGTGGGATTAATATTAGATTTTTAAAGGAATACGGGGAGAGAGTAGGACAGTGGGATTAGTAATTGATTGATAAAGGAATATGGGGAGAGAGCAGGACAGTGGGATTAGTATTAGATTGTAAAAGGAATATGGGGAGAGAGCAGGACAGTGGGATCAGTATTAGATTGCTAAAGGAATATGGGGAGAGAGCAGGACAGTGGGATTAGTATTAGATTGATCAAGGACAATGGGGAGAGAGCAGGACAGTGGGATTAGTATTAGATTGTTAAAGGAATATGGGGAGAGAGCAGGACAGTGGGATTAGTATTAGATTGATAAAGGAATATGGGGAGAGAGCAGAACAGTGGGATTAGTATTAGATTGACAAAGGAATATGGAGAGAAAGCAGGACAGTGGGATTAGTATTAGATTGATAAAGGACTATGGGTAGAGAGCAGGACAGTGGGATTAGTATTAAATTGTTAAAGGAGTATGGGGAGAGAGCAGGAGAGTGAGATTAGTATTAGATTGTTAAAGGACTATGGGGAGAGAGCAGGACAGTGGGATTAGTATTAGATTGTTAAAGGAATATGGGGAGAGAGCAGGACAGTGGGATTAGTATTAGATTGATAAAGGAATATGGGGAGAGAGCAGGACAGTGGGATTAGTATTAGATTGTTAAAGGAATATGGGGAGAGAGCAGGACAGTGGGATTAGTATTAGATTGTTAAAGGAATATGGGGAGAGAGCAGGACAGTGGGATTAGTATTAGATTGATAAAGGAATATGGGGAGAGAGCAGGACAGTGGGATTAGTATTAGATTGTTAAAGGAATATGGGGAGAGAGCAGGACAGTGGGATTAGTATTAGATTGATAAAGGACTATGGGGAGAGAGAAGGACAGTGGGATTAATATTAGATTTTTAAAGGAATACGGGGAGAGAGTAGGACAGTGGGATTAGTATTTGATTGATAAAGGAATATGGGGAGAGAGAGGACAATGGGGTTAGTATTAGATTGATAAAGGAATATGGGGAGAGAGCAGGACAGTGGGATTAGTATTAGATTGATAAAGGAATATGGGGAGAGAGCAGGACAGTGGGATTAGTATTAGATAGATAAAGGAATATGGGGAGAGAGCAGGACAGTGGGATTAGTATTAGATTGTTAAAGGAATATGGGGAGAGTGCAGGACAGTGGGATTAGTATTAGATTGGAAAAGGAATATGGGGAGAGAGCAGGACAGTGGGATCAGTATTAGATTGATAAAGGAATATGGGGAGAGAGCAGGACAGTGGGATTAGTATTAGATTGATAAAGGACTATGGGGAGAGAGCAGGACAGTGGGATTAGTATTAGATGGTTAAAGGAATATGGGGAGAGAGCAGGAAAGTGGGATTAGTATTAGATCGATAAAGGAATATGGGGAGAGAGCAGAACAGTGGGATTAGTATTAGATTGACAAAGGAATATGGGGAGAGAGCACGACAGTGGGATTAGTATTAGATTGATAAAGGACTATGGGGAGAGAGCGGGACAGTGGGATTAGTATTCGATTGTTAAAGGAGTATGGGGAGAGAGCAGGACAGTGGGATTAGTATTAGATTGTTAAAGGACTATGGGGAGAGAGCAGGACAGTGGGATTAGTATTACATTGTTAAAGGAATATGGGGAGAGAGCAGGACAGTGGGATTAGTATGAGATTGTTAAAGGAATATGGGGAGAGAGCAGGACAGTGGGATTAGTATTAGATTGTTAAAGGAATATGGGGAGAGAGCAGGACAGTGGGATTAGAATTAGATTGTTAAAGGAATATGGGGAGAGAGCAGGACAGTGGGATTAGTATTAGATTGATAAAGGACTATGGGGAGAGAGAAGGACAGTGGGATTAATATTAGATTTTTAAAGGAATACGGGTAGAGAGTAGGACAGTGGGATTAGTATTTGATTGATAAAGGAATATGGGGAGAGAGCAGGACAGTGGGATTAGTATTAGATTGATAAAGGAATATGGGGAGAGAGATGACAGTGGGATTAGTATTAGATTGATAAAGGAATATGGGAAGAGAGCAGGACAGTGGGATTAGTATTAGATTGATAAAGGAATATGGGGAGAGAGCAGGACAGTGGGATTAGTATTAGATAGATAAAGGAATATGGGGAGAGAGCAGGACAGTGGGATTAGTATTAGATTGTTAAAGGAGTATGGGGAGAGAGCAGGACAGTGGGATTAGTATTAGATTGTTAAAGGACTATGGGGAGAGAGCAGGACAGTGGGATTAGTATTAGATTGGAAAAGGAATATGGGGAGAGAGCAGGACAGTGGGATCAGTATTAGATTGATAAAGGAATATGGGGAGAGAGCAGGGCAGTGGGATTAGTATTAGATTGATAAAGGACTATGGGGAGAGAGCAGGACAGTGGGATTAGTATTAGATGGTTAAAGGAATATGGGGAGAGAGCAGGAAAGTGGGATTAGTATTAGATCGATAAAGGAATATGGGGAGAGAGCAGAACAGTGGGATTAGTATTAGATTGACAAAGGAATATGGGGAGAGAGCACAACAGTGGGATTTGTATTAGATTGATAAAGGACTATGGGGAGAGAGCGGGACAGTGGGATTAGTATTCGATTGTTAAAGGAGTATGGGGAGAGAGCAGGACAGTGGGATTAGTATTAGATTGTTAAAGGACTATGGGGAGAGAGCAGGACAGTGGGATTAGTATTACATTGTTAAAGGAATATGGGGAGAGAGCAGGACAGTGGGATTAGTATGAGATTGTTAAAGGAATATGGGGAGAGAGCAGGACAGTGGGATTAGTATTAGATTGTTAAAGGAATATGGGGAGAGAGCAGGACAGTGGGATTAGAATTAGATTGTTAAAGGAATATGGGGAGAGAGCAGGACAGTGGGATTAGTATAAGATTGTTAAAGGAATATGGGGAGAGAGCAGGACAGTGGGATTAGTATTAAATTGTTAACGGAATATGGGGAGAGAGCACGACGGTGGGATTAGTATTAGATTGATAAAGGCATATGGGGAGAGAGCAGAACAGTGGGATTAGTATTAAATTGTTAAAGGAATATGGGGAGAGAGCAGGACGGTGGGATTAGTATTAGATTGATAAAGGAATATGAGGAGAGAGCAGGACAGTGGGATTAGTATTAGATTGATAAAGGCATATGGGGAGAGAGCAGGACAGTGGGATTAGTATTATATTGTTAAAGCAATATGGGGAGAGAGCAGGAAAGTGGGATTAGTATTAAATCAATAAAGGAATATGGGGAGAGAGCAGAACAGTGGGATTAGTATTAGATTGACAAAGGACTATGAGGAGAGGGCAGGACAGTGGGATTAGTATTAGATTGTTAAAGGTGTATGGGGAGAGAGCAGGATAGTGGGATTAGTATTAGATTGTTAAAGGACTATGGGGAGAGAGCAGGACAGTGGGATTAGTATTAGATTGTTAAAGGAATATGGGGAGAGAGCAGGACAGTGGGATTAGTATGAGATTGTTAAAGGAATATGGGGAGAGAGCAGGACAGTGGTATTAGTATTAGATTGTTAAAGGAATATGGGGAGAGAGCAGGACAGTGGGATTAGTATTAGATTGTTAAAGGAATATGGGGAGAGAGCAGGACAGTGGGATTAGAATTAGATTGTTAAAGGAATATGGGGAGAGAGCAGCACAGTGGGATTAGTATAAGATTGTTAAAGGAATATGGTGAGAGAGCAGGACAGTGGGATTAGTATTAAATTGTTAACGGAATATGGGGAGAGAGCAGGACAGTGGGATTAGTATTAGATTGATAAAGGCATATGGGGAGAGAGCAGGACAGTGGGATTAGTATTAGATTGTTAAAGGAATATGGGGAGAGAGCAGGACGGTGGGATTAGTATTAGATTGATAAAGGAATATGGGGAGAGAGCAGGACAGTGGGATTAGTATTAGATTGATAAAGGCATATTGGGAGAGAGCAGGACAGTGGGATTAGTATTAGATTGATAAAGGCATATGCGGAGAGAGCAGGACAGTGGGATTAGTATTAGATTGTTAAAGGAATATGGGGAGAGAGCAGGACAGTGGGATTAGTATGAGATTGTTAAAGGAATATGGGGAGAGAGCAGGCCAGTGGGATTAGTATGAGATTGTTAAAGGAATATGGGGAGAGAGCAGGACAGTGGGATTAGTATTAGATTGTTAAAGGAATATGGGGAGAGAGCAGGACAGTGGGATTAGAATTAGATTGTTAAAGGAATATGGGGAGAGAGCAGGACAGTGGGATTAGTATAAGATTGTTAAAGGAATATGGGGAGAGAGCAGGACAGTGGGATTAGTATTAAATTGTTAACGGAATATGGGGAGAGAGCAGGACAGTGGGATTAGTATTAGATTGATAAAGGCATATGGGGAGAGAGCAGGACAGTGGGATTATTATTAGATTGTTAAAGGAATATGGGGAGAGAGCAGGACGGTGGGATTAGTATTAGATTGATAAAGGAATATGGGGAGAGAGCAGGACAGTGGGATTAGTATTAGATTGATAAAGGCATATGGGGAGAGAGCAGGACAGTGGGATTAGTATTAGATTGATAAAGGCATATGCGGAGAGAGCAGGACAGTGGGATTAGTATTAGATTGTAAAAGGAATATGGGGAGAGAGCAGGACAGTGGGATCAGTATTAGATTGATAAAGGAATATGGGGAGAGAGCAGGACAGTGGGATTAGTATTAGATTGATAAAGGACAATGGGGAGAGAGCAGGACAGTGGGATTAGTATTAGATTGTTAAAGGAATATGGGGAGAGAGCAGGACAGTGGGATTAGTATTAGATTGATAAAGGAATATGGGGAGAGAGCAGAGCAGTGGGATTTGTATTAGATTGACAAAGGAATATGGGGAGAGAGCAGGACAGTGGGATTAGTATTAGATTGATAAAGGAATATGGGGAGAGAGCAGGACAGTGGGATTAGTATTAGATTATTAAAGGAGTATGGGGAGAGAGCAGCAGAGTGGGATTAGTATTAGATTGTTAAAGGACTATGGGGAGAGAGCAGGACAGTGGGATTAGTATTAGATTGTTAAAGGAATATGGGGAGAGAGCAGGACAGTGGGATTAGTAGTAGATTCATAAAGGAATATGGGGAGAGAGCAGGACAGTGGGATTAGTATTAGATTGTTAAAGGAATATGGGGAGAGAGCAGGACAGTGGGATTAGTATTAGATTGATAAAGGACTATGGGGAGAGAGCAGGACAGTGGGATTAGTATTAGATTGTTAAAGGAGTATGGGGAGAGAGCAGCAGAGTCGGATTAGTATTAGATTGTTAAAGGACTATGGGGAGAGAGCAGGACAGTGGGATTAGTATTAGATTGATAAAGGAATATGGGGAGAGAGCAGGACAGTGGGATTAGTATTAGATTGTTAAAGGAATATGGGGAGAGAGCAGGACAGTGGGATTAGTATTAGATTGATAAAGGACTATGGGGAGAGAGAAGGACAGTGGGATTAATATTAGATTTTTAAAGGACTATGGGGAGAGAGAAGGACAGTGGGATTAATATTAGATTTTTAAAGGAATACGGGGAGAGAGCAGGACAGTGTGATTAGTATTAGATTGTAAAGGAATATGGGGAGAGAGAGGACAGTGGGATTAGTATTAGATTGATAAAGGAATATGGGGAGAGAGCAGGACAGTGGGATTAGTATTAGATTGATAAAGGAATATGGGGAGAGAGCAGGACAGTGGGATTAGTATTACATTGTTAAAGGAATATGGGGAGAGAGCAGGACAGTGGGATTAGTATGAGATTGTTAAAGGAATATGGGGAGAGAGCAGGACAGTGGGATTAGTATTAGATTGTCAAAGGAATATGGGGAGAGAGCAGGACAGTGCGATTAGTATTAGATTGTTAAAGGAATATGCGGAGAGAGCAGGACAGTGGGATTAGAATTAGATTGTTAAAGGCATATGGGGAGAGAGCAGGACAGTGGGATTAGTATAAGATTGTTAAAGGAATATGGGGAGAGAGCAGGGCAGTGGGATTAGTATTAAATAGTTAACGGAATATGGGGAGAGAGCAGGACGGTGGGAATAGTATTAAATTGATAAAGGAATATGGGGAGAGAGCAGGACAGTGGGATTAGTATTAGATTGATAAACGCATATGGGGAGAGAGCAGGACAGTGGGATTAGTATTAGATTGATAAAGGCATATGCGGAGAGAGCTGGACAGTGGGATTAGTATTAGATTGTAAAAGGAATATGGGGAGAGAGCAGGACAGTGGGATCAGTATTAGATTGATAAAGGAATATGGGGAGAGAGCAGGACAGTAGGATTAGTATTAGATTGTTAAAGGAATATGGGGAGAGAGCAGGACAGTGGGATTAGTCTGAGATTGTTAAAGGAATATGGGGAGAGAGCAGGACAGTGGGATTAGTCATAGATTGTTAAAGGAATATGGGGAGAGAGCAGGACAGTGGGATTAGTATTAGATTGATAAAGGAATATGGGGAGAGAGCAGGACAGTGGGATTAGAATTAGATTGTAAAAGGAATATGGGGAGGGAGCAGGACAGTGGGATTAGTATAAGATTGTTAAAGGAATATGGGGAGAGAGCAGGACAGTGGGATTAGTATTAAATTGTTAACGGAATATGGGGAGAGAGCAGGACAGTGGGATTAGTATTAGATTGATAAAGGCATATGGGGAGAGAGCAGGACAGTGGGATTAGTATTAGATTGTTAAAGGAATATGGGGAGAGGGCAGGACGGTGGGATTAGTATTAGATTGATAAAGGAATATGGGGAGAGAGCAGGACAGTGGGATTAGTATTAGATTGATAAAGGCATATGCGGGAGAGCAGGACAGTGGGATTACTATTAGATTGTAAAAGGAATATTGGCGAGAACAGGACAGTGGGATCAGTATTAGATTGATAAAGGAATATGGGGAGAGAGCAGGACAGTGGGATTAGCATTAGATTGATAAAGGACAATGGGGAGAGAGCGGGACAGTGGGATTAGTATTAGATTGTAAAAGGAATATGGGGAGAGAGCAGGACAGTGGGATTAGTATTAGATTGATAAAGCAATATATGGAGAGAGCAGAACAGTGGGATTAGTATCAGATTGACAAAGGAATATGGGGAGATAGCAGGACAGTGGGATTAGTATTAGTTTGACAAAGGACTATGGGGAGAGAGCAGGACAGTGGGATTAGTATTAGATTGTTAAAGGAGTATGGGGAGAGAGCAGGAGAGTGGGATTAGTATTAGATTGTTAAAGGACTATGGGGAGAGAGCAGGACAGTGGGATTAGTATTAGATTGTTAAAGGAATATGGGGAGAGAGCAGGACAGTGGGATTAGTATTAGATTGATAAAGGAATATGGGGAGAGAGCTGAACAGTGGGATTAGTATTAGATTGACAAAGGAATATGGGGAGAGTGCACGACAGTGGGATTAGTATTAGATTGAAAAAGGACTATGGGGAGAGAGCAGGACAGTGGGATTAGTATTAGATTGTTAAAGGAGTATGGGGAGAGAGCAGGACAGTGGGATTAGTATTAGATTGTAAAAGGACTATGGGGAGAAAGCAGGACAGTGGGATTAGTATTATATTGTTAAAGGAATATGGGGAGAGAGCAGGATAGTGGGATTAGTATGAGATTGTTAAAGGAATATGGGGAGAGAGCAGGACAGTGGGATTAGTATTAGATTGTTAAAGGAATATGGGGAGAGAGCAGGACAGTGGAGTTAGTATTAGATTGTTAAAGGAATATGGGGAGAGAGCAGGACAGTGGGATTAGTACTGGATTGATAAAGGACTATGGGGAGAGAGCAGGACAGTGGGATTAGTATTAGATTGATAAAGGAATATGGGGAGAGAGCAGGACAGTGGGATTAGTATTAGATTGATAAAGGAATATGGTGAGAGAGCAGGACAGTGGGATTAGTATTAGATTGTTAAAGGAGTATGGGGAGAGAGCAGGACAATGGGATTTGTATTAGATTGTTAAAGGAATATGGGGAGAGAGCAGGACAGTGGGATTAGTATTAGATTGATAAAGGACTATGGGGAGAGAGCAGGACAGTGGGATTAGTATTAGATTGATAAAGGAATCTTGAAACCTATAAATGTTTGCAAATTTGGCTAAGCAGTTGCTGAAAACTCCAGCCTGTTACCAGATGTAATACTGTTCAGAAATGGTGTGTCAGGCCCAGATGGATTTCAGATGTTCCATTGTATCAGACACACACACACACACACACACACACACACACACACACACACACACACACCACAGCCCAGACACTGAGACTTATATATATGCACACACACACACACACACACCACAGCCCAGACATTGAGACTTATATATGTGCACACATACACAAACACACACACACACACACCACAGCCCTGCACTGAGACTTATATATATGCACACACACACACACACGCACACACACCACAGCCCAGGCACTGAGACTTATATATATGCACACACACACACACACACACACACACACACACACACACACACACACACACACACACAC